>NW_027468837.1:29540549-29570549 GCF_046254945.1 Alosa pseudoharengus
AGACGTCGTTCACCAGCTTCTGCCATGGCGTCTGCTTGCTCAGGGACACCACCTCCACCTCGAACACCAGTGCCGCATCACCTGAAGGGACATACAGAAGGGCAACGTTGAGGAGAGAGACCACCTCCACTTTAAACACCTGGAAGGACAGGGCACAGTTTAAGAGAGTGTGTGTGTATGTTTGTATGTGTGTGTGACCACCTCCACCTTCAACACCAGTGTCGCAACATGTTGAATCGGCTGCAAACAAGCTGTCCATCGGTGTCGATAGTGATGTGCACCACACCGATTTGGGCTACAGACACTCATCGAATATCCTAATCACACGTTCAACCATCGGCTTGGTATTGCTTAGCTTTAGTGTGTGTGTGTGTGTGAGAGAGAGAGATGAAATGTGAGAGAGTGTGTGTAAAAGAGCTATATTGTCCAGTCAGAAAGACATGTGTTATTTAGCAATAGAATGTGTGAGTAAGGCCAATGTTCTACTGACGCATCCATGAATACACTACAACCGGGGTTCTCAACCTTTTCTGCTTTAAGGCCTTTTCTGCTTTAATCTCATTATAACTTGTGACAGGCCGAGGCTCTTAAAAAAAGACCCCCAATTTGGGCACGATTTTTTTCTGTAGACCATTTTCTTTTCTTTTGAAGTCGCCAGCTGGCTTACCGGCCAGAGTTGGGTGACATAGACAACCACAGATACCAAGTCACCATGTAATACCAAGTCTAAAAGCAACTCAGACAACATATAAAAATATGTTACTAGCATGTTATAAAGGTAACAGCTGAGTCTGACTGGGACAGGCCCTGATCTGACAAAAGGTTCAGGCCAAGGCAGGAATCACTAGTGCCAAAACTATAGTATTCAAACCCATTGAAGTCCTCTACATTCAGGCCTTATACGCACCACTAGGGTAATGTGAAAGTGTGTGTCTGTGTGTGTGCGTGTGTGTGTGTGTGTGTGTGTGTGTGTGTGTGTGTGTGTGTGGTCTGCTGATGTGCAGTGCACCATTCCACTGTCATCTCGTCCTGAAAGATGGGACTGCAAGTGTTGCTAGTTGCTATGGCTACCTGGTATGGTGGGTGGATATCCTCTCTTCCCATAGGCCATGTGTGGTGGTATGGTGGCCTTGATTTTTTGTCTGAAAGTTGGAGACAGGCAGACAGACAGACAGATGTCATTAGACAAACACAAATCCATTATTTTAGGCAGGTTTTTCGAAACAGGTTTACATGAAAAAGTTCTACATAAAACCTGAAATTATGTATTGGATCAGTGAGTATCTGTACAATACATACCCTTCACAAACTCCCAGTAAGCTCTGTTCTAGACCTGTCAAAAAAGGAGAAAGGCACATCAGGGAAGAGGTTTCTCCTGTTGAAAATGACCTAGACACAGGCCTGTACCATATCAGACCAGGATCTGTTCCAAGATCCATGAACAAACTAGGAGAAGGTTCTAAGACCTGTTTTTATCAAAGTTTCTTTAATCCCACAAGTGTGTGGAATCATTCTGGAAGCCTTTGTAGGCATTAAGTCCTTCAGTGTATACTTTCAGATTTAAATAGTAATAACTCGTCAAACCATCTAAACGACAAAGCTTTCCTCAAGTGGAAACGGTCAAATAAGACCCTAGGAAAAACATTTGGGGGGGGGAGTGTGACCCAAAATAGAGGTCATGTGATACTCCCTTTTGTGTATCCTACCCTGTCCAAAAGTCAGTGGCAATGCAGACACAGCACAAGGGGAAGAGATAAGCAGTGTCACTGCCTGGCTACCTGAGGTCCCCTGCACCATGGTTACCGGAGGTAGGCCATACCTGTGATGACTGTTCTTTTGCCCAACTCCACAAGCAGAGGGTCCCGAGACAGGGAGGAGTCAATCACCTTTCCGTCCATCAATCTTCCCTGCACAGCACACCAAAAAATATAATTGAGACTGAAATATGTGAAGAAAAACATGATGTTCATCTGTTTCTTTTTCCCCACTTTATTTTCCTTTTGAGGTCAACAGTGTGTGCTTACTTTGACATAGGCCAGAACAGGCCATTAGCAAGGAGTAAGGAGGCCCATCTGATTAAATTAATGGATTGCTATTGTAGCCTTTCTCTGTCTACAGCGTTATCACGATAAAGCTGAAATGTAGGTGAACTGTCGGAGGAAACCCAAACGCTGACGTGTTGCTTCACCACTAGTCGCATGGCAAAGCAGAATTTGTGGCACGCACAAACGTGAACCCGTCGCTCTCGGCTGCGTGCATATGGCCGGCCGCAATGTGCTCACTGTGACGAGGACAATGTAGCTGGACAGCAACCTATCTGAGCAGTCGATTTAGTATTTGAAGAGCAAAGCTACATCGGCGCTGGCAGTGCACCGGACGAATTACACCAGTGTCTCAAAATACAGCCCACATGTTGCATGGAGGGGTTGTTTCGTTTCTGTTGTTAAAAATTACTCATAAACAATCCTGAATAACGTGCACCATACCGCACATCTGCACAAAGCAATAGCCTATGGTCTTCCCAATGCACAGCTGTCTTCACAGCGGTTGGAAATTTAACGATGGCTTCAAGTAAAGTCAATGGGCGATGCCTGGCGTTGTAAAAGAAAATAAGTGTTTGATATTTATATTTGTCGACTTCCTCTTACCGTGTAGTGAATCTGCAGCGTGTCACCCATCTCTGACGTTATATCGCAAGTTTCTGGCTTCTCCTGTAAGAGGGATGAAAATAGTCACAACCACAGTCACAATGAATGAATTATTTGAATGAATAATCGTTTAGAAGAATAATGAAGGTAGTCGTATCAGCAAATATGCGCCCGCATTGACTAATTTCAAATGATAGCCTACACGCAACGTTGAAATCTCGTAGGCTAGCTGAACGATAGTTGGTTACATTGTTTCCACTGCAGAGTAAGAATGTAACAACCACGTTTGCGGTCACTGGCTACGTGTCTTTTACAGACGAGGTCCATCGAGATTCTCGATAAACTTGACAGACTCACCACGATTTCCACAGTTAACTCTTCCACAACATTTTCACTTCCAAACACCTCTTCTTCTTGCGCTGCAACAAATACTAATGCAGCAAGCAAGACTAGGCAAACGCCAGTTCGAACTTTCATTCTAACTAAATTAAGACTCACTAAACTGGTGCTGTAACTTCCGTAAGATTTCTCTCCTGTGAACGACGAGATGCCAACGCATCACTAGCCCACTGGACTATGGTAGTGGTCGACGTGCTGCCGAAGTTAAATAATAGCCGGCTAGATGCCAGTTAAGGCTGATGTGTTATTATAGTGTTGATAACGGGGCAGCTGACCCGCGAGCACTGTCCCAACACCTGGGTTCCCCCAAGACCCCGCCTCGCACATTCCGGCAGCATCCGTCAAGTCCCTCCCAAATGTGTGACGTTGGTATGCGATTCTACTTTCTCCCACTGAGTGGCAACCATGGGCCATCTTTCACAAAGCCCTGCTGTTACAGTAAATTGTATGTGACAAGGGCTTGTGAGGTCAAGAAAACCTTTTTGACATTTCTGGGCTTAAATATGGGCTTGTTCTGACTGAAAATGACACTTACCAAAAGGTTGCAAGACAATGTGGTAGAAACATGGAATCAGAAGTGTTTTCAACTTTTTTTAACATTCTTATGAAAAATGGTGTGTCCAAAATTATTAATATACCTCCCTAATCAATGGAAACACCTTTATTTGCCATCACAGCTCTCAAAATGGTTCTTATAATACTTACCAACCTTCTCCATTTCTCGACAATGATTCTACCGCACCTTTAGCAGCAATCCGGGTTTTGACGCAGAAACGATTATTTGCCATCACTGGCCTTGTGCTCACTTTTTTAACGGATTAAGGTCTTGACTCTGGCTGGGCCACTCTAAAATGTCGATATTGTTCTCTGTTAACCATTATTGCCTTGTTTGGCTGTATGTTTTGGATCATTTTGTGGTTTAATGGTCCAATGCTGCCTATGGGGCAGGTCTCTTGGCAGACTGATCTTTTCCTCCAAAAATCTTAACTGATTTAGTGTTACGATTACCTATAGGCATCACCCATAGAGGGAGAGAGATCCCCAAACACAGAACAAATGCACCACATATTTCCAACCAAACAGAATATATCATCACAAAAACAGAAGTCACATCCATACATGAGTAAATCACACACATAAATATCATCATAAACAGATACAAATTGTGAAAATTAAAATGTTTTACAAATGTTATTTTACTTTTTGTGCTTGATTGATTACAAAATAATTTTATATAAATGAAAAGTGATAAGTGAAAATCTTGCCGATTGTCCTCCTCTGAGCTCAATCACCACCACAGTGATCACCACAGCGATCACCACTAAGCCCTACACCTATAACATACAGAACCACAGAAAAATTGCTAGTCACTTTCCCTCAAAGAGAACAGGCATTTAGAATAGGTTCACATCCCCAGAGATGTTCCAGACAGTGGTGGTGTCAATTCAAGTCAAAAGTGTCTTTCTGGTATGAGCACCTCAAGGTGCTCTTCAAGCTCTCTGAGGTAACTGCGAACCGTATCTATCTGAGGGCTGCCCATGAGGTTATTCACATAGATTTTCACAGGATCAATATCTAACTCAAGCTCAAATTTATGACTTATTTCAAAGGTTTGTTGGTTCTCCTCATCAAATATTTTATAAACTAGATGTACCGCGTAGCGGTACAAAATATGACCGCCGCTCAGTCCTGCACATCCATTCCTCGAAAATAAATCATATTAATGAATTTGTCTCCATCTTCTACTCCATCCCCCACTCTTGAAACTTTTGTGTATGCTTGTTTGGAATGTGTGTTTGCACACAAAGTAGCCTACTGGCGCTGCAAAGGTGAATAGATTTGTTTCTGGGCCAAAAAATCTGTAACATTGATATAAAACCTTTAAAATCTCTAAACAAAGACAGTTCATCACAGTCCATCCATTGCAACTGGACTGATGAAAGGTACACCTGTAGGCTACATTGTATTTGGGAAAAGCAGAAGGTAGCAGCATAATGTATTTATTATGACCGCCGCGCAGCGAAGCGGCGGTCATATAGTTTTTTTTTTTTTTTTTTTTTTTTTTTTTTCGCATGTCCAAATTTCTGTCAATGATTCCCGGGACACTGAAAGACCGGGGTAGACGAAACTTGGTGGGCATGTAACCCCACATGGATAGCATGGAACCATCGTTTTTCGTTTTGATCTGTAGCCCCCCCGCTGGACTGCACCCCCCGAAAGGAGGGTAGGGCAGACACAGTTTTCTGTGAATATCTCGAGAACCGTAAGGTTTAGGAGGACCATTTTTTTTTTGTATGTTGATCTCAAGGGGCCATGTCAACCCATTCCATAACCACTCATTTCATGTATAGCGCCACCTAGTTAAACACAAAAAAGTAAAAATGAGGTGTTGTAATCGCAGGTATCTGTGACCTAACATAGTCAAAACTGCACGAAATTGGAAGTGTAGGATCATTATGACACCCTCTGAATGCACGCCAAATTTCGTGGAATTCCGTTCATGGGGGGCCACACAATAAATTAATTTATGTTACTATACACCAACTGGCCTGTAGGTGGCCGGAGACAGTTTTCTGTGAATATCTCGAGAACCGTAGGGCCTAGGAGGTCCACCTTTTTTTTGTATGTTGATCTCAAGGGGCCATGTCAACCCATCCCATTACCACTTATTTCATGTATAGCGCCACCTAGTTAAAAATTAAAAAGCAAAAAATTAGGTGTTTTCATCACAATATCTCTGGCTGACATGGTCAAAACTGCACGAAATGGAAAGTGTAGGATCATTATGACACCCTCCGAATGCATGCCAAGTTTTGTGTACTTTCGTTCATGGGGGGCCTTACAATAAAACAATTTATGTGTACATTTAGTGACGTACACCAACAAGGATTCCCGGGACACTGAAAGACCGGGGTACACAAAACTTGGTGGGCATGTACCCCCACATGGATAGCATGGAACTGTCATTTTTCGTTTTGATCTGTAGCCCCCCCCCGCTGGACTGGACCCCCCGAAAGGAGGGTAGGCCAGACACAGTTCTCTGTGAATATCTTGAGAACTGTAGGGCCTAGGATGACCATTTTTTCCGTATATTTGCCTCCAGGGGTCATGTTAACCCAGTTCATGTGCACACATGTGCACAAACAGATACACACACACACACACATTCACAGTAATCATACGTATGACCAGGGCCGGCCCGAGGCATAAGCAAACTAAGCGGGGGGGCGGGGGGCCCCCAATCGAGTTTCTTTTTTTTTTTTTTACATAATAAATAACGTAAACAAGTGACATCAATGAATGAATAAATGAAACAATTATCATTCAAATCAAGAAAATTATGATTTCATGATCAATATGCCTGCCTACTGCTACTGTGTCTGCCAGCCTTTGAGTCACGCGCATAAAGTAGACACCTCGGGTGCATATACAATTCGTGCAGACACTGCATCAAGTTCAACAATCGGAAGAGACGGTAATGTTTATAATACAGTCTATGGTTTAGACAAGTCACAAAAAAGAACGTATCTCTCTGGTGCCGAAAACAGAACGAAGAAAATGACAGAGGAGGAGAAAAACGAGCAAGATACAGGTATGTTTTGCATGATTATTTACAGTATGTTTTGTGCTTGAGGTAGCTAGCTAGCTGTCATGATCTAATATAAGCCATCACCAGAGCTAAATCTCCGCCATCAACAGAGAAATGTCTCCCATTAATATATATTTATCTAGATGTATTTCAGATGTCAAGGATATTGGGATTGTTTTGGATGTTCAATCAAGCATGTACCCTTGCTCTAGGTGGGCTTATTATGTCGTAAATTAAAGTTAGCTAGCTGACTGAAGTGGACTACAGTAGCTACATGAAAACGTAGCTGAAGGCAAATTTACCACAGAGGGATTGTTTCTGATTTCGTACCTGAAAGTGTTGATAGTTTATTACTGCTCTATAATATGTGACATAGTGGTAAGTCTGATAGCAACAACAGACTAAGCCCAGGCTCCCAGTCCCAACCCAACCCACTGACTAGTGCGACTCTGGGCATCGGTAGGCAAAGATGGAACAGCAGTGCGCTCTGCTCTAAGATCTTTGGAGAGAGATGGTAGTGTTTGAGAAAATATACCATGTTGGGTGGGGAGACTTCTGTGATGAAAATAAACTTACATTTGATTAAGATAGTGGCAAGTGATGTAGCGGTGCTACCCTAATATTTAGGCTGCAGTAGATCACCATGTTAAGCGTTCACCATACTGCAATTAAGTATACTCTTTTGATTATGCCTCATTTGCCAATAGAATATGAATTGTTACATGTGGAATTGCTTGTTATTTGAGTGTAAGTAATGATAGCAAAATAAACTCATTCTGCTCGATCAACTATGCACTTATGCAATATTTTTTTTTTTCAGAGACACTGTTGAAGTCCTTTGGAGCACATCTCTACCTCTACCTAACTCTACCTACCAGAAGGTGAGGTTTTCTTGATGGCAAATGGTTACATAGCCTGTTAATATGACACGACACATTTAACATCGGTTTTTTTTTATTTATTTATGTATTTATTTAATCATTGCAGGTTCGTCCACTGCAGAGTTGCAGATGCCTAAAAACCAGGAACGAAGTAGGAATAATTATCTATTTTTTGGGACATTTTATTTTTGATTATTAATGTTTGTCTATTTTGTTTTTATTTTGTAGTTGAAAATTGCTCATTTAATGCACATTTGCGGATTTGTTCAGCAAATCTGTTGAAAAACAAGTCATTAAACTGATGTACTTGTTTACAACAAATACAAATGCTGTTGTATTTTGTTATTTGTCAATTCAACTTCAGTAAACCACCCTTAGTGCTTCACTTTGAATATGAATGTTTCAAATAAATCTGTGATTTTAGTACCCTCTAAGATTAAAAGGTGACAGGGTTGGTGTAAATAAGAACGATATTAATACATTGGTTTACCAAGCACATGGGGCCAGAAGTCTAGATTGGAGCCCCAAAACATTTTTGGCATGTGAGCAAGGATGGATTACTGAATGAGCCTACCGAGCCCAAGAGGTCAAGGGACCCTGAACCCCAAGTAGTTGTGTGAATTCACTACCAATAAGTCAAAAAGCAAAAGGCTATGAATCTGAACAAATTTAGGTACTGCCCTTCTCCAGCTGACCATCCCCCCCCCACACACACACACACACACACACACACCCGTTTGTACCCACATTTGCACAAACAGGGTAGGGGGAGAGGGTCCTTATGCATCTGTGTCCAGGGGGACAGTAGTTCATAATCAGTCGCTGTATTAATACATAACCTCACTGTATTAATTTATAATATGACATTATAGTGTGAAGTTGTCAATTATCGCCAAGCACAGGTGACTGCGTTGTGGGAGGGGGCCCCCAAATCAAATTCTGCTTAGGGCCCCCAAAAGGCTTGGGCCGACACTGCGTATGACACATACTCACACAGTAGACATATGTACGCTTCCATGCACAGGCACATACGCAGGCACGCACACACACACACACACACACACACACACACACACACACCCACACACATAACATAAACATAACACAAACAATCAAGAATTTCTCATAATTATGAACAGGCAAGATGGAGGTGGGGTTGTATAAAATGAATTTTACATGTGAAATCTATGAACTAATCATGTTTTGGTACTTGTTGTCTAGCAGATACCAGTGAGAATTGAGTGTGGATAATGCAATTTAGTGAGACAGTTAGAATCATATAGGCCTTTCAGCGTGATTTCTTTTTGTGGAAAAAATGTGCTGGACTGGGCGGCGGTCATATTTTGTACCGCTCTGCGGTACATCTAGTTTATTTATTATTAAACAAAACAATCCCTGTCAGTTCCATGCAGTTTTCAACAGCTATCAAGAAGAGAGGTCATGTCATGGATTTTTGTGAATGTTTCTTCTTCTACATATGCATAAGTTTAGTCATCTAGTTCAAATGATATTCAGCTTTATTGTCAATGCACAAATTAAATACCAGTAGTCTAAAACAAAATGCCGTTTTACCCAGTGGTGCAAATAACTGACATGTCCAAAGGGCCTTCATGAAATGCGTTGCGAGACTGTTCATACACATTTTAACGGGCAAAGTTGAAGAGCTACTCTCCGTTATTGTTTGTGCAAATAATATGCTGATTCATGTTCCCTTGCATTTTGCAACCATGAGGTCAATGGTTAAGCTCAATCTTTTGACGCAATCTTTTGATTTTCACCCAGCCTAGTCCATGGTAGACGCCCGATAGAAATATTGTTTAATTTTGCGATTGAGATCCCCCCCCCCCCCCTGCGACGTGTTCGCCCCCCGGTTTTAGAGCTATTCTAAATGCAAAAATGCATAGAGGGAGTTATGACAAAACCGTGACTGTTAACAAACTATAAGCTATATAAGGTAGGCCCTATGCTAGGCCTATTACACAACACAAATTGTCGCTAGGCTATGCTGGCGACCCAAATAAAATCTCCGTTGGAACCAATGGCTTACACCTTACAGTATCAAGCTGCCACCTCTTGGCGAAAAGTTAATAGTTTTGCATATCAGTAGTAATACATTTCACGTAGCTGTGAATCACGGAAAGGGCGAATGAAGTGGACACTTCTAAATGGAACCCAACCCACTGTACAGTAGCTCAAGGTCTGTGGCTAAAGCAGCCATAATGAAAGCGTTATCATTGTTTGGATACTTCACACACACACGTGTTTTTTAATCGCATAGACTACAACTACCAAGCTGGAATCAAAGCACATCGACTCCCCTCTCACACCCTAAACACGCACTTCGAACAAACAAAAAGCGCCTCAGTCTCACGGAATAGCCATAGGCAAAACTGTATCTGACCGTTGTAACGTTGGTAGCAGCTAAATCATTCATCGCAAAGAATGATTTTTGTAGCACGTGCAACAACAAATATGTGTAGACCTACAGCCCTGCCCTGAATACATCTCACCGTGCGCTCTAAAACATTTGGTTTAAATGGAGATGTAGATCATCACGGGATCATAGACAGGTTATCTTTCAGGTAGCCTATATATTTTCCATTAAAAAACCATCACGTAGCGAACGTGTTGTGGCTAACTCACTTAGCTCCTGTTAGTAGCCTAGGTTATGGTCATAAGCAAATGAGATGACAGTCGAAAGATACAATTAGTGCTGTTATCAATTTGCTTGGTAGCCTATAAACGCATTTATGGTTTTCTACAAATACATCAATAATCAAATTGGCCTCCATCACTCAACCATGCTAACGGTAACATTATTTTACCTACGTTCTGCTATTGATAGGATTAACGTAGCCTACCTACAGTAAAAAACAAGCATGTCCGATAAACATTCTCAGATTTATTTCGGCTTCAAGAGGAAATGGGAATTACATGTCATGCAGAAATCATCCTACCCTTAAACGTTCTCTGCGGTAAACTACTGTAGCCTACAGTCTTGTCCTTGTAGGAAGCATAGTGTCTTTCCAACCCACTTTAGATTAACTTCCAACAAAATTACGTCTCACTGCAACGATGCGCCATCTAGTGGACAAACGACTACTTATCGCCAATACTGGAAATGCAGCCATGATGATGATGATGAATATTTATTTTGGCTTTCTTTTAATCCTACTGAATTTGTAATTATGTATCGGCCGTTCTAATATCGATAGTATGTGGGTGCCTGTGTGTGTGTGTGCATGTGTATATGTGTGCACCACCATCTACAGGCCAATGAGTGTAGAGTCACTAAATGTACACATAACTTAATTTTTTAGACCCCCCCATGGATGAAATTCTACGAAACTTGGCATACCCCCAGAGAATGTCAGGTTAATCATACACATAAAATTTGGTGCAGTTCTGAACGTCTTTACTGAAGAGAGGGGCGATTAAAGCAGAATTATATTGCATTTTCATTTTTTACCGGGGGGGTGCAAATCACAAATGAGTGATTATGGGCTAAGTTGATGTGGGCCCTTGAGACCAACATACCATAAAAATTTCTTCATCCTCGGTGCCACGGTTCAGGTAGTTATTTAGGAAAAACTGCATTTTTTGGGTTTCGGGGGGCCCAGCGCGGAGGGGGAGTGGCCCCCGGGGACCAAACGAAAATTTTCCGTAAAAGTCTAGTGGGGCTACATACCCACCAAATTTCATGTGCCCCGGTGTTTCGGTGCCCCGGGTATCGTTGACCAAAATTTCAGGAAGTAGATGACGGGGGAAAAAAAAAAAAAAAAACTTTGACAATCCCTATATGACCGCTTCGCTAGCTTCGCTAGCGGCGGTCATAATAAATCTAATTAAGACTAAAACCTCTTTCTTGTGTATTTCACAGACTTGAGTTTAAACTGCTTGCGCCTTCCAGTCCCTCTTATAAGAGGACTCTTGTTGGGGTGCTGTCTTCCGAGCCTGGCCAGGTGGATCATAAATCTGGATGTGGAAGCAAGCGCCATTGATCCATATCTTCAGAGCTTGTGAGCTCCTGTGCTGGTCGATCATGGAGTTCTTCAGCTGGGTCAGGTTAAAGCTCATAGCCTTCTCTAGACGTTCAAGCTGCTTCTTTAGCTCTTGGAGATTTCATGTGTTCATCTGGTGCCTTTTAACATACAGTGCAACTGGAAAGTTGTCAGACCCTTTCAAGTTTTCCACATTTTGTTTGTTTCAGACTCATCTTAAAATGGATTCAATTTTTCTCCTCATCAATACACACAATACTCCAACATTCCACAAAAAAGCAGGTGTTTGGAGTGTTTTGTAAATTTATAAAAAATAAAAGACTGAAATATTTCATTTACATAAGTATTCAGACCCTTTGTTATGATACTTGCAATTGAGCTCCTACTTCTATCAATGGACCTTGAGATGCTTCTACAACTTGATTGGAGTCCACCTGCCTAAATGAATTCATTGGACATTATTACAGTAAGAGAGACACACATCTCTTTATATAAGGTCTCGCAGTTGATGGTGTATGTCAGAGTGCCACAAGGTCAAGAGAATTGTCTGTAGACCTGCAGGAAAGGGTTGTGTGAAGACACAGATCTGGGGAAGGATACAAGAAAATGTCTACAGCATTGAAAGTGCCCAAGAGCACGGTATCCTCCATTATTCTCAAATGGAAGTTTGGAACAACCAACAGTCTTCTTGGAACTGGCCGCTCAGCCAAACTGAGTAATCCGAGACGAAGGGCCTTGGTCAGACAGGTAACCAAGGAACCAATGTTCACTATGAATGAGTTCCAGGGTTCCTTTGAGAGGATGAGAGAAGCGTAATGTGTGCAAGTTTGTGCGAGTGTCTGTGTGTGTGTGTGTGTGTGCGTGTCTGAGCGTGTAGATGTGTGTGTGTGCATGTGTGTGTGTGTGTGTGTGGATGTGAGTGTGTGTGTGTATGTGTGCATGTATGTGTGCACATGTGTGTTAAGTGTGTGAGGGTGCGTGAGTGCGTGCGTGTGTGTGTGTGTGTGTGTGCCTGTGTGTGCGTGTCTGAGCGTGTGGATGTGTGTGTGTGCATGCGTGTGTGTGTGTGTATGCGTGTGGATGTGAGTGTGTGTGCATGCCTCTGTGTGGATGTGTGCATGTATGTGTGCACATGTGTGTTTATATGTGTGTGTGAGGGTGTGTGTTTGTGAGAGAGAGAGTGTGTGTGAGACAGTCCTGCCTTTTAGATCCTCTCGTCCTCATCCTCTACCAGCAACCCTTCGCTCAACACCACCATCTAGGCCGATGGGTGTACACACGGTTAAGGTAGTTATTTAGGAAAAACTGCACTTTTGGGGTTTCCGGGGCCCAGCGCGGGGGGTGGGGGTGGGGGGCGTGGCAAGACTGTTGCAGTTATTTTGAATTTAGGACAGGGTCTGTGCCATCCTAAGTTGGGAAATTCTTGAGTTAGGATGGTTCTGTAATGGCCAAATTCCTATCTTAAATTTGGAAAACAGTTAGGAAATATACTTCTGTAATACCATACCAAGAATCCTAAATACCACCCTTAACAAAGTAGCCTAAGGATTTCAGAGATAGGAAGTTTCTGTAATGAGGCCCCTGTTCTCCTTTTAAACATGTCCTCTACGCTCTCCAACCCGGACTAACTACTTTTCAGCATATGCAGTGTTACAATAGTTTACTTTTCTTTCCCAGAGGATTAGCAAAATTATGTGACTGACTGATTTACATGAAACTTGAGAATTCGTCCATTTTGCGGAGGTTCTGTATCATGGGGCAACTTTCTGTTAGGCCTACTTGGCATATGGTTTGATCTTCGCTCTCCGAATGATTCAGAAAATGTCCCTAGACCTTATAGGCCTTTTTTGTTGTTTGCCCTCCACTCAAAGCACCAGTAGCCTATACACTAAGTTAGTTAGTGTAGACCTAGGTTATTTAGTAGAAGTAGGCCTAAGTTAGGCTTCAACTTGAAATATTTAATCAACTGAAAAAACAAATGAGTTGTTACAGTAATGTATAGCCTAAGCATGGCTGGCTTAAAGCTTTATAATGATAGCCATTTCTATGTTTTAGACGACCCCCATGCAGACTTGGTCATGCTTTTAAAACCTTCTATTTGCCTTTACACTACAGTAGTCTAACAAAAGCCAAGGCTGTAAATAGGCCACATCTATCTAATAGCACAGGCCTATAGGCTACATACAATACTTCCACTTACTCAACACTCGAAGTTGTCAGCAAAGGAAAGCAAAGGAAAATGAAAGTGGAAGGTAATCGTGTGTGAATATTTGCATTGCCAGTGAGCAGCCGCTCAGCCGCTCCTCAATTCTCTTTAAGCTTACCACTAGATGGCAGAGTAGGTTTTTGTGTGTGTAGACACTCCAGTTTCACCACCACTGTTTTTGTTTGCCAAGTGGCACGCATCAATGACAGACGTACTGATTTTTCAAAAGATCAATGGCTTCAAAAGTTAATTTTCAGTTTCAACTTACTGTGCGCATAAGACACAGTAAGTTCACTTTAGGCCTATAAAACATCACCTGAAATGCCCTCGACATTATTAGCACCCCTGGTAAAGTTGAATAAAAAGAAGTATAGAATCTCTTGGTGATTTATCTCGGTGTCACAAAACATGAGGGAAAATTCTGACTTGAAGGGAAGTAAATTTATTCTGAGAAACAAAATTTCTCATAAAGAAATAAATATTTTCAACAAAAAACATACAAGTGCCACAATTATTGGCACCCTGCATGTAATGTTTGTTAAGCCTCTCTCTGCCAATTGTAGAACAGTTAATAATCTCCTATGACATCCCATAAAGTTGGAAAATATAAAGCAACAGATTTGAAACCATTCCTTTACAAAATCTCGCCAGATCGTCCAGATTCCCCGGTCCTCACTTTTGCATGTTGCATTCTCCTGTCTCCTCACTTTTGCATTCACCCCACTGTTTTGCTATGGAGTTTAGATCGGGGGTGGAGATGGCAATGGCAGAAGCTTGATTTTGTGTTCAGTAAACAATTTCTGTTTTGATCTGGACATGTGTTTTGGTTCCTTGACCTGCTGAATGATCCAATCAAGACCCACTTTTAGTATCTTGGCAGAGATTGGCAGATTTTCAGATAGGTAATTCAGATAAGTAATTTTGACAATTACTTGTAGGCTACAGATCATTTTTACAGTTACAAATCATTTCTACAATATCAGACAGTCTAGTCTAGTCCATACCGCATTGTCCATCGAGTTCTTTTAGGTGGCATACGTGAACCCGGCCACCATATTGATGGGGGCAAACACCTTAATGTCTATAGGCAACACTTGCCAGCAATCAGAGACATATCTGATTTCCAATCAGAGACACCTGTTTCTAAAAAGTTCTACCACAAACGTGTCATGGCAACATCTCTCTGCTGAACCAACTTAGAGGTGCAGTCAACGATTGTACGCCATTTCAAGTCTGTAACGTTTTTTTTCACAAGCAGCGAACATTTCCTCACAAGCTAGCTGCCCATCTTGTGAGTACACTGTAAAAAAGTATAGGCAGGCCAGGCTCTGAAAACTAAACACAAACAAATTTGGGTCAGCCTGTCCCCCAAACAAAAACAAAACACTGTGTGGAGTTTCCGTGGGAATACTGAGGGAGGGGTGAGCTACCTCTTTGGTGTGTTTTGTTGGTACTTGGGTAAAATATAATGTAAGTTTTGGACAAAAGTGTCTGCTAAGAAATTTAAACTGCAATGTCATGTGCAATCACTTACTGCACCTTTAACTGCTACTGATACTGTAACACGGCAGCAGAGAAGACACCGTCAAGAAGTAATTTCTGTCCTGCCTCACAGACAATCAATACTAATATGCATTCTAGCATACACAATATGTATTTGCCATTAATAGGTAATTGGTATTTAGATGCTTAGATGACAACATGCATAGAACATGCATAGAATGCAGTGTGTGTGTGTGTGTGTGTGTGTGTGTGTGTGTGTGTGTGTGCTTAGATGACAACAAGCATAGAACATGCATAGAATGCAGTGTGTGTGTGTGTGTGTGTGTTTGTGTGTGAGTGTGTGTGCGTTTATTCACCAGAGTACCAAGACCAAAAGACATGCCCATTGACACCATCAGGTAACCGGTACCATCCAAACATCAGGGCACCGTTGCCCCCCCTGTGGGCGAGTGTGTGTCTCATGCATCGGTCTCCACAGCCGCACAAAGTGGCACCAACACCAATGGCGTTGAACTCCTCACCCTAACCTCGCTCTGGAGCATGTGTCATGATTGGATACAATGGACAGCTAAAGACAGTGTGTGTGTGTGTGTGTGTGTGTGTGTGTGACAGGATGAGAGGGAGAGACACGCCCATTATTTTTAGGAGTTTCTCCTAAATTCGCCAGTTAGGAGATACTTTTAGTCTTAAGATTCTTTGTTAATACTGCCCCTGGAGTGATATGTTTTCCTTTAAACAATAATGTCTAATACTGTTTTTCTCTCATTTTCATGTGCCATTCTATCTTATCTTATGCCATTGAGGGTTGAATAAATTACAACCATAACTATCATCATATGATCATAAGTTTGTGCATTGGTATAAAAAATAAGACCAGATATTGTGGTCAAAGTAGCAAATATTCAAAAACTTGGTTGTGCAACATATACATGTGCTTTCTGGGTATGCCTTTTGTGTGGACACAGAAAGACAGTAATTGTGTGACCTTGGATTATTATTTAATGGCAAAAGGCTGGGAAATGAAGCATTAGCAACCACTACTTCAGTTTCTGCTGCCAGGGCCCCCTACCCGAACTCCTACCAGCATACACACACAAAAGAATAAAGTGATTTATTAAAACATATAAGTTCAGAGGTCAGAGGTAATAGAGGCAATAAATAGCTACATGAATTTAAACAAAAAAAATGTTTTCATTTGGATTACAATTGGGTGTGTTATTGGGATTTTATACATTTAATGTGCGCAAATATAATTTTGTGCGGACCCCCTGCAATCTCTGGCGACCCCTAGTGAGGTCTGCGGACCCTTGGGAACCACTGGGCTACAAGATGGAAACAAGAGAGGCCCAACAATACAAACCCAAACAACAAGGAGACCAAACAACAACAGGCTATCTCAAGGTCACAATGTATTTTTTCTTGAGATATTACAGTATTACACAGCTGCCTATTGTTTGCTATTATAGAAAAAAAAAACATTGGGCCATGTAGCCTAATCTCACTATCTTATTACAATTTAAACAAAAATTACATTGAAAAAAGTCAAAGGAGAAATAGCCTAGGTATGAAATGAGGCTAACTTGGACACAGGGAAAATGCCTTTTATGATATAAAATATATGCACAGTTAAGAACAAAATTATTCATACCCCTGGCAAATATTGATGCAATGTTGATTTTCTCTTGACCAATATGTTTGTTCTGACTGAAAATGACACTGCCACATGCTAAAAGGTTGTAAGACAATGTGGTAGAAACATGCAATGAAAAAGTAATCGTCTTTATCTTTTTTAACGTTTTTATGAAAAATGGCATGTCCAAAATTATTCATACCCTTTTCAAATAATCAATGGAGAAACGCACTTATTTGCCATCAAAGCTCTCGAAATGGTTCTTATAATACCTATCAAGCCTCTCCATTAGACCGCACCTTTTTAGCAGCAATCTGGGTTTTGAGGCAGGAATAATTATTTGCCATCACAATCATGTGCTAACTTTTTTTTGACTGATTGAGGTCTGGACTCTGGCTGGGCCACTCTAAAATGTTGGCATTGTTCTCTGTTAACCATTTCTTGCCTTGTTTGGCTGTATGTTTTAGATCATTGTATGGTCTTCAGTGTCCCGCAAGCGGGACGGTGGCGGGTCCATGATCAGCATCCAAAATGGCCAAATGATCCATTTTGAGATGGAGTGAAAATTTCAACCACCAAAACACCATTCTCAATGTGGAGAATTGCTATATAGAAATGTATAGTTTTGGGTGTTTTTCAGACAATGGGACCTGGTAAACTTGAGAAAATTGAGATTTTTGGTGGAAATGATCAGGCAGTCTGCCGAGAGACCTGCTACAATGGGCATCATTGGACCATTAAACCACACAATGATCCAAAACATAAAGCCAAACAAGGCAAGAAATGGTTAACTGAGAACAATATCAATATTTTAGAGTGGCAGAACCAGTCCAGACCTTAATGCGTCAAAAAAAGTGAGCACAAGGCCAGAGTGATGGCAAATCGTTCCTGACTGAAAACCCGGATTGCAGTTAAAAAGGTGTGGTCTAGAATCATTGTGGAGACATGGAGAGGCTTGGTAGATATTAAAGGGTATGAATAATTTTGGACATGCCATTTTTCATAAAAATGTTTAAAAAAAAGATGAAAATGCTTCTTTTTTAATTCCATGTTTCTCCCACATTGTCTTACAAACTTTAGGCATGTGACAGTGTCATTTTCTGTCAGAACAATCAGATAAAGAGAAAAACAGCATTAAATCAATATTTGCCAGGGGTATGAATAATTTTGTTCTTAACTGTATATCATAAAATATATATATACACTGTAAAAAATAACATTACATCTTACTGCAGTAACACAAGTATACTTTACTTACTATAGGCTGACCTAGTGTCCTTACTAGAGTAACATTAGTAATGTGCCGAACTTGCATCAATGGGGTCTAAAACTTGAGATACACGAGTAAGCTTCACAACTCAGACCTGAGTAAACTGGACCCACGCAGTGCACACGCGCACAGTCAGCAGAGGGAGCATTCTGGATTCCACAGCCAACGGTCGGCAGTGTTACGGTGTGGCTGACTTTTGGGATGGGAGTGTAACGCAGCTTCACCAGTGGCTCTGTCCGGTAAGTTAACAGTATGTATTAATGTGTCAAATGTTTACAGTATAGGTTGAACTAACAGTATTTGTGCAAAACTGTACATTCGGTTTCATTAACAGCTGGGGTAATGTTAAGTTCAACTTGCTAAGTGGCCGATATATGCGCTAGCTGCTAACAGTTTGCAGCTAACTGATAGCAGCTATGCGAGTTAACATTGCCTCAGACCATGCAGAGCAGAAAACAAATATTCTAGGTATTCAAGCCCTTTGATATTTTTTGTTATCGAAGTTATGAGGAAGTGGTGGCGCCTGGGGTCTAGAACTAGGCTGTATAAATTTGCCAATAGCAGTTGTCTTCATGAGCTCTTAATGAAGTTTAGTTCTAACTTGCTAGCATGCTAAGTTGATTCAAAACGTGTAAAGATTAAACTGTGTATGGTTTACGTCGATGTTCCTACTGTATTGATAAAACAATTAGGATAATTGGACTCATAACCTTACTGACCGAGAAAGCCATGGTCTTTTATCTAAAATCTTTCGTTGTGATTTAGCAAGAGGACTAAAGCGTATGGTACGCTCCCGCGTCTGCGTCCCGCGCACGCGGCACTGGTGACCGCGCGTCAAAGTGACGCGTAGACTGCGCATGTGTGAAACGGAACTGCTGTAAACACTCCCCTCCAGTAGGTGGACCACATAGAAGAACAACACTTAAACCTACAAACAAACCTAGACAGAAGAAGACTTGTTTGGTTACCATAACGACGATGGAACAGAGAGAGCGCCTGTCCTCAGCTTGCCTGGCTTTGAGTTACGTGAGACACCACGACATGGAGTCAACTTCGACCGATTAAAGCCACAATTATCCACAGATACATTCTTTAACATTATATTTAACGGTCACTTTATGTTGTTGAACCCAAAGTATTTCAAGACACCACATTTTAGATGAGTTGGGCACGTAATTATCTGCTGGCCGTTCTGTACGTCACCTGATTGTCGAAACAGGGTGGCTGCATATGGCTCATTGTGGCTACTGGCTATTATATTGGCTTGCTTTGGTCATGAGCCCTGGATCATGTAGCACTGAATGAGATGGCAAACAATAAAATAAAACTAATCATAGACTGTAGAAATGCGCTACACAGCACTAAAAACCGAATCGTTTATTTATAGTTTGACTACGGATATTTCACGTCATGTTCAAATAAAAAGTGACAGCCCTACTCCCTGCATAGAGAGCTGACATCCGATTAAATGCATCTTTTAAAAATGAGCGTAGCCTAGCACCTATTACTGAACAATGCTGAAATCAAATCGCGAAACCCAGAGCTATATAAAGGTATCTATCTACAACGCTCAGGCGAAACCCAGTAACACTTGCTGATCGAGATGCATTCTCGCCTGTTCCGTATATAATGCGTTATCAATAGTGATTATAATAATAAAGGGAATGTAGCCTACCTCTCCCAGGTGCAATCATTATCACCTAGCTCCTGAACAATGCTGAACTCAAATCTCGAAACTCGCCTGTCAACACCGGATATGCATTATCATAATAATAATTGAAGGAATAACCTAGGCTACCTCTCGCTCTAAATACACCCATTATCACAGTGAGACATTATACATTATGAACACAGTTACTTCAAAACTTTTATTGACACGTCATATTTACAGGTTTTTGGTTCATACTTTTTGGTATGAGGCAGGTGTGAAGACTCAATACAAATTTAACTGAGGACATATGTACGCACAACTCGTTCTTACCATGCTGTGTTTAGAAAAATGTCCCAATTATTGCTGCCCTCGCAGCACCCAGTCACTTAGCTATAGGCTTGTAGCCTAAGTAGCCTAATAAGCAAGTAGGCTAAGCTAGTCTCTCAGCTATACCAACAGGTGTGCTGTGTGTGTTCTGGTGGATGATAAATGGAGCGATGCGATGGGCCAGCTTATCAAACTTCCCAGCAGACAGGCGAACGTACTCGTGGTGCTTTTTCCTTCATCAGCTCTTCCTTCGTTGAGTGCTCGCACATCCCACGTTATTCTTTTCTTCATGCGTTTCAGGCTTCTTTGGTGGTTGTGTCCTACTTTCAGGCTCGACGTACCGCCCCCAGTTGGTGGGGCAGAGTATCACAGTTAAGCCGTAGTGCGCAGGCGCTAACCTTAACGATTTAAAGTGCATTCAGGACAGCAGAATTTGGAGTATGCTTCACGTCCACAGCAAAAATGACGCACGTCTTGGACACGCGCAAATGTGACGCACGACCATGCCAGAGCCTTTAGGTTGCAGTGCGTGGAATTTAAACGAATGTGCCGTTATTGAGGTGCAAAATGGCATCATATAATTCCAACGTATGATTGACATTTTAAATTCTATTGTGATAAATGTACTAGGCCTGAAGCAATAGAGAAAATTCAGTTGCCAAATCATAATATTTTTAGCTTAACAGTATTAATTAGGTCTCTGGAGAAATAATTTAAATGAACATTTAATGTGATAAACTTAATCAGCTGTTTTAGTTAAACATGGCCAATAGATGCATATTGATAATAATTTTGCCCTCTTTTTCTTTTTGCAGTTGGAAAACTGAAAATGCAGAGCAATGAACTGGACATGTAAGTTGTGCTTGTTTGGATGTGAAGTCAGAGGTCAGTTGCTCAAACACTACAGATTGAAACATGGAGGTTACACCAGAATACGACCGAAAAAAACTGCAGAGGGTGGTGAAAACTGGCCAACGCATCACCGGTTCCTCACTCCCCTCCATCAAGGCCATCCAGGGCAAGTGATGCTTGCGTAAGGCGCGCAGCATCATCAAAGACTGTTCTCACCTCAACCACAGACTGTTCACCCCACTCCCCTCTGGGAGGCGTTACAGGTCTCTCTGCACCCGAACCAGCAGGTTCAGAGGAAGCTTCTTCCCTGCGGCTGTCACCCTACTGAACTCTAGCTCTGCATCCCGGTGACAACCAACCAACTAAGCCCCCGCCCGATGCCTCCTTGCCTGTGCCTGTTGAGGTGTCCACCATGACCATGGAAACCTTGACGGGGGACACCCACCCCCGCGGACAATTGCACTACTCTATCCCACCCATAGTGTTCTATTTATTTACAAATGTACATACTGTAATTACACTTATACATGGCATTTTCTACTGCTCTTCATACTATTCATCCTGCACATACACATATTTTTACTACTGTTATAATGTTACTGTTTCTGCACTACAGTACTGTTACCACACTGCACATAGCTGTATACTGTACATATATGTCTATATGGTTCATACCGAATATCCATATTTATTCTGCTAATACACTGCACATATTTATACCTAATTTATATTACTCTAAACCACCTTCTGTAAACAGGGTGTCCGCGCGGTAGTAAAAGGTAGTAAAAGGTAGTAAATAGAATCTACCAAAATTAAGGCCCTTGAAAGGTAGTAAAAGGTAATAAATGCAATTTGACTAGGTAGTAAATTTTTCATCACCACCTCAATATATGAGTTTAAATTTGTTGCTTAATATTTGTGTCTACATGTTTTAACTTCATCTTGCCTAATTAAAAAATATATAAGTGCTAACAGGACCTGAGTGAGTCGGAGTCGATAGCAATGACGTAGAAGTAAACTGTGTAGCGTTCCGTGGTTGACAGCCAACAAACAACATTTTCGCCTTTTTGCTTCAGTTGATATTACAGGGATACAAACAACACGCTTTTCGGTGTCTCCTTCACGTTGCTTTGGGCGACTTATATGAATCGTGCAGATCCGAAGAGTTTTTTAGGGGCCAGCGATGCAGGGATGCTTTTCGGCGACTCTCGCGTTTTTCACGTCATCTAGGCCCTACCGCAGGCTACCAGAGCTGCGTTTATCATATGGGCCTGCTGGTCTGGTGTCCGGTGCTTCTGTCACTCATCTAATAATATTTTGTTCATGTAGCAAAGGAGCGGTAGATGTAGGCCTAGGCTAGCCTATCACTCTGATAGCAGCTAAAAAATATATAGGCTACACTCACTCCGTTAGGAGGCAACTCTCTCAGTTTACACTAGGCTACTTCAGCTGGAAGTTTTAACAACTGTGGACTTGACTAGTGTAAGCTTTCGTTCAGCTGACGGTAGCGCTGCCATCTGACTGTGATCATCCAGAACCGTGCTATAAAATTCCACCTATCCCATCAGTAACAAAGTTCGAACTAGTCACTGACATAGTAACCGACAACATTTTTTAACGTAACCTAGACCTAGTATCTAATGTTACGGAATTGCAAGAAAACGAGTGAAAACAATTCCTTACTTTTAACCACGCAAGTGCGCGTGTCATTTATTAAAACGGTAGAAAACTGAATCAAAGACGGAACTGTCCATCAACAAAAACAGCATGCAGTTTAAAAGTCCCGTTATTTAAAGTCCCAGACATTTAAAGGGACAGCGGTCACTCAAGACAGACCTACACCACAACTGAGTGATGAACGTGAAATTCTTTGAATAGCCTACAAAACACTGCATTTAGATGACAACTGCGTGAAGAACCACGCAAATCTAGTTAATGGCGAATTAAGTTTATGGCATTCACATTTAAATCATTCAATAGCCTATGAAAACTTGATCAGTTAAATTGTTCTCATAAAAGGAACAGCAAATTATACAAAATATTCCAAATAGGCTAGTTTTATTGCAGTGACAGAAAACTGCAACATATGAGTTTAAAACCATGTTAAATTTGAAAGCATCTAGCTAGTGACAGGAGGTTTTAGGGGGGGAAAGAAACTCTGTAACCTACTTGATTCCACAGTCAATGTTCAGTATTTGGCCTATAATTTAGCCTATAATATTGGCATTTGAATCCATGAAAACTAACCAAAATCTATCATTTCCTATCGACAACAGACCAGTAACGCATCGAATCGCATTGCTACACATTTTGAAGTATTGAAAATAATCAAATCATTGGCTTAAAGAATCTATATTTTATCAAATTGTGATTAAACTTGATTTACACTCCTAAATGGCATCCTTACCTACCTACCTAACTGTTGTTTTGGGAAGTATTTATCATGCAAGCATCGTGCATCCATGCTGAGTAATGCAATGAAATCATAGTTTTCAATTTTGCATTAAAGCAGTCCACTGATGTGCATGTTTTCACGGACTGCTTTGTGTCAAATGTGCAACAACAATACCATACCAATAATAATGGCTTTATATATCCATATAAATAGATTTCTGGGCCTATCCTTAGACTAGAGTTGTTTCGGTGGTGTTTGTTGTTCATTTTTCACCACACATGTTTGGTGTTTTAGCGTCATTTGTGCCAAGGTTATCATTCACCTTATTAGGGCTAAGGGCTGGTTAGGATAACTCAAGGGCTAGGGTTAAGGTAAGGACAACTGAAACTGAACTCCTCGACACTACAAAAAAACATTGTCATTGACAATGACCATACTTAATGATCGATCACAATTAGAAATTATTAGTGTACCTAATATTTATGATTTATACCTTATAGCAAGTAGTAAGTGGTACCCCCCCCCCCCCCCCCCCAAAAAAAGGGCTGCTGCTTGATGTCGTGTTGGTAGTAAAAAATATTGTGGAGGTAGTAAAAAAGGTAGTAAAAAGTAGTAAATTCAACTCTATGATTCCTGCATATACCCTGGTAAACCAACTGTATACTACTGTTTACACCGCATATTTCTTATCCTGTCTATGCACCACCTGTCTTTGTATATCACATTGCATTTTTCTGCTTTTTTTGCACTTCTAGTTAGAAGCAAACTGCATTTTGTTGTCTTTGTACTTGTACTCTGCAAAATGACAATAAAGTTATCTAATCTAATAGTGCCAACTATTTGTGTAGGCTACATTCTGCAAGTAAACTTTACTATCCAACATAAAGTACCCTTTACAACTCAAAGTAAGGGTAACTCATTTAACAGTAGACAATACAACTTTGTTTTTAAGTAAGCTTTACTCAAGGGCATGAAGTAAACTTTACTAGTTGGAAGTAAGTAACCAGAACTTTAAAGTCTTAAGTAAGGATAACTTCTTCTAAGTAAGCATTACTTGTAGACATCAAGTAAACATAACTTGGAAGAGAAAAGTTTTGTTTACTTAACTTATTTAAGGCAACGAGTTTCCACCCTTTTTTCAAGTAACCATTACTTATTATTTTTTACAGTGTAGGTGATATATAAACTATAATAGTTAAAGGTTCCGCTATAAATAAGTATAGCCGTAGGACATTAGCCTATAATGGAGACATCCACCAAAACGGTAGCCAAGGCTAATTGGATCGATTCTGATTCTGACGAGTCTTTTTTTTTTTTTTTTTTTTTGTAGTGTCTGCTAGTTCAGTCAGTGTAGCCTACCTTACAGAGTTCAATCTAAGGTAAATTGTCTCTCACACAGAGAGAGAGAGACATTTTTTTACATTTAACAATAAAGTTACATTGTCGCCTTTGTACCCTGAGGATTATGGTATGGCATCAGTCTTGAGGTGAAATACATTTAGAACATTTTACCGGCAGTATTCACAAGACGCTTACACCGGCGACAGGTTTTTCGGGGTTGTGTTATGTCTATGGATTGACCAAACACATTGCTGGAAATCCAAGTCTGGCACTGACGTAATCCTGTCTGCTCGGAAGCCCCTCCCGCAGACTATCGCAGCCGACTTGGACTTGACTGAGGTAACCCAGTCGCAGTAACCCAACGGCCAGACAGACAGAATATAGCACAATCTGCCTGCATAGAAACAACGCCGTACTCGAGTACCGAGGGCCAACAGCGGCCCGGGGTTGGTTAGAAAAGTCAAACTAAACACACGGTATTTCTCGGACGTTCGGTGTGTTGGGAAAAGAACCAACCTCGACGGCGACTTCTATCCATGTTTCATTGAAAGGGTTTTACGTTACTTTGCGTTAACTATTTTAGTTGTTTAACGTTACTTCCTAACGGCAGATTCTTAGATTTAAATGTTTAACTCTATGGGTCTTATCAACGATACAACGGGCATCCACACGAATGTGTCCTGTTCCTGTAACTGCAAACACACTACTTCTTTTCAGAGTACGGAGATCAGTAAGTAGACTTTTTGTGCTTTTCTTTTGTGATTCTAATGTTCATGTTGCTAGCGTAATTTTAAAACGTTAATGATGTTCCTTTGGCGAGCTAACTCAGCTAAGTTTGCTATCCTAGCATTAGATACACTCGGTGCTTTTAGGTCACTGACTCCAGTCTTGTTAGCGATAGCTGCGTTCAAGGCTGTCTGTCTGTCTCAGTTTTGTTTTTGTTTGCATAGCAAGTAGCATACATGTTTCTCTTTCAATGTCTGTCTATCCATCGGACTTCCTTACTTCAGCTTACAGTTTACAAACTAACTTCTAAGTGGAATTTTCAACACGAGTTTTATTTTGCAAACAGCCTGTCCCCCCCCTCAAATTGTCAGAATAACACGTTCTTTTGGGGACGTGTTTTGTGATGGTTATCACAAAGTCAATAGGGAAACAGACGTTTGGTCTAGCCTTGCCTCTCAAATGTTTGGTCTTAAATTAGACCTGCTTTCTTTTTACTTCAACGTTAATTTACACAGGTGTAGGACAACTTGTGACCCAGGTAATATGTTTCCTTAGTTGAATTAGGGGAGGAGCTACAGTTTATTGACAATCGTGCACAAATTAAAGGATATGTTGATGACTTTGTTGTAAAGTCGAATATATATTGGATTCATAAACCACTTCAAACATAAAAGCACCATGGGGACAAAGTTTCCTTTACTTTATTAAACATCAGCTGCATCCTTAATAGAGTAGCATGCGACTGACTCTAAATCTTCTGTGTGTAGAGAAATAGTCTTTAGACGGCTTAAGTTACAGGCCTGATTTATGAGCTGGCATTGTGTGAGGGCTTTTCCTTTGACAGTCACAGTTGAGTCATGTTGTGTCTGGCCATGGAAAGATAAAGGGGGATTTTAAAAATTATATATTTTTGCAGTCTACTATAACACTGATGAGACTCCTCCTTTAAAAAAGAGAAAGAAAAACTTGTTCTCTCATGAACACACTCACCAAAAAAGAAATCCTTAGAAAACACACTCACCCAAAAAGAAATCCGTAGAGAACATTCTCACAAACAAAAACTCCTTTATATCAACAAAGGCATTGGCCAAGAACATCTGAATTTTATCCTGACACGCTGTTTTGTTTGCTGTCTTTTTCCTGCATCTCAAACTTGCTCATGCTGTGTTGATGTTATGGTTATGATGTTGCTGGTTGATGTTTTGTCTGGTTGTCTCTCTTGTCTCTCTACCCCCGTGTTTCTCTCACTTACCCTATGTTGTGGGGCCAGTGCTTGGCCAATGTTCTGTAAGGGTAGGGGAATATATATTCCCTAATCTAATGGATTGTACCATACTGTGTGTGATGGGGACTATGATGTGATGCTGATCAGTGTATTGTGAGTGGTTTACATTCTCCCACACCACTGATGCCCCTACAGATTTGTTCTGAGGATATAGGTAATGTGAGCTACTAATAATCTAATAATGTAGTGTTCCATTTATGTTGTGTCCGTCATTCATAAAAACATGCATTGCGGCACATAGTGTGTGTGTGTGTGTGTGTGTGTGTGTGTGTGTGTGTGTGTGTGTGTGTGTGTGTGTGTGTGTGTGTGTGTGTGGTGTGTGAGAGAGAGTCAGTGAGTATGACTGGGTAGGTGGGATTGGCGTTAGAAGTAGTCATAGTGGGACATTTAGTCACTGTTTTTATGTTGACACATGGATGAGACTGGCGCTTTGCCTTTCCGAGGAACCATGATCTCATCGGAGCCACTCAGCATGCTGTCATTTCAGTTGCTCAGACACTACGCAGGTAGCGCTGACTGCGGAACGCAGGATCCCTCATGGGCACGTCTGGGCTGAGAGTAAAGGGAGCATAACTCAAGGCAGAGTGAGTGGTACCATAAACTGAAAAGGGATTTCAAAGCATGGTTGAAAACTGTTTCTAAATTGAATCGAGACCACGTTCTGGAACGCTAGGTACTTTAGTATTTAGCATACCATGGCGAAACAAATGTTCATTATCAAGTAGGCCTCCAGCATAGCTGTTTTTTTCTCAATAGACTATACAGTCTATGTTTTTTTCCCCTATTGTATCCCTGCACAGAAAGAAACATTGACATAAAAAATTTATCCATTTTAGTTATCATTTGGGTGAATTTCATGTGTGAGAGAGGTTGTGCATGTGTGTGCAAAAAGGAGAGAATGTTTATGAGATTATGCGTGTGTGAATATCTGCAACATCTGACTTTGAGACATCACCAGACTGACCAGACACACACTCAGACAAACACACACATTACCATAGTCCCACAGGGACGTGGTAGACATACACACACACACACACACACACACACACACACACACACACACACACACACACACACCCTTAGGGACTGGCTGGGAACACCCTCATGGATGAAAGACAAAGACATCATGCATCTGCCTTATTCACTAATAAGCAGTTAGCGCTGGTAGACTCATACACACAAAACCAGTGTCTTTGCATGCAAATGTCAGGGATGTACACTTTAGCAATAACAAACAAAAGACACTATAGAGAACATACTAAAGGAGGGGGGTGTGTGTGTGTTTGTGGTACTATACAAAGTTGTCCTGAAACTGCCGTTGGCATAACACCTACACCAGAACATAAATGTTAAATTGAAGTAGCTGGAACAATAAGTGAACCATGGAACACAGATTGTATCACTGTAGAACTCAATGTTACAATGTAACGTTGTAATCAAAGATTCTAGAACAGAGCTCTGTTCTAGAATCTTTGGTTGTAATAGTTACAAACATTCTTATATGGGCTCTGGTGGAACTCTGTAGCAGAGGGTTGTTTTGGTTGAGGGATGTTGTCTTCCTGATGGCTGACTTTTCCCATGGTGAGAGTCGTCCCCCAGATAGTGAAGCGGCAGCTGCCTTCAGTTTATGTCAGCTGATCAGCCTCCGTCTGTTTCCTTTTACGCCACACACCATAGAGGACTGATTCACCCGTCCAGACAGACCCTGTTCCCCCTCACCACACACACACACACACACACACACACACAGTGCTTCTCCTACCCCCACCAGACAGTCAGTGACAGCCAGAGTGACTGATGGTGAGCTTGTGAATATGCATGGTAGTGGGTATGGGTGTGATGGGTATGTGTTTTAAATGGCAGATGGGGGAGGTTGTGGTGGTGGACATCATGTGTGCCAACTGGCTGGGTTTGGAGGGGCATTCCCATGCCACTGCTACCTCCCTACACACACACACACTCACACACACACACACACACACACACACACACACACACACACATACCCTTCTATTCCCACCCTGTACTCTCAGGGTATGTAACTCCACCATCACTGTTCTTTTTCAAAGACCACAAATGCCTTACATACAAAAAACGTATGTACATAGGCAAACATACATGAACTCACACACACACACACACACGCACACACAAACACCCATAAACACCCATGCTTTTTTAAAATACAGTCATCCTATAATGATTATAGATAGTGTGCATGCGCACAGACTGTCTAGGAATATTAACTATTCTGATAAACCTACAGTGCACACATATACAGATGTTCAATATACACATACAGTAGGCCCACATGCAAAAGGCATACATAGACATGCACTGACTTGTGGACACACACAGACACGCATAGTGGCTTAACTTGATTTACTCTAATATGTATGTCTAGATGCAGACATGCACAATGAATGGGAGAGATTGTCTTAACATTATGCAGATGAATGTTAAAGGGCACTTTGCATATGAAACGGAGTTGGCCGTGCATCTGCATGGCACAGAAGGCAGGTTACGCTGGGGTCATGGTGGGCTTGTCTCCTGGCAACCCCTCCCTTGGGTGAAGGTCGCAGTTGAAAGGTCAGGGGTCATGCTTTTAGATGAGGGGCTCATTGTCATAAAGGCAGGGTGTGTGTGTGTGTGTGTGTGTGTGTGAGAAGGGGGTGGGACAAAAGATCTGGCTAAAACTAATACTTTCTCTCTCACACACAGAGAGAGAGAGAGAGAGAGGCCAGACGTAATAAAAGTTGAAACCCAGGATGTGTGTGTCAGACTGGAAGAGTGCTGACTCATGGCTGGACAGTGTGCTGCCGGCATTAGGAGTTTACACACACACACACACACAGACCAAAATGATTCAGGTTAGTGTATCAGGAGCGTACCTAGGAAGTTAAACCTGCATGCTCTCACACAGGCTCACACTCTCACAGACTAACATCATTTGGGTTAGTCAGTCTATCAGGAGCCTATTTGGAAAGTTGAACATACACGCTAACTAAAGAGAAAATCATGCTAGTTTATTTGATACTTTGGAACCTGAATTTCCGGTGAAGGTTTTTGGGGGCTTTTTGGTAAGGGTTTCAAAAGTCTCTGTCCCCGTAAGGTTTTTCGCAGGATTAATGGAGTAGGTTAAGGAGCTGCAGTCGTGTAGGGTTAGTAGAGATTTGTGTCAGACAGTAGCCCAAATCTGCTCCCGAGCTAAGGCTTTGGACTGACAGGGATTTGATCATCAAAGAGTACAGGCCAGATTTTTCCATTGCCATTTATTCATTTAAGGTCCTTCT
>NW_027468837.1:30298049-30343049 GCF_046254945.1 Alosa pseudoharengus
AATAATATCTAAGATCGCAAAATAATACCTCCTAAAATAATACCTCCTAAAATAATATCTAAGATTGCAAATATCTAATCTACACAGATCTATAAGCAGATAAAGACAGAGGTGACGTGAGAGAGAAACAGGGCGTAGAGAAGAGAAAAAAGAAAGGGGGATGAGAGTGAGTACTATGAAGAGAAGACATGTGAGTTGGAGAGAACGGGCCAGAGAGAGAGAGACATGGACTCTGAGAAGAGATTAGTGTAGACAGCTGGGGTGGGAGAGTCTACTCGCTGGCACTGGAGAAGGGGTCTGATCTAATGAAGGATCACATGTTATCTTGGGCAGTCTCCCTCCTCCTCCTCCTCCTCCTCCTCCTCCTCCTCCTCCTCCTCCTCCTCCTCCTCCATCACCCCTTCCTTCTCCTTTTCTGTTACTCACACAGTCCCATGAGGACACGGGAGTCTGGACCCCTGTCTCTCTTCACCCTCTCTGCCAGCACAGCGTCGTCAGTCTCTTGCACTCACTCAACAGGGACGTTAACAGTGGGACAAACAGAGAGAGATTAAAAAGGAGAAAGGGAGAGAGAGAAAGAAAAAAAGGATGGAGAGAGAGAGCGAGAGGGTGAGAAAGAGAGAGCGGGGAGAGAGAGAGAGCGAGAGGGTGAGAAAGAGAGTGGAGGGAAAGAGAGAGAGAGTGGGAGAGAGAGAGAGATAGAGACTACAGATATGTGACAGACCAATATACTGACTACAGTATGTGATACCACCAAACCATGAAGTCCCTGAGGAGTGTCCCCATCTGTGTGCAGGCCTGTGTGAGGTGCTTGTTTTGCACAGAAAAATCCTATATTTACTGCAGCCAACTATTGAATCAGACTCTACAAAATGTGTGATTGTTCAAGCCTGTAGATCTCCTCAGTATCATTCGTCTGTAGCCCATTAACGACTACTGTGATCAAATTACATAATAATGATCTTGTCGGATTGAAACAGTGACGTGTGCTGAAACAGTAATAGGCATTACGTTGTCTTTTTCATATTGATATTTAGAGTATATTTTATATTTTGTATTATTAAAATGCAGTCAACAGTACCAAAGCTGTGCAAAACCAATTGGCAAAGCACAGTAGTAAATGATCACTTTTATGAGTGATGCAATCATTTTAAACAATAATGGTTTTTGACTGTTTGGGGTTGGATAATGACAAATAATGTCATTATCTTTGTTGGGAAATGAGAAACACAAAGAACCAAGGACTTATTTGAAAGTCAATTACGATGCGAGCTGCTGCACAAGTGAATTAGTTAGCACAGTTGTAATGCCTTATTCAAATGAGTTTGTAATGAAAGATAGAGGGTCTATATCCTTAGCCATGGTGACATGCTGTCTGTGTTCGTAGTACTCCTGAGGGAGGACAGGAGGCTTCTGATAGTCCGCTGGTTATACACACTCTCAGGTAAAGTAGGTGGATGATTCATGCATTGTATGGAGGGCTCTATAAAAGACCTAATGTGACAGTATACAGCTCTGGGAAAGGGTTAAGAGACCACTGCACATTTTTCTGATGTTATCCTACGTTTGCTGAGTGACATTCGAATGAGTTGACGGTCATATTCAAAATTAAGAGGCCACTGCAAATTTGAATATGACCGTCAACTCATTCGAATGTCACTCATCAACCATAGGATGACATCAGTGCACATCCGTATGTCTGTGTGTGCATTTACACAAATTAGGACATCGCAACTTGTACTATGACATGCAAGTACATCTACATGTACTACTTATGTTATGTGATGACTGTGTGCACATATGTATGTCTGATTGTGTATTGGGGTGTGTGTGTGTGTGTGTGTGTGTGTGTGTGTGTGTGTGTGTGTGTGTGTGTGTGTGTGTGTGTGTGTGTGTGTGTGTGTGTGTGTGTGTGTTGTGAATGTGTCTGTGTGTGTATACGTGCTTTGTATGTCCCTCAATCCCTCTGCGCCCACCTCCACCCCCCTTGCCTGTCAGAGCTGATCTCACAGCAGGGCTGTGGAAAAGGGAAGTGGCCCAAGCAGCTGTCAATGTTCTGGGACGCCAATTATCACACAGGTCCACACACACACACACACACACACACACACACACACACACACACACACACACACTCTCTCTCTCTCTCTCTCTCTCTCTCTCTCTCTCTCTCTCTCTCTCTCCCCATCCTTCCCATGTCTCACCCCAGAGAGAGAGAGAGACAGAGAGAGGTAGAGAAAGAGAGAAATAGAGAGAGAGAGTGAGAGAGGGATGGGGATGACAGCTACACATGAAAGCTCCTCACATGGAGGATTGGTAAAATAGAGAGAGAGAAATAAAAGAAAGATGGACAGAAAAAAGGTACCAAAAGGAAAGAAAGAAATGGCAGAGAATGCCAGCATAATCAGTTTTAATCAGTCTGCTTTGGCTGAAAAACCCCACAATCCTGTTTCCTCTGCTCTTCCCTCCTTTGTGCGTTTGCTAGGGTTGTTTATAATCAGCCTTGCCTTCACAAGCCTCCGCATCAATTTATTTCAGCTGCATTCATAGAAAGAGCCCAAGGCTTCCACACAGAACCTTTGATTTTATTGTCAGCTATTAATACATGTGCATGCAGTGGGCTTGAAGCTTTTTTCATGTGCTGGGTGCTGGAATGCTGCTAGCTGGGGATTCTAATAGTATGCTGGTTGTCACGGTGCAGTTCTTGTCAATCACACATGTCACTGTGCTGCGTGAGACTGATCTATCATTTTGGTCTGCTCGACATTTATCAGATTGGAGATCATATGAGTGTATGCTCCTGCTGCCATTGCTGTGCCTAGAAGCTAGCTCACCAATCCATCATGTTATTCAATGTGTTTTGGATGAGATTTCTAACCTGTGTGTGTGTGTGTGTGTGTGTGTGTGTGTTTGTGTGTGAATGGGGGTGTATTACAGGTCCAAGAGTGGCTGTGTCTGAATTGTCAGATGCAGAGGGCTCTGGGAATGGACATGACCACACCGCGCTCCAAGAGCCAGCAGCAGATCCACTCTCCTTCCCACCAAGCCAAACCTGAGCTCCAGGCCCAGCCCGGACCTGCAGCCCCAGCGACCGCACCTCCTTCCCCTGCCCAGCCCAAGCCCCAGCCCCAGCCCCAGCCCCAGGCTCCCCCGGCCCAGGCACAACCACAACATCCAGCCCAGCCTGCGTCCCAGCCACCCCCGGGCCCCAAACAGACAGGCCCTGCCCAGCAGCATGGCCCCAGGCCCCAGGGCAAGCCCCCTGCTCCCGGCGCCGTCCCCCTCCCAGGCATGGCCAAAGCCCCATCCCAGCCAGACCTCTCCCGCTCGGGTCCCTCTCCTCAGGGAGGTGGTCCGGGCCGGCAGGACCAGACCCGCAGCGCCGGGAGCTCTCCATCCCGCCAGCCCCCGCCTCCTGAGCAGCCCTTCGGGAAGCTCTTTGGCTTCGGCTCCTCGCTCCTCAACCAGGCCAGCAACCTCATCACCATGGAGCCCCCTAAAGGAGGACCAGTCCCCCCTCAGCAACAGCAGCCACAGCAGAAGCCCACCCAAGGCCCTCCCAAACCGGGGCCTGCAGGCAGACCCATGGGGCAGCAGGCACCACCTGGCCAGCAGCAGCAGCAGCAGAAGCCCCCGGACTCCTCGGCCAGGCCCAAGGCCAACTGTCCCCTCTGTAAGACGGACCTGAATGTGGGGAACACTGCCGAGGCTCCCAACTACAACACCTGCACCCAGTGCAAGACCCAGGTGTGCAACCTGTGTGGATTCAACCCCACGCCTCACCTGGTGGAGGTAAGTGCCTGCTCCCTCATCTGTAGATAGCTGAAGGGGTCTTCAGGGCTGCTGTTAGGAGGCTTTCAAAATCGTGCTCCCAAGTAAGGGGCAACCAGTGGTGACTGAACACCATTGTGTGTTATTGACAATATGCTATGTTATTATCTTTGCCCTGGTTCTAGTGCTTTGTTGTGCGAGTGAGCTGAGGAGAAAGAGCTTAGTCACCGTATGTTAGTGCTGAGTCACTATATACTCACAGTCCTCTGAGGCTGGTGAAGTATTTGGTGCATGCAGTTTCTTGGACTGCAAAAGTATCAAAAGGTGCTGTTGTGAAGGCAAAAATGTTTGACAATAAAAATAAATAAAAAATAGATAAATAAAAGCTCAGAAGACAGAGAGCATGTTTGTGTCTTGTGGCCCTCTCGCTGTGTCCCCTGAGGGCCTCTGCGGCCGGTGCTATTCTGCTGCTGTTCCCAGCGGCCGCTGTGTGCGGCGGCGCTCTGAGCTGTGGAGATGAAAGTGTGGGCCGCTGTGATCCTGGCAGGGGAGGGTCGCGGTGCGGGCGGTTATGGGCACGGCAGACGAGGCGGCGGTGTGATCACTGCGTGGGCGTCTCGCTGGGCCAGGGTGGGAATGAGAGGGTTAGAGGTGTCAGCCGCCGCCAGATCCTCACCCCTGCAGCTGTTGCTGTCATCGATCTGGGGGCATGTCCACTACAGATCAACACACGGGCTTACACACACACACACACACACACACACACACACACACACACACACACACACACACACACACACTCACAAAACACTTTCTCTTTATAGATTAGAAGCCAACAAGCCATTCGCGTCTGCCAATGAAATCTGAAGATGTGGCTTTTCCACTAAAGTAACTAAGGGTTGGCTGTAGAGCCCAAGCACATAGAATTGTAGAGAGAATTGTGCCTGCATGGCTGGTCTGAACCAGACCAAGCCATCGATTTTTTGCTAAACAAAATAAAGATCAGATGGAGACTTGTGAAAAGTCAAGCTTTTTTTATCCATTTCAATTGTCCAATACTGATATTTATATGTCTGTATATTGGACAAGCCATACCGTTTGTTGAAGTTATGTTCTATTCCATGAGATCAAGTGAAGCATGGAGGCATATGTTTGTATGTGTCAAAAGGGCCTGTCCAGGCCAGTTCGTTTCAATTAGGCCATGGTCCATGCGAAAAGTGGCTGCGCAGATTGAGGCCGACCCCTGTGTAATTGAGAGGTCTGTGGGAGTGACCTTGCAGGCTCTGAACTGTTAGATCACATAAGAGTTACTGTCCTGTGTCGGAGGAAGAGGGGGAATAAATGCTTCTGAAAGACTTGCAACAGATGGCCCATTACAGAGTTCAATTATGCAAATGTCCCTGGTTGAACGATAACTGTAATAACAGCCTTTCAGGCCGGATCCCATTTTTTTTTTTCCAGGCGACGAAAGTCGTCACAAACATCTTGCTGTCAGAGGCAATGCTTTGGAGATGCAGAGATTGCTATGGAAACGCCGCGATATCATCTGTCATGCTGTCTCTTTCATGGTTGGCGGCAGCCAAGGAGTTTTGCAAAGTGTTGGAAGTGCTGCTTTTTGCCACTTCCTCCGTTGTGTGTGTGTATCTCTGTGTTTGTGTCCATGTGCTTGTATGTGTGTTTGTGTGTATATGTATGTTTATGTGTTTGTGTCTGTGTTTGAGTGTGTATATGCTCATGCATGTGTATTTGTGTGTGTGTGTGTGTGTGTGTGTGTGTGTGTGTGTGTGTGTGTGTGTGTGTGTGTGTGTGTGTGTGTGTGCATATTCAAATATGTGTGTCTGTGCACACACTGGAGTATGTGGTTTTATTTTGGTGTCGTTGTACTGGGAGCATCAGTCTTTGAGGAAGGCAGTGCTCCTCCGCTCTGTCACTTAGTGAGCAGCGTACACCCTGACTGAGATCAGAGATCAGAGCGTGCGCCTGGCGCCTGCTGCCACTGTTTGCCTTGGATGATGCAGGGAAAGTGCTCAGTTTTGCCCCAGAATCTTCCGCTGTCACCTTCTCACTCACACTCCCGTGTGTGAGCGATCTTTTTCTGTCCCCAGGCAATGCTCTCTCTGCTTTTCAACTCCCTCCCGTTTTCTCCCTCCTGAGAGCACGCATAATTGGCGTGATGGATCAACATCGGAGGCTCCGGTGCTTATTTCTGAGTGGCTGGACCGAGGCGTTTGACCCCTTTCTGGCACGGCCCTGGCTGAGTTGATACTTTCGGTGCGATTAGTATCCTGTTCTTTAAACAAATACCGGGCCTTATGGCACCTTGCCGGCCTGTTTGACCTTAATCTGCCTCCCTGCTACCACACCTTGGGCCTGCCTGAAATTAAAAAATTAACGAGAGCTTTTGAACCAATCGTGTGTTTAGCATATCTCCATTTTTGTTGAATTTCATGGGTATATGCAAGCTGCAAGCTGATCATGTCATATCAGTTAGTTCATGTAAATATGATAGTGTATTATATACTACATTGTTTTCAGTAACGAAAGGTGCTCTGCAGATAATATGGCCGTGATTGCATTCTGATTGCAAGCTATCTTTTTTTCCTGTGGCCCACTCCATGTTGGCAGTTGGCACTCTGGGCCTGGAAGGAGAAGAGCTGTAAAATTGTCGGCCTCACTGGTAATAGTCTCTGTAATGACCTAATTAAAGTGGTCTTAATTAGAGCCATCAGGGTTGTTTACTATCATGCTATCAAACTAATGACCAAAACAACAATGTTGTCACATTAGAATATTGTTGTCAGTCATGAATGTATGATTAGTTTGTTTCCATGGGAAAGCCACGGGGGATAGCAGTCAATAGCTCATCCTGAAACGAAAGCCCATACGAACAGCACTATTTGCTGTGTGATTTGTTGGACTTCTCTTTAAAGGTCAGATAAAGTGGATTTCCCCTGGTATTTTGGTTTCCAAACCATCAGGTGTGTTATTATCCCTGCTCAGTGGGTTGGCTGTATTGCCTCTTCATGATCGTGTGGAACAGCAGTGACTGTGTTCTGCTGAGAGCAGTGCTCACAAACAAATTACACGTCTCTCAAAACGAATGGCCAAACTACTAACTATTTCTAATGTTACACTAAAAATGTGCTCAGTATTATCCCTGTGTCATTGAAATTTTTTGGTATAATTGAGATCCCGTAAATTGCCGTCCATTAGGTTGGGGTATATGCTGTATGTTTATAGGTTCATGGGTTCACAGAGGTTTCTCTCCTGGGTAATATGAGGCAGAGGGGTCTGTATCTTAGCACTGGATGGAGGTGGTGGCATTCAGGGGAAAGGTGGGATTGTTGTTATTCTGAAACGAGATGCACCGCTGAGGTCTGGAACTCATAATACATCTTTCAACCGCATCCACATGAGTGCTGCTGCATTTTTAAATATTTGCTGCATATTTGTGAGGGCATGTGGGAGTCAGAAATGAAGGTAAGACTAAGATATATAGAGAGAGAAAGAGAGATAAAAAAGTGAGAGTGAGTGTGAGAGAGAAACAGTGTGTGTGTGTGTGTGAGAGAGAGAGAGAGAGATCCGTGAGAGTGAGAGAAAGCGAGAGCGAGAAACTGAGAGTGAGAGAGAGTGAGGCAGATAAACACAGCACCAGAGAGAGAGAAAGAGAGATTACCATGGTGATGCTTGTCACATGGAGTGTGCAAGAGAAAATAAAGACATCCTTCCTTTTTGGGATATCTTATTCCAAGTCTTCTTCTTGTTGAAACAATGCTTCTGTTGTTCTTCTTCTCCAAGACCCACCATGGGGTTATTAAAGTCTTTTATCTTTTGATTAGTATGCAAACTGATTTCATATACAGTTCTTCCATAAATCCTTTCAGAATATGCTGTGTGTGTGTGTGTGTGTGTGTGTGTGTGTGTGTGTGTGTGTGTGTGTGTGTGTGTGTGTGGGTGGGTGGGAGTGGTGAGGAGGGCCTGTGCTGTGTGGAGGCTGGTGTTTATGTGTGTCAATCTGTAATTGGGGGCCAAGCAGCGAAGCTGCGAAGGCACCCATTGTGTTTCTATGTTTTCTTATTAGGGGTCCGAGCAGCGTAGCTGCAGGAACCCTATTGTTTCTGTACCGTTCATTTTTTGGCCAAAATTCTGTAAAAGTCATACTGCAGCCTAAACCGTAACTCCAAAACTCTTGAAATTTTCAGGTATGGTTACCAGTACCCCCCTCTACCCATAAACCTAAATTTGGGGTACTGCACCCAAAGGTGGCGCTATTGAAAAAAAAAGTTAATTATGCTTATTTCTCCTTACCAGATTCACCTAGACTCAAAATTCTTTCAGAATATTAATCTCTAAACTCAGATGCATCTTTTTGGCCCTGGTCTTATGGTCTACAAATGTTTACTTTTTCCACAATTTCATGGAAAAGCCAAACATTATAAAAAGTTTCACACTCTTCAAAAATAATCGAATCTTCACCAAAATTCTCACAGACAATGTTTAGACCAAGCCTCACAAAAGTTATCGCTCAGAATTTTGATATTTTGTTCCATTTCAGAGATATAGGCCAATAAAGTTAGACCACTTAGGCCTTTTTTCCTAGATCACCTATATTTCTATAAACCGTAAGTCCTAGAAACTTGACATTTTCAAGTATTGTTACCAGTACCCCCCACTACCCATAACCCAAATTTGGGGTACTGCACCCAAAGGTGGCGCTCTTGTCAAAAACGCTTATTTCTCCTTACCAGATTCACCTAGACTCAAAATTCTTTCATCATATTAATCTCTACATTCAGATGCATCTTTTTCACCCTGGTCTTATGCTCTGAAAATGTTTACTTTTGCCACAATTTCAGAGAAAAGCCAAACATCATAAAAAGTTTCACAGGCGTCAAAAATTATCAAATCTTCACCAAAATTCTCACAGACAATGTTTAGACAAAGCCTCACAAAAGTTATCAAAAGAATTTGGATATGTTGTTCCATTTCAGAGATATAGGCTAATAAAGTTCGACCACTCAGCCCATTTCTCCTATATCACCTATATTCCTATATGAGTAATTTTTTTTCTTGGATAACAACCATACAACCATCATTAGGTGGATACCATTAACAGTGCACATTTTCAGATATGTACTCTTTTTTATAAAGCCCTTAATTCTATTGTCAAATGTATGCTAGGAATTTTCTTGATGTTGTGTGTTTGCCAACACACATTTTCACCATTTGAATGTGACTGCTCAATGAGTATGATTGTCAGTGGCTGAGTGGGATAATGCCTAGTGCTGGTGTTTGTTAGGTTGAGAGTTCGAATCCTGCTAGAGCTTTAGGCTCAAGATGCACATGCTATTGGTTATTGAAGATTCACACTATTGAACAGCACCTGAATGACATCAGACAATTAACATTCACACTCATTAGTTGCCAAGAATCAGAATGCCGACACACTCTATGACATATAGGGGAACTTCTTTGTTTACTATTTTTCCTTCATCATTAAGTCTATCATATTTATATTTCATCCATTACTGTTCTTCTCTATAAATGTCTAATTGCCCCAGAATATCCAAAAGTTTTCAGGTGTACTCTTTCAGGAAAGCCCTTCATTTTATTGTCAAATGTATACTTGGAGTTTTTCTTGTGTGTTTACCAACACACATTTTCACCATGTGAATGTGACTACCCAATATGTAGGATTGTCAGTGGCTCAGTGGGATAATGCCTAGTGCTGGTGTTTGTTAGGTTGAGGGTTCGAATCCCCGGTAGTGCTTTAAGCTCTAGCTCGAATACTATTGGTTATTGAAGATTCACACCATTGAACAGCACCTGAATGACATCAGGCAATCAACATTCACACTCATTAGTTGCCAAGAATCAGAATGCCGACACACTCTATGACATATAGGGGAACTTCTTTGTTTACTATTTTTCCTTCATCATTAAGTCTATCATATTTATATTTCATCCATTACTGTTCTTCTCTATAAATGTATAATTGCCCCAGAATATCCAAAAGTTTTCAGGTGTACTCTTTCAGGAAAGCCCTTCATTTTATTGTCAAATGTATACTTGGAGTTTTTCTTGTGTGTTTACCAACACACATTTTCACCATTTGAATGTGACTGCTGAATGTGTATGATTGTCAGTGGCAGAGTGGGATAATGCCTAGTGCCGGAGTTTGTTAGGTTGAGAGTTCGAATCCTGCTAGAGCTTTAGGCTCAAGATGCACATGCTATTGGTTATTGAAGATTCACACTATTGAACAGCACCTGAATGACATCAGACAATTAACATTCACACTCATTAGTTGCCAAGAATCAGAATGCCGACATACTCTATGACATATAGGGGAACTTCTTTGTTTACTATTTTTCCTTCATCATTAAGTCTATCATATTTATATTTCATCCATTACTGTTCTTCTCTATAAATGTCTAATTGCCCCAGAATATCCAAAAGTTTTCAGGTGTATTTTTTCAGGAAAGCCCTTCATTTTATTGTCAAATATATACTTGGAGTTTTTCTTGTATGTTTACCAACACACATTTTCACCATGTGAATGTGACTACCCAATATGTAGGATTGTCAGTGGCTCAGTGGGATAATGCCTAGTGCTGGTGTTTGTTAGGTTGAGGGTTCGAATCCCCGGTAGTGCTTTAGGCTCTAGCTCGAATACTATTGGTTATTGAAGATTCACACCATTGAACAGCACCTGAATGACATCAGGCAATCAACATTCACACTCATCAGTTGCCAAGAATCAGAATGCCGAGACACTCTATGACATTCAGGGGAACTTCTTTGTTTACTATTTTTCCTTCATCATTAAGTCTATCATATTTATATTTAATCTATTAGTGTTCATCTCTACAAATGTCTAATCGCCCCTCCATGCTTGGAGTTTTTCTTGTGTGTTTACCAATACACATTTTCACCATGTGAATGTGACTGGCCAACATGTAGGATTGACAGTGGCTCAGTGGGATAATGCCTTGTACTGGTGATCCTTAGGTTGAGAGTTCAAATCCCACTTGAAGCATTAGTGGGTTGTGGATGTTAGCATACTACAATAGAATGCTGTTAGGTTGTGGAGAATAACACACTATAACATTACAGCTACTTGTCAATATGGACTTGTAGTGCAAGGCAAGTATTACTGTATAATTATAAGCTGTAGCCTATAATTATTTGTTATTCTTATAATATTTGTCATTTCTTATACATATTTAGTCGGCTCTTCCACTTGACAGAACAACTCTATATCGGTTAAGGATGTCACGCATGAAACAATGCTGCAGAAACATGAAAATACGACTTTGAGTTTAGTAGGCTATAATTTTCAGTTCCTGTTTATCTATTGGACAATGGGTAATAATTTGAAGGAATCATGTTGCAGTCTTGTAAATAGTGACCCTGCAAGATCCCTAGTCATTGCAAAATCATAGTCTGTGACTTAAAACTCTACTACTTGTCTTTAGATGTGAGAGGGTCTGAGACTGTAGTCTTTCAAAAATCTTTTCCAAATCTTTGCAAATCTTTCCAAAGTTTACCCGCTGGGAAACCCTGTAGCTCCGGAGCAGGGGCTCAGACCAGGATAAATTGTTTGCTCGCCCTCAGTTCACTCTTTTGTTCATCTCAACCCAGCACTCCAGTGTGTCCTGCTCTGTGTGCGTCTTTGAGTTAACGTAAGTCATCACTTTAATCACCCTCACTATGACTTTTGTGATGTTTATCAGTTTGTAGAGTAGCTCTGCCATCATGTGTAAAGTTAAGGTCTTTGTTTGTTGGTTTGGTGTGTTGGAGTCCCATGTGAGATGATTAGGTGATGTTGGTTGACTTGGGATGTCAAGTATTGTTTAGTTGTACCTTATATAGCCATATGATTTCAGTTTATTGTTCAAATGTCAATTGGTTTGTTTGTGAGTTGGGATCTGTACTGATTTACCCCATTTCACTGATTACTCCATTTTCTGTTTGTTTCCTCTTTGATGCAGCACACATACAAGTAAAGAACAAAAGAACAGATGAATTGAAACTCAAATAAAGTTAACTTGTGTTGCACCGAAACCTGCCATCTCCATGTCATCACTCCATACCATTGAGCCTTCTGAGTCACACCATTGAACAGCACCTAAATGACATCAGGCAATTAACATTCACACTCATTACACACTGCTGGTGTTTGTTAGGTTGAGAGTTCGAATCCTGCTAGAGCTTGAAGCTCAAGATGCACATGCTATTGGTTATTGAAGATTGACACCATTGAACAGCACCTGAATGACATCAGGCAATTAACATTCACACTCATTAGTTGCCAAGAATCAGAATGCCGACACACTCTATGACATATAGGGGAACTTCTTTGTTTACTATTTTTCCTTCATCATTAAGTCTATCATATTTATATTTCATCCATTACTGTTCTTCTCTATAAATGTCTAATTGCCCCAGAATATCCAAAAGTTTTCAGGTGTACTCTTTCAGGAAAGCCCTTCATTTTATTGTCAAATGTATACTTGGAGTTTTTCTTGTGTGTTTACCAACACACATTTTCACCATGTGAATGTGACTGCCTAATATGTTGGATTGTTAGTGGCTCAGAGGGATAATGCCTAGTGCTGGTGTTTGTTAGGTTGAGAGTTCGAATCCTGCTAGAGCTTTAGGCTCAAGATGCACATGCTATTGGTTATTGAAGAGTCACACCATTGAACAGCACCTGAATGACATCAGGCAATCAACATTCACACTCATTAGTTGCCAAGAATCAGAATGCCGACACACTCTGACATATAGGGGAACTTCTTTGTTTACTATTTTTCCTTCATCATTAAGTCTATCATATTTATATTTCATCCATTACTGTTCTTCTCTACAAATGTCTAATTGTCCCAGAATTTCCAAACGTTTTCAGGTGTTCTCTTTCAGGAAAGCCCTTCATTTTATTGTCAAATGTATACTTGGAGTTTTTCTTGTGTGTTTACCAATACACATTTTCACCATGTGAATGTGACTGGCAAAGATGTAGGATTGACAGTGGCTTAGTGGGATAATGCCTTGTACTGGTCATCCTTATGTTGAGTGTTCAAATCCCACCTGAATCATTAGTGTTAAAATACTGTTGGGTTGTGGAGGTTAGCATACTAGAATAGAATGCTGTTGGGTTGTGGAGGTTAGCACACTATAACATTACAGCATTACAGCTACTTGTCAATATGGACTTGTAGTGCAAGGCAAGTATAACTGTATAATTATACGCTGTTTATCTTATTGACTCCGACACAGAACCCACCACCACAAATACAATTCAATTCTGTGGGAAACACTGCCTTCCATTATCAAACCCTTCATCTTATCCACAACAAATAAATAGTCCTGTAGAATCAAGTATTGTTAGAATACTGTTGGGTTGTGGAGGTTAGCACACTATAATGTTACAGCACAGGGTAATCCTAATTTTATTCATCAAATTTATTCCAATCCAACTCAAAAGTTTTAAACGACACAAAGTGAAGGTTTTATCCAGATCAAAACCAAGAATAGATTATGTGATCTAATCCAATTTCAGGATCCTTGTTTCCCTTTGAACAACCCATTTTCAAGATTTGATCCAATCCGATAGCTGAAATCCGGTAACTGAAATCCGATAACCGAAATCCGATCACGTTTCTTTTGAACAATTGTGCCCAAACAATCAAAGCATATGTAAAACTAAAAAGCTATGCCATCATGTTCGTTTTGCTCGGACCCCGTAAATCACCGCTTGCGGTTATATTTATTGGGGGCCAAGCAGCGAAGCTGCGAAGGCACCCATTGTGTTTCTATGATTTCTTATTATTATTTAACATCTTTCTTCCCGAATGGGAGTCTATGGCAGCCCATAGAACCGTCTGGTAAAAAGTTGTGAAATTTGGCACACCGATTGGGGACAGTCCCATGTTTAAGTTCACCAAGTTTCATGTCAGCAGCTTGAGCACTCTAGCGCCACCAACAGGCCAAAGTTAGACATGCGTTCACGCACGTAACTTTTGACCCGTATGCCCGATTGTCAAAAATGAGGTATCGTTGGAATCCTTGGACCAAGCCGAGTTCAACGCACCCTATGACGTCATTTTCCGCCATGATGGATTTTCCGCCATATTGGATTTTAGTGAAAGTGAAACTAATCTTTCACAGGTCACAAATTTTGTCCGATCGTCACCAAACTAGACACACATGATCTTCAGGCCATGCCTCATTAACGCATTGCTTTTTGTCTTCGGAACTAAAACCGTTCGCGCGTACCAGCCAATCAAAATTTGCGGCAAAGCCGCCAAACAGGAAGTGAGCTCATATCTCAGCAACCCATTCACCTATCATAACCAAACTTAGTAAATGGACTAAGGACCCAATCAGGGGGACGCTCAAGAAATCTGGTGACCTTTGACCTCTAGGGGGCGCTGTAATTAAGAAACATGCCTTTTGGCCTGTAGCAGCAGTTGTGCTTAGAATTAAAACGCACTAGTGGTGTCTGGTACTACTGTTGAAGGTCCTTAGACCGACCCAAGCCAACTTGTGATGTCATCATAATTGATTCGGCCGCCATATTGGATTTAATCAAAAACACGTACAAGTTTTCGCAGGTCACAAATTTCAGCAGATCCTCACCAAAATTGGCAGAGACCATCTTCAGACCATGCCTTATCAGTGTATTGCTTTCTGGAACAATTGACAGAAGCATTCGGCTGTAACAGCCAATCGAAATTTGCGGCGAAGCCGCCAAACAGGAAGTGAGCTCATATCTCAGCAACCCTTGCATGTATCAAAGCCAAACTGGGTGCATGGACTCAGGACCCAATCAGGGGGACACTAAATAAATCTGGTGACCTTTGACCTCTAGGGGGCGCTGTAATTAAGAAACATGCCTTTTGGCCTGTAGCTGCTGTTGTGTTTGGATTTAAAATTTACTAGTGGTGTCTGGTAATACTGTTGGAGGTCCTTAGGCCGACCCAGGCCAAGAAAAGCATTCACCCATAACAGCCAATCGAAATTGGTGGCGAAGCCGCCAAACAGGAAGTGAGCTCATATCTCAGCAACCCTGCCATGTATCTTAACCAAACTTACTACATATATTCATGACCCCATTAGGAGGACGCTCATAAAATTTGGTGACCTTTGACCTGTAGGGGGTGCTGCAATTAGCAATATTGCATTTTGATGTGTAGTTGCTGATGTGTTTTATCAATCTTTTATTTTTTGATATGAAACTGATGACAACATGTTCCATCCAGTTAATTCTAATGCGTGCGTGCAAGGGCAGGGCAGGGCAGGGCAGGGCAGGGCAGGACGGGGTCGGACGGGGTGGGGTGATTAGGTGGGGGGGGCTGGCTGGCGGAGGCGGTGGCAATACTCAGCCCTATTTCAGCCCTGTTGATCCCGGGTGTCTGCTGAGTTCTATCTTGTCGCCGTGGCTACTCCGGCCTATTCTGCTTGGCCCCCTCATTGCTGCTTGCAGCTATATTTATTGGGGGCCAAGCAGCGAAGCTGCGAAGGCACCCATTGTGTTTCTATGATTTCTTATTATTATTTAACATCTTTCCTCTGCCATTGGAGTCTATGGCAGCCCATAGAACCGTCTGGTGAAAAGTTGTGAAATTTGGCACACTGATTAGGGATAGTACCATGATTACTTTCACCAAGTTTCATGTCGGCACCTCGAGGGCTCTAGCGCCACCAACAGGCTAAAGTTGGACGTACGTTCACGCACGTAACTTTTGACCTGTTGATCCAATTTTGAAAAATGAGGTACCGTTGGAATCCTTGGACAAAGCCGAGTTCAACGCACCCTATGACGTCATTTTCCGCCATGATGGATTTTCCGCCATATTGGATTTAAGTGAAAGTGAAACTAAAACTTCACAGGTCACAATTTTTGTCCGATCGTCACCAAACTTGACACACATGATCTTCAGACCAAGCCGCACAAAAGTTGTGGTGTTTTGTCTTCGGAACTATAACTGTTCACCCGTAATATCCAATCGAAATTTGCGGCGAAGCCGCCAAACAGGAAGTGAGCTCATATCTCAGCCACCCTTGCATGTATCAAAGACAAACTTGGTGCATGAGGTCAGGATCCAACCAGAGGGGCGCTCAAGAAATTTGGTGAACTTTGACCTTTAGGGGGCGCTGTAATTAAGAAACATGCCTTTTGGCCTGTAGCTGCAGTTGTGCTTAGAATTAAAATGCACTAGTGGTGTCAGGTAATACTGTTGGAGGTCCTTAGGCCGACCCAAGCCAATTTGTGATGTCATCGTAATTGATTCGGCCGCCATATTGGATTTAATCAAAAACACGTACAAGTTTTCGCAGGTCACAAATTTCAGTGGATCCTCACTAAAATTGGCAGACATCATCTTCAGACCATGCATTATCATTGCTTTGCTTTCTGGAACAATTGACAGAAGCATTCGGCTGTAACAGCCAATCGAATCTTGCGGCGAAGCCGCCAAACAGGAAGTGAGCTCATATCTCAGCAACCCTTGCATGTATCAAAGCCAAACTTGGTGCATGGCCTCAGGACCCAATCAGGGAGACACTCAAGAAATCTGGTGACCTTTGACCTCTAGGGGGCGCTGTAATTAAGAAACATGCCTTTTGGCCTGTAGCTGAAGTTGTGCTTAGAATTAAAACGCACTAGTGGTGTCTGGTAATACTGTTGGAGGTCCTTAGGCTCACCCAAGCCAACTTGTGATGTCATCGTAATTGATTCGGCCGCCATATTGGATTTAATCAAAAAAACATATAAGTGTTCGCAGGTCACAAATTTCAGCGGATCCTCACCAAAATTGGCAGAGACCATCTTCAGACCATAACCTTTCAATATATTGCTCTCTGGAACAATTGACAAAAGCATTCGCCCGTAACAGCCAATCGAAATTGGTGGCAAAGCCGCCAAACAGGAAGTGAGCTCATATCTCAGCAACCCTGCCATGTATCATAACCAAACTTACTACATATATTTGTGACCCCATTAGGAGGACGCTCAAAAAATTCGGTGACCTTTGACCTGTAGGGGGTGCTGCAATTAGCAATATTGCATTTTGATGTGTAGTTGCTGATGTGTTTTATCAATCTTTTATTTTTTGATGTGAAACTGATGACAACATGTTCCATCCAGTTAATTCTAATGCGTGCGTGCAAGAGCAGGGCAGGGCAGGATGGGGTGGGACGGGCTGGGGTGATTAGGTGGGGGGGGCTGGCTGGCGGAGGCGGTGGCAATACTCATCCCTGTTTCAGCCCTGTTGATCCCGGGTGTCTGCTGAGTTCTATCTTGTCACCGTGGCTACTCCGGCCTATTCTGCTTGGCCCCCTCATTGCTGCTTGCAGCTATATTTATTGGGGGCCAAGCAGCGAAGCTGCGAAGGCACCCATTGTGTTTCTATGATTTCTTATTGGGGGCCAAGCAGCGAAGCTGCGAAGGCACCCATTGTGTTTCTATTTGTTCTTATTATTATTATTATTATTATTATTATTATTATTATTCCGCCATTGAAGTCAATGGCAGCCCATAGAACCGTCTGGTGAAAAGTTGTGAAATTTGGCACACTGATTAGGGACAGTCCCATGGTTAATGTCACCAAGTTTCATGATGGCACCTCAAGCACTCTAGCGCCACCAACAGGCCAAAGTTGGACATGCGTTCACGCACGTAACTTTTGACCCGTATGGCCGATTGTCAAAAATGAGGTATCATTGGAATCCTTGGACCAATCCGAGTTAAACGCACAGTATGAAGTCATTTTCCGCCATGATGGATTTTCCGCCATATTGGATTTCATCAAAAACACTAAAAAGTCCTCTCAGGTCACATATTTTGTCCGATTGACACCAAACTTCACAGATATCATTTACAGACCATGCCTCATTAATGCATTGCTTTTTGTCTCCGGAACTAAAACCGTTCGCGCGTAACAGCCAATCGAAATTTGTGGCGAAGCCGCCACACAGGAAGTGAGCTCATATCTCAGCAACCCATTGATCTATCATAACCAAACTAAGTACATGGACTCAGGACCCAATCAGGGGGACGCTCAAGAAATCTGGTGACCTTTGACCTCTAGGGGGCGCTGTAATTAAGAAACATACCTTTTGGCCTGTAGCTGCAGTTGTGCTTAGAATTAAAATGCACTAGTGGTGTCTGGTAATACTGTTGGAGGTCCTTAGGCCGACCCAACCCAACTTGTGATGTCATCGTAATTGATTCGGCCGCCATATTGGATTTAATCAAAAACACGTACAAGCTTTCGCAGGTCACAAATTTCAGCGGATCCTCAACAAAATTGGCAGAGACCATCTTCAGACCATGCCTTATCAGTGCATTGCTTTCTGGAGCAATTGACAGAAGCATTCGGCTGTAACAGCCAATCGAAATTTGCGGCGAAGCCGCCAAACAGGAAGTGAGCTCATATCTCAGCAACCCTTGCATGTATCAAAGCCAAACTAGGTGCATGGACTCAGGACCCAATCAGGGGGACACTCAATAAATCTGGTGACCTTTGACCTCTAGGGGGCGCTGTAATTAAAAAAACATGCCTTTTGGCCTGTAGCTGCTGTTGTATTTGGAATTAAAATGTACTAGTGGTGTCTGGTAATACTGTTGGAGGTCCTTATGCCGACCCAGGCCAACTTGTGATGTCATCGTAATTGATTCGGCCGCCATGTTAGACTTAATCAAAAACATCAAAAAGTTTTCACAGGTCGCAAATTTCATATGATTTTCACCAACATTGGCACAGACCATCTTCAGATCATAACCTATCAATATGTTGCTCTCTGGAACAATTGACAAAAGCATTCGCCCCTACCAGCCAATCGACATTGGTGGCGAAGCCGCCAAACAGGAAGTGAGCTCATATCTCAGCAACCCTATAATGTATCATAACCAAACTTACTACATATATTCATGACCCCATTAGGAGGACGCTCAAAAAATGTGGTGACATTTGACCTGTAGGGGGTGCTGCAATTAGCAATATTGCATTTTGATGTGTAGTTGTTGATGTGTTTTATCAATCTTTTATTTTTTGATGTGAAACTGATGACAACATGTTCCATCCAGTTAATTCTAATGCGTGCGTGCAGGGGCAGGGCAGGGCAGGACGGGGTGGGACGGGCTGGGGTGATTAGGTGGGGGGGGCTGGCTGGTGGAGGCGGTGGCAATACTCAGCCCTGTTTCAGCCCTGTTCATCCCGGGTGTCTGCTGGGTGTCTGCTGAGTTCTATCTTGTCACCGTGGCTACTCCGGCCTATTCTGCTTGGCCCCCTCATTGCTGCTTGCAGCTATATTTGGGGGCCAAGCAGCGAAGCTGCGAAGGCACCCATTGTGTTTGTTAGTTTTCTTATTATTATTATTACGCTTCCGCCATTGAAGTCAATGGCAGCCCATAGAACCGTCTGGTGAAAAGTTGTGAAATTTGGCACACTGATTAGGGACAGTCCCATGATTAATGTCACCAAGTTTCATGATGGCACCTCAAGCACTCTAGCGCCACCAACAGGCCAAAGTTGGACGTGCGTTCACGCACGTAACTTTTGACCCGTCAGTCCGATTTTCAAAAATGAGGTATCGCTGGAATCCTTGGACCATGCCGAGATCAACGCACCCTATGACGTCATTTTCCGCCATGATGGATTTTCCGCCATATTGGATTTCATCAAAAACACTAAAAAGTCTTCACAGGTCACAAATTTTGTCTGATCGACACCAAACCTGACACACTTGATCTTCACATCAAGCCGCACAAAAGTTATTCCTTTTCGTCTTCGGAACTCAAACCGTTTGCCCGTAACAGCCAATCGAAATATGTGGCGAAGCCGCCAAACAGGAAGTGAGCTCATATCTCAGCAACCCATTCACCTATCATAACCAAACTTACTACATGGACTCAGGACCCAATCAGGGGGACGCACAAGAAATCTGGTGACCTTTGACCTCTAGGGGGCGCTATAATTAAGAAACATGCCTTTTGGCCTGTAGCTGCTGTTGTCCTTAGAATTAAAATGCACTAGTGGTGTCAGGTAATTCTGATGGAGGTCCTTAGGCTGACCCAGCACAACTTGTGATGTCATCGTAATTGATTCGGCCGTCATGTTGGATTTAATCAAAAACATCAAAAAGTTTTCGCGGGTCGCAAATTTCATCTGATCTTCACCAAAATTGGCACAGACCATTTTTAGACCATAACCTATCAATATATTGCTCTCTGGAACAATTGACAAAAGCATTCGCCAGTAACAGCCAATCGAAATTGGTGGCGAAGCCGCCAAACAGGAAGTGAGCTCATATCTCAGCAACCCTGCCATGTATTATAACCAAACTTACTACATATATTCATGACCCCATTAGGAGGACGCTCAAAAAATTTGGTGACCTTTGACCTGTAGGGGGTGCTGCAATTAGCAATATTGCATTTTGATGTGTAGTTGCTGATGTGTTATATCAATCTTTTATTTTTTGATGTGAAACTGATGACAACATGTTCCATCCAGTTAATTCTAATGCGTGCGTGCAAGGGCAGGGCAGGACAGGGTGGGACGGGCTGGGGTGATTAGGTGGGGGGGGCTGGCTGGCGGAGGCGGTGGCAATACTCAGCCCTGTTGATCCCGGGTGTCTGCTGAGTTCTATCTTGTCACCGTGGCTACTCCAGCCTATACTGCTTGGCCCCCTCATTGCTGCTTGCAGCTATATTTATTATTATTATTATTACGCTTCCGTCATTGAAGTCAATGGCAGCCCATAGAACCGTCTGGTGAAAAGTTGTGAAATTTGGCACACTGATTAGGGACAGTCCCATGATTAATGTCACCAAGTTTCATGATGGCACCTAGAGCACTCTAGCGCCACCAACAGGCCAAAGTTGGACGTGCGTTCACGTACGTAACTTTTGACCCGTATTGCCGATTGTCAAAAATGAGATATCATTGGAATCCTTGGACCAAGCCGAGTTCAACGCACCCTATGACGTCAATTTCCGCCATGATGGATTTTCCGCCATATTGGATTTCATCAAAAACACTAAAAAGTCTTCAAAGGTCACAAATTTTGTCCGATCGACACCAAACTTCACAGATATCATCTACAGACCACGACTCATTAATGCATTGCTTTTTGTCTTCGGAACTAAAACCGTTTGCGAGTAACCGCCAATCAAAATTTGCGGCGAAGCCGCCAAACAGGAAGTGAGCTCATATCTCAGCAACCCATTCATCTATCATAACCAAACTTAGGACATGGACTCAGGACCCAATCAGGAGGATGCTGAAGAAATCTGGTGACCTTTGACCTCTAGGGGGCGCTGTAATTGAGAAACATGCCTTTTGGCCTGTAGCTGCTGTTGTGCTTAGAATTCAAATGCACTACTGGTGTCTGGTAATACTGTTGGAGGTCCTTAGGCCGACCCAAGCCAATTTGTGATGTCATCGTAATTGATTCGGCCGCCATATTGGATTTAATCAAAAACACGTACAAGTTTTCGCAGGTCACACATTTCAGCGGATCCTCACCAAAATTGGCAGAGACCATCTTCAGACCATGCCTTATCAGTGCCATGCTTTCTGGAACAATTGACAGAAGCATCCGGCTGTAACAGCCAATCGAAATTTGCGGCGAAGCCGCCAAACAGGAAGTGAGCTCATATCTCAGCAACCTTTGCATGTATCAAAGCCAAACTGGGTGCATGGACTCAGGACCCAATCAGAAGGACACTAAATAAATCTGGTGACCTTTGACCTCTAGGGGGCGCTGTAATTAAGAAACATGCCTTTTGGCCTGTAGCTGCTGTTCTGTTTGGAATTAAAATGTACTAGTGGTGTCTGGTAATACTGTTGGAGGTCCTTAGGCCGACCCAGGCCAAGAAAAGCATTCGCCTGTAACAGCCAATCGAAATTGGTGGCGAAGCCGCCAAACAGGAAGTGAGCTCATATCTCAGCAACCCTGCCATGTATCATAACCAAACTTACTACATATATTCATGACCCCATTAGCAGGACGCTCAAAAAATTTGGTGACCTTTGACCTGTAGGGACTGCTGCAATAAGCAATATTGCATTTTGATGTGTAGTTGCTGATGTGTTTTATCAATCTTTTATTTTTTGATGTGAAACTGATGACAACATGTTCCATCTAGTTAATTCTAATGCGTGCGTGCAAGAGCAGGGCAGGGCAGGACGGGGTGGGACGGGCTGGGGTGATTAGGTGGGGGGGGCTGGCTGGCGGAGGCGGTGGCAATACTCAGCCCTGTTTCAGCCCTGTTGATCCCGGGTGTCTGCTGAGTTCTATCTTGTCACCGTGGCTACTCCGGCCTATACTGCTTGGCCCCCTCATTGCTGCTTGCAGCTATATTTATTATTTAACATCTTTCTTCCCGAATGGGAGTCTATGGCAGCCCATAGAACCGTCTGGTAAAAAGTTGTGAAATTTTGCACACCGATTGGGGACAGTCCCATATTTAATTTCACCAAGTTTCATGTCAGCCCCTTGAGCACTCTAGCGCCACCAACAGGCCAAAGTTGGACATGCGTTCACGCACGTAACTTTTGACCCGTATGCCCGATTGTCAAAAATGAGGTATCGTTGGAATCCTTGGACCAAGCCGAGTTCAACGCACCCTATGACGTCATTTTCCGCCATGATGGATTTTCCGCCATTTTGGATTTTAGTGAAAGTGAAACTAACTTTTCACAGGTCACAAATTTTGTCCGATCGTCACCAACCTTGACACACATGATCTTCAGACCATACCTCATTAATGCATTGCTTTTTGTCTTCGGAACTAAAACCGTTTGCGAGTAACAGCCAATCGAAGTTTGCGGCAAAGCCGCCAAACAGGAAGTGAGCTCATATCTCAGCAACCCATTCATCTATCATAACCAAACTTGGTACATGGACTCAGGACCCAATCAGGGGGACGCTCAAGAAATCTGGTGACCTTTGACCTCTAGGGGGCGCTGTAATTAAGAAACATGCCTTTTGGCCTGTAGCTGCAGTTGTGCTTAGAATTAGAACGCACTAGTGGTGTCTGGTAATACTGTTGGAGGTCCTTAAGCCGACCCATGTCGACTTGTGATGTCATAGTAATTGATTCGGCCGCCATATTGGATTTAATCAAAAACATCAAAAAGTTTTCGCGGGTCGCAAATTTCATCTGATCTTCACCAACATTGGCACAGACCATTTTTAGACCATAACCTATCAATATATTGCTCTCTGGAACAATTGACAAAAGCATTCGCCCGTAACAGCCAATCGAAATTTGTGGCGAAGCCGCCAAACAGGAAGTGAGCTCATATCTCAGCAACCCTGCCATGTATTATAACCAAACTTACTACATATATTCATGACCCCATTAGGAGGACGCTCAAAAAATTTGGTGACCTTTGACCTGTAGGGGGTGCTGCAATTAGCAATATTGCATTTTGATGTGTAGTTGCTGATGTGTTATATAAATCTTTTATTTTTTGATGTGAGACTGATGACAACATGTTCCATCCAGTTAATTCTAATGCGTGAGTGCAAGGGCAGGGTAGGGCAGGACGGGGTGGGACGGGCTGGGGTGATTAGGTGGGGGGGGGGGGGGGGGGCTGGCTGGCGGAGGCGGTGGCAATACTCAGCCCTGTTGATCCCGGATGTCTGCTGAGTTCTATCTTGTCACCGTGGCTACTCCGGCCTATTCTGCTTGGCCCCCTCATTGCTGCTTGCAGCTATATTTGGGGGCCAAGCAGCGAAGCTGCGCGGCAACCCATAGTGATTCTACGTATTCTTATTGGGGGCCAAGCAGCGAAGCTGCGAGGCAACCCATAGTGATTCTACGTATTCTTATTATTATTATTATTATTATAACGAAACGCTAATTTGCCATTAAACCATACAGTAAAAAGTTGGGATATTCGGCACATTGATTCGGTTCAGTCATATCTTTAATTTATCAAAGTTTCAAGTCTGCACTTTGAGTGCTCTAGCGCCACCAACATTTCAAATTTTTTATTACATCTATGCACATAATGTTTGAATGGTACACCACATTTTGAACATTAAGGTATATTTGGAATCCTTGGATGAGACCGAACTCAACGCAGATGTCAATTTATGGGGTAAACGTAATTGATCAGGCTGCCATATTGGATTTAATCAAAAACACCTAAAAGGCATCAAAGTTGGCAAAGTTTGTCCGATTTTCACGAAACTTGACGAAGATGATCTTCAGACCATGACTCATAAATGCATTGCTTTTTGGAGCCATATTCAAAACCCGTCGCCCGTGGTGACCAATCAAGTTTGGCGGCGAAGCCACCAAACAGGAAGTGAAGTAATCTCAGCAAGGCTTTCGCGTATCAACACCAAACTCAGTACAGGGTCTCAGTACCCAATTAGGAGGAGGCTCAATAAATTTGATGACTTTTGACCTATAGGTGGCGCTATAATTAGCAAAATTACGTTTTAGCCTGTAACGGGTCATGTGTTTGGAATTAAAGCATATTAGTGATATCTGTTAATACCTTGAGAGGTCCTTAGGCCGACACATGCCAACATGTGACGTCAACATAATTGATTCGACCGCCATATTGGATTTCACCAAAAACATTTAAAAGGCATCAAAGGTCACAAAGTTTCTCCGATTTTCATGAAACTTGACGCAGATGATCGTCAGACCATGACTCATAAACGCATTGCTTTTTGGAGACATATTCAAAACCGGTTGCCCGTGACAACCAATTACGTTTTGGCGGCGAAGCCGCCAAACAGGAAGTGAAGTGATCTCAGCAAGGCTTTCGCATATCAACACCAGACTCAGTACAGGGTCTCAGGACCCAATTAGGAGGAGGCTCAATAAATGTGATGACTTTTGACCTATAGGTGGCGCAATAATCACAAGAAGTGGGCTCATATTTCAGCAATGCTTTCACATATTGAAACCAAACTTAGTATATGGACTTGGGACCTCATCCTGAGGACAGACAATAATTTTAGCAACCTTTGACCACTAGGGTTGCTATAATTTGCAACACTTTCTCGTATCAACACCAAACTTGGTATATGGACTCGTGACTACAACCTGAGGACGCACAATAAATTTGGTGACTTTTGACCACTAGGGGTGCTATAATTATCAACACTTTCTCGTATCGACAACAAACTTGGTATGTGGACTCGTGACTACAACCTGACTATGCACAATACATTTGGTGATGTTTGAGGTATGCATATGTGTGGGGGGTTATTGGGGTGTGTGGGAGAGGAAGTTTATCTGTGTATGTGTGTGTGGGACGGGTGGTTAATTGGGTGTGTGTATAATGTAGCAACATTGGGTTGCCATGACAACTCCTGCTCAACTGCTTGGCCCCCACATTGCTGCTTGCAGCTATATTTATTATTATTATTATTATAACGAAACGCTAATTTGCCATTAAACCATACAGTAAAAAGTTGGGATATTCGGCACATTGATTCGGTTCAGTCATATCTTTAATTTATCAAAGTTTCAAGTCTGCACTTTGAGTGCTCTAGCGCCACCAACATTTCAAATTTTTTATTACATCTATGCACATAACGTTTGAATGGTACACCACATTTTGAACATTAAGGTATATTTGGAATCCTTGGATGAGACCGAACTCAACGCAGATGTCAATTTATGGGGTAAACGTAATTGATCAGGCTGCCATATTGGATTTAATCAAAAACACCTAAAAGGCATCAAAGTTCGCAAAGTTTGTCCGATTTTCACGAAACTTGACGCAGATGATCTTCAGACCATGACTCATAAATGCATTGCTTTTTGGAGCCATATTCAAAACCCGTCGCCCGTGGTGACCAATCAAGTTTGCCGGCGAAGCCGCCAAACAGGAAGTGAAGTAATCTCAGCAAGGCTTTCGCGTATCAACACCAAACTCAGTACAGGGTCTCAGTACCCAATTAGGAGGAGGCTAAATAAATTTGATGACTTTTGACCTATAGGTGGCGCTATAATTAGCAAAATTATGTTTTAGCCTGTAACGGGTCATGTGTTTGGAATTAAAGCATATTAGTGATATCTGTTAATACCTTGAGAGGTCCTTAGGCCGACACATGCCAACATGTGACGTCAACATAATTGATTCGACCGCCATATTGGATTTCACCAAAAACACTTAAAAGGCATCAAAGGTCATAAAGTTTGTCCGATTTTCACGAAACTTGACGCAGATGATCGTCAGACCATGACTCATAAACGCATTGCTTTTTGGAGACATATTCCAAACCGCTTGCCTGTGACGACCAATCACGTTTGGCGGCAAAGCCGCCAAACAGGAAATGAAGTGATCTCAGCAAGGCTTTTGCGTATCAACACCAAACTCAGTAGAGGGCCTCAGGACCCAATTAGGAGGGGGCTCAATACATTTGATGACTTTTGACCTATAGGTGGCGCTATAATCACATGAAGTGGGCTCATATTTCAGCAATGCTTTCACATATTGAAACCAAACTTAGTATATGGACTTGGGACCTCATCCTGAGGACAGACAATAATTTTAGCAACCTTTGACCACTAGGGGTGCTATCATTTGCAACACTTTCTCGTATCAACACCAAACTTGGTATATGGACTCGTGACTACAACCTGAGGACGCACAATAAATTTGGTGACTTTTGACCACTAGGGGTGCTATAATTATCAACACTTTCTCGTATCGACACCAAACTTGGTATATGGACTCGTGACTACAACCTGACTATGCACAATACATTTGGTGATGTTTGAGGTGTGCATATGTATGGGGGGTTATTGGGGTGTGTGGGAGAGGAAGTTTATCTGTGTATATGTGTGTGTGTGGGACGGGTGGTTAATTGGGTGTATGTATGATGTAGCAACATTGGGTTGCCATGACAACTCCTGCTCAACTGCTTGGCCCCCACATTGCTGCTTGCAGCTATATTTATTATTATTATTAAACATCTTTCCTCTGCCATTGGAGTCTATGGCAGCCCATAGAACCGTCTGGTAAAAAGTTGTGAAATTTGGCACACTGATTGGGGACAGTCCCATGATTAATTTCACCAAGTTTCATGTTGGCACCTTGACCACTCTAGCGCCACCAACAGGCCAAAGTTGGACTTGCGTTCACGCACGTAACTTTTGACCCGTATGCCCGATTGTCACAAATAAGGTATCGTTGGAATCCTTGGACCAAGCCGAGTTCAACGCACCCTATGACGTCATTTTCCGCCATGATGGATTTTCCGCCATTTTGGATTTCATCAAAATCACTTAAAATGTATCAGGGGTCACATATTTTGTCCAATCGACACCAAACTTCACAGATATCATCTACAGACCATGCCTCATTAATGCATTGCTTTTTGTCTCCGGAACTAAAACCGTTCGCGCGTAACAGCCAATCGAAATTTGTGGCGAAGCCGCCAAACAGGAAGTGAGCTCATATCTCAGCAACGCATTCACCTATCATAACCAAACTTAGTCCATGGACTCAGGACCCAATCAGGGGGACGCTCAAGAAATCTGGTGACCTTTGACCTCTAGGGGGCGCTGTAATTAAGAAACATGCCTTTTGGCCTGTAGCTGCAGTTGTGGTTAGAATTAGAACGCACTAGTGGTGTCTGGTAATATTGTTGAAAGTCCTTAGGCCGACCCAAGCCAACTTGTGATGTCATCGTAATTGATTCGGCCGCCATATTGGATTTAATCAAAAACACGTACAAATTTTCGCAGGTCACAAATTTCATCTGTTCTTCACCAAAATTGGCAGAGACCATCTTCAGACCATGCCTGATGAGTGCAATGCTTTCTGGAACAATTGACAGAAGCATTGACCTGTACCAGCCAATCGAAATTTGCGGCGAAGCCGCCAAACAGGAAGTGATTTTATATCTCAGCAACGCTTTCATGTATCAAAACCAAATTTAGTACATGTACCTCAGACCCCATCGGGAGGACTCTCAAGAAATTTGGTGACATTTGACCTCTAGGGGGCACCGTAATTGACAAAAATGCATTTTGGCCAGTAGTTGATGATGCGCATTATTTTGCAATGGAAGTCAATGGCAGCCCATAGAACCGTCTGGTAAAAAGTTATAAAATTTTGCACACTAATTGGGGAAAGTCCAGTAATTCATTTCACCAAGTTTCATGCCGGCACCTCAAGCGCTCTAGCGCCACCAACAGGCCAAAGTTGGATGTGCGTTCACGCACGTAACTTTTGACCCGTATGGCCGATTGTCAAAAATGATGTATCGTTGGAATCCTTGGACCAAGCCGAGTTCAACACACCCTATGACGTCAATTTCCGCTATGATGGATTTTCCGCCATATTGGATTTCATCAGAAAAACTTAAATGTCTTCACAGGTCACACATTTTGTCCAATTGATACCAAACTTCACAGATATCATCTACAGACCATGCCTCATTAATGCATTGCTTTTTGTCTTCGGAACTATAACCATTCGCGCATAAACAGCCAATCGAATTTTGCGGCGAAGCCACCAAACAGGAAGTGAGCTCATATCTCAGCAACCCATTAATCTATCATAACCAAACTTAGTACATGGACTCAGGACCCAATCAGGGGGACGCTCAAGAAATCTGGTGACCTTTGACCTTTAGGGGGCGCTGTAATTAAGAAACATGCCTTTTGGCCTGTAGCTGCTGTTGTGCTTAGAATTAAAACGCACTAGTGGTGTCTGGTAATACTGTTGGAGGTCCTTAGGCCGACCCATGTAGACTTGTGATGTCATCGTAATTGATTCGGCCGCCATATTGGATTTAATCAAAAACACGTTCAAGTTTTCGCAGGTCACAAATTTCAGCGGATTCTCACCAAAATTGGCAGAGACCATCCTCAGACCATGCCTTATCAGTGCATTCCTTTTTGGAACAATTGACAGTAGCATGCGGCTGTAACAGCCAATCGAAACTTGCGGCGAAGCCGCCAAACAGGAAGTGAGCTAATATCTCAGCAACCCATTAATCTATCATAACCAAACTTAGTATATGGACTCAGGACCCAATCAGGGGGACGCTCAAGGAATTTGGTGACCTTTGACCTCTAGGGGGCGCTGTAATTAAGAAACATGCCTTTTGGCCTGTAGCTGCTCTTGTGCTTAGAATTAAAATGTACTAGTGGTGTCTGGTAATACTGTTGGAGGTCCTTAGGCCAACCCACGCCAACTTGTGATGTCATCGTAATTGATTCGGCCACCATGTTAGATTTAATCAAAAACATCAAAAAGTTATCACAGGTCACAAATTTCATCTGATCTTCACCAACATTGGCACAGACCATTTTCAGACCATACCCTATCAATATATTGCTCTCTGGAACAATTGACAAAAGCATTCACCCATAACAGCCAATCGAAATTGGTGGCGAAGCCGCCAAACAGGAAGTGAGCTCATATCTCAGCAACCCTGCCATGTATCATAACCAAACTTACTACATATATTCATGACCCCATTAGGAGGACACTCAAAACATTTGGTGACCTTTGACCTGTAGGGGGTGCTGCAATTAACAATATTGCATTTTGATGTGTAGTTGCTGATGTGTTTTATCAATCTTTTATTTTTTGATGTGAAACTGATGACAACATGTTCCATCCAGATAATTCTAATGCGTGCGTGCAAGGGCAGGGCAGGGCAGGACGGGGTGGGACCGGCTGGGGTGATTAGGTGGGGGGGGGGCTGGCTGGCGGAGGCGGTGGCAATACTCAGCCCTATTTCAGCCCTGTTGATCCCGGGTGTCTGCTGAGTTCTATTTTGTCACCGTGGCTACTCCGGCCTATACTGCTTGGCCCCCTCATTGCTGCTTGCAGCTATATTTGGGGGCCAAGCAGCGAAGCTGCGAGGCAACCCATAGTGATTCTACGTATTCTTATTGGGGGCCAAGCAGCGAAGCTGCGAGGCAACCCATAGTGATTCTACGTATTCTTATTATTATTATTATTATAACGAAACGCTAATTTGCCATTAAACCATACAGTAAAAAGTTGGGATATTCGGCACATTGATTCGGTTCAGTCATATCTTTAATTTATCAAAGTTTCAAGTCTGCACTTTGAGTGCTCTAGCGCCACCAACATTTCAAATTTTTTATTACATCTATGCACATAACGTTTGAATGGTACACCACATTTTGAACATTAAGGTATATTTGGAATCCTTGGATGAGACCGAACTCAACGCAGATGTCAATTTATGGGGTAAACGTAATTGATCAGGCTGCCATATTGGATTTAATCAAAAACACCTAAAAGGCATCAAAGTTCGCAAAGTTTGTCCGATTTTCACGAAACTTGACGCAGATGATCTTCAGACTATGACTCACAAATGTTATTGCTTTTCGGAGCCATATTCAAAACCCATCGCCCGTCGTGACCAATCAAGTTTGGCGGCGAAGCCGCCAAACAGGAATTGAAGTGATCTCAGCAAGGCTTTCGCGTATCAACACCAAACTCAGTACAGGGTCTCAGGACCCAATTAGGAGGAGGCTCAATAAATTTGGTGACTTTTGACCTATAGGTGGCGCTATAATTACCAAAATTACGTTTTAGCCTGTAACGGGTCATGTGTTTGGAATTAAAGCATATTAGTGATATCTGTTAATACCTTGAGAGGTCCTTAGGCCGCCACATGCCAACATGTGACGTCAACATAAATGATCCAACCGCCATATTGGATGTCATCAAAAACACTTAAAAGGCATCAAAGGTCACAAAGTTTCTCCGATTTTCACGAAACTTGACGAAGATGATCTTCAGACCATGACTCATAAATGCATTGCTTTTGGGAGCCATATTCAAAACCCGTCGCCTGTGGTGACCAATCAAGTTTGGCGGCGAAGCCGCCAAACAGGAAGTGAAGTAATCTCAGCAAGGCTTTCGCGTATCAACACCAAACTCAGTACAGGGTCTCAGTACCCAATTAGGAGGAGGCTCAATAAATTTGATGACTTTTGACCTATAGGTGGCGCTATAATTAGCAAAATTACGTTTTAGCCTGTAACGGGTCCTGTGTTTGGAATTAAAGCATATTAGTGATATCTGTTAATACCTTGAGAGGTCCTTAGGCCGACACATGCCAACATGTGACGTCAACATAATTGATTCGACCGCCATATTGGATTTCACCAAAAACATTTAAAAGGCATCAAAGGTCACAAAGTTTCTCCGATTTTCATGAAACTTGACGCAGATGATCGTCAGACCATGACTCATAAACGCATTGCTTTTTGGAGACATATTCAAAACCGGTTGCCCGTGACAACCAATCACGTTTGGCGGCGAAGCCGCCAAACAGGAAGTGAAGTGATCTCAGCAAGGCTTTCGCATATCAACACCAGACTCAGTACAGGGTCTCAGGACCCAATTAGGAGGAGGCTCAATAAATGTGATGACTTTTGACCTATAGGTGGCGCAATAATCACAAGAAGTGGGCTCATATTTCAGCAATGCTTTCACATATTGAAACCAAACTTAGTATATGGACTTGGGACCTCATCCTGAGGACAGACAATAATTTTAGCAACCTTTGACCACTAGGGTTGCTATAATTTGCAACACTTTCTCGTATCAACACCAAACTTGGTATATGGACTCGTGACTACAACCTGAGGACGCACAATAAATTTGGTGACTTTTGACCACTAGGGGTGCTATAATTATCAACACTTTCTCGTATCGACAACAAACTTGGTATGTGGACTCGTGACTACAACCTGACTATGCACAATACATTTGGTGATGTTTGAGGTATGCATATGTGTGGGGGGTTATTGGGGTGTGTGGGAGAGGAAGTTTATCTGTGTATGTGTGTGTGGGACGGGTGGTTAATTGGGTGTGTGTATAATGTAGCAACATTGGGTTGCCATGACAACTCCTGCTCAACTGCTTGGCCCCCACATTGCTGCTTGCAGCTATATTTGGGGGCCAAGCAGCGAAGCTGCGAGGCAACCCATAGTGATTCTACGTATTCTTATTATTATTATTATTATTATAACGAAACGCTAATTTGCCATTAAACCATACAGTAAAAAGTTGGGATATTCGGCACATTGATTCGGTTCAGTCATATCTTTAATTTATCAAAGTTTCAAGTCTGCACTTTGAGTGCTCTAGCGCCACCAACATTTCAAATTTTTTATTACATCTATGCACATAACGTTTGAATGGTACACCACATTTTGAACATTAAGGTATATTTGGAATCCTTGGATGAGACCGAACTCAACGCAGATGTCAATTTATGGGGTAAACGTAATTGATCAGGCTGCCATATTGGATTTAATCAAAAACACCTAAAAGGCATCAAAGTTCGCAAAGTTTGTCCGATTTTCACGAAACTTGACGCAGATGATCTTCAGACCATGACTCATAAATGCATTGCTTTTTAGAGCCATATTCAAAACCCGTCGCCCGTGGTGACCAATCAAGTTTGGCGGCGAAGCCGCCAAACAGGAAGTGAAGTTATCTCAGCAAGGCTTTCGCGTATCAACACCAAACTCAGTACAGGGTCTCAGTACCCAATTAGGAGGAGGCTAAATAAATTTGATGACTTTTGACCTATAGGTGGCGCTATAATTAGCAAAATTATGTTTTAGCCTGTAACGGGTCATGTGTTTGGAATTAAAGCATATTAGTGATATCTGTTAATACCTTGAGAGGTCCTTAGGCCGACACATGCCAACATGTGACGTCAACATAATTGATTCGACCGCCATATTTGATTTCATCAAAAACACTTAAAAGGCATCAAAGGTCATAAAGTTTGTCCGATTTTCACGAAACTTGACGCAGATGATCGTCAGACCATGACTCATAAACGCATTGCTTTTTGGAGACATATTCCAAACCGCTTGCCTGTGACGACCAATCACGTTTGGCGGCGAAGCCGCCAAACAGGAAGTGAAGTGATCTCAGCAAGGCTTTTGCGTATCAACACCAAACTCAGTAGAGGGCCTCAGGACCCAATTAGGAGGAGGCTCAATACATTTGATGACTTTTGACCTATAGGTGGCGCTATAATCACATGAAGTGGGCTCATATTTCAGCAATGCTTTCACATATTGAAACCAAACTTAGTATATGGACTTGGGACCTCATCCTGAGGACAGACAATAATTTTAGCAACCTTTGACCACTAGGGGTGCTATAATTTGCAACACTTTCTCGTATCAACACCAAACTTGGTATATGGACTCGTGACTACAACCTGAGGACGCACAATAAATTTGGTGACTTTTGACCACTAGGGGTGCTACAATTATCAACACTTTCTCGTATCGACACCAAACTTGGTATATGGACTCGTGACTACAACCTGACTATGCACAATACATTTGGTGATGTTTGAGGTGTGCATATGTATGGGGGGTTATTGGGGTGTGTGGGAGAGGAAGTTTATCTGTGTATATGTGTGTGTGTGGGACGGGTGGTTAATTGGGTGTATGTATAATGTAGCAACATTGGGTTGCCATGACAACTCCTGCTCAACTGCTTGGCCCCCACATTGCTGCTTGCAGCTATATTTATTATTATTATTACACATCTTTCCGCTGTCATTGAAGTCTATGGCAGCCCATAGAACCGTACAGTAAAAAGTTGTGAAATTTGGCACATTGATTCGGGACAGTATAAAAATTAATTTGAGCAAGTTTTATGCCTGAACCACAGAGAGTCTAGCGCCACCAATGGGTCAAAGTTGACATTGCATCCATGCAATTAACTTTTGAACCGTATGCCCGATTTTGAATATCGCAATATCTTTGGAAGTCTTGGATGAGGCCGAACTCAACGCACCCCATGACGTCAATTTCCGCCATGTTGGATCTTCCGCCATATTGTATTTCATCAAAAACACTTAAAAGGCATCAAAGTTCGCAAAGTTTGTCCGATTTTCACGAAACTTGACGCAGATGATCGTCAGACCATGACTCATAAACGCATTGCTTTTTGGAGACATATTCAAAACCGGTTGCCTGTGACGACCAATCAAGTTTGGCGGCGAAGCCGCCAAACAGGAAGTGAAGTGATATCTCAGCAAGGCTTTCGCGTATCAACACCAAACTCAGTACAGGGTCTCAGTACCCAATTAGGAGGAGGCTCAATAAATTTGATGACTTTTGACCTATAGGTGGCGCTATAATTAGCAAAATTATGTTTTAGCCTGTAATGGGTCATGTGTTTAGAATTAAAGCATATTAGTGATATCTGTTAATACCTTGAGAGGTCCTTAGGCCGACACATGCCAACATGTGACGTCAACATAATTGATTCGACCGCCATATTGGATGTCATCAAAAACACTTAAAAGGCATCAAAGGTCACAAAGTTTCTCCGATTTTCACGAAACTTGACGCAGATGATCGTCAGACCATGACTCATAAACGCATTGCTTTTTGGAGACATATTCAAAACCGGTTGCCTGTGACGACCAATCAAGTTTGGCGGCGAAGCCGCCAAACAGGAAGTGAAGGGATCTCGGCAAGGCTTTTGCGTATCAACACCAAACTCAGTAGAGGGTCTCAGGACCCAGTTAGGAGGAGGCTCAATACATTTGATGACTTTTGACCTATAGGTGGCGCTATAATAACATGAAGTGGGCTCATATTTCAGCAATGCTTTCACATATTAAAACCAAACTTAGTATATGGACTTGGGACCTCATCCTGAGGACAGACAATAATTTTAGCAACCTTTGACCACTAGGGGTGCTATAATTTGCAACACTTTCTCGTATCGACACCGAACTTGGTATATGGACTCATGACTACAACCTGAGGACGCACAATAAATTTGGTGACTTTTGACCACTAGGGGTGCTATAATTATCAACACTTTCTCGTATCGACACCAAACTTGGTATGTGGACTCGTGACTACAACCTGACTATGCACAATACATTTAGTGATGTTTGAGGTATGCATATGTGTGGGGGGTTATTGGGGTGTGTGGGAGAGGAAGTTTATCTGTGTATATGTGTGTGTGTGGGACGGGTGGTTAATTGGGTGTGTGTATATTGTAGCAACATTGGGTTGCCATGACAACTCCTGCTCAACTGCTTGGCCCCCACATTGCTGCTTGCAGCTATATTTATTATTATTATTATTCCGCCATTGAAGTCAATGGCAGCCCATAGAACCGTCTGGTGAAAAGTTGTGAAATTTGGCACACTGATTAGGGACAGTCCAATGATTAATGTCAGCAAGTTTCATGATGGCACCTCAAGCACTCTAGCGCCACCAACAGGCCAAAGTTGGACTTGCGTTCACGCACGTAACTTTTGACCCGTATGGCCGATTGTCAAAAATGAGGTATCGTTGGAATCCTTGGACCAAGCCGAGTTCAACGCACCCTATGACGTCATTTTCCGCCATGATGGATTTTCCGCCATTTTGGATTTAATCAAAAACACTAAAAGGTTTTCACAGGTCACAAATTTTGTCCAATCGACACCAAACCTGACACACATGCTCTTCAGACCAAGCCTCACAAAAGATACTCCTTTACGTCTTCGGAACTAAAACCGTTTGCCCGTAACAGCCAATCAAAATTTGCGGCGAAGCCGCCAAACAGGAAGTGAGCTCATATCTCAGCAACCCATTAATCTATCATAACCAAACTTTGTACATGGACTCAGGACCCAATCAGGGGGACGCTCAAGAAATCTGGTGACCTTTGACCTCTAGGGGGCGCTGTAATTTAGAAACATGCCTTTTGGCCTGTAGCTGCTGTTGTGCTTAGAATTAAAACGCACTAGTGGTGTCTGGTAATACTGTTGGAGGTCCTTAGGCCGACCCAAGCCAACTTGTGATGTCATCATAATTGATTCGGCCGCCATATTGGATTTAATCAAAAACACGTACAAGTTCTCGCAGGTCACAAATTTTAGCGGATCCTCACCAAAATTGCCAGAGACCATCTTCAGACAATAACCTATCAATATATTGCTTTCTGGAACAATTGACAAAAGCATTCGCCCGTAACAGCCAATCGAAATTGGTGGCGAAGCCGCCAAACAGGAAGTGACCTCATATCTCAGCAACCCTTGCATGTATCATAACCAAACTTACTACATGGATGTATGACCTCATTAGGAGGACGCTCAAAAACTTTGGTGACCTTTGACCTGTAGGGGGTGCTGCAATTAGCAATATTGCATTTTGATCTGTAGTTGCTGATGTGTTTTATCGATCTTTTATTTTTTGACGTGAAACTGATGGCAACATGTTCCATCCAGTTCATTCTAATGCGTGCGTGCAAGGGCGGGGCGGGGCGGGGCAGGGGTGATTAGGTGGAGGGGCTGGCTGGCGGAAGCAGCAGCAATACTCAGCCCTGTTTCAGCCCTACAAAGTCAGTTATGTTTTGATGTTACACTAGTTGAAAGCGTTGATCGCGGATATCTGCTGAGTTGAGTTTATCTTGTCGCCCTGTCTACTCCGGCCTATACTGCTTGGCCCCCTCATTGCTGCTTGCAGCTATATTTATTATTATTATTATAACGAAACGCTAATTTGCCATTAAACCATACAGTAAAAAGTTGGGATATTCGGCACATTGATTCGGTTCAGTCATATCTTTAATTTATCAAAGTTTCAAGTCTGCACTTTGAGTGCTCTAGCGCCACCAACATTTCAAATTTTTTATTACATCTATGCACATAACGTTTGAATGGTACACCACATTTTGAACATTAAGGTATATTTGGAATCCTTGGATGAGACCGAACTCAACGCAGATGTCAATTTATGGGGTAAACGTAATTGATCAGGCTGCCATATTGGATTTAATCAAAAACACCTAAAAGGCATCAAAGTTCGCAAAGTTTGTCCGATTTTCACGAAACTTGACGCAGATGATCTTCAGACTATGACTCACAAATGTTATTGCTTTTCGGAGCCATATTCAAAACCCATCGCCCGTCGTGACCAATCAAGTTTGGCGGCGAAGCCGCCAAACAGGAATTGAAGTGATCTCAGCAAGGCTTTCGCGTATCAACACCAAACTCAGTACAGGGTCTCAGGACCCAATTAGGAGGAGGCTCAATAAATTTGGTGACTTTTGACCTATAGGTGGCGCTATAATTACCAAAATTACGTTTTAGCCTGTAACGGGTCATGTGTTTGGAATTAAAGCATATTAGTGATATCTGTTAATACCTTGAGAGGTCCTTAGGCCGCCACATGCCAACATGTGACGTCAACATAAATGATCCAACCGCCATATTGGATGTCATCAAAAACACTTAAAAGGCATCAAAGGTCACAAAGTTTCTCCGATTTTCACGAAACTTGACGCAGATGATCGTCAGACCATGTCTCATAAATGCATTGCTTTCTGGAACCATATTCAAAACCTGTTGCCCGTGACAACCAATCAAGTTTGGCGGCGAAGCCGCCAAACAGGAAGTGAAGTGATATCTCAGCAATGCTTTCACATATCAAAACCAAACTAGGTATATAGGTTCAGGACTCAATCAGGAGGACACTCAAGAAATGTGGTAAATTTTGACCACTATGTGGCGCTATAATCACAGGAAGTGGGCTCATATTTCTGCAATGCTTTCACGTATCGAAACCAAACTTGGCTCATTGACTCGGGACCACATCCTGAGGACATACAATAATTTTAGCGACCTTTGACCACTAGGGGTGCTATAATTTGCAACACTTTCTCGTATCAACACCAAACTTGGTATATGGACTCGTGACTACAACCTGAGGACGCACAATAAATGTGGTGACTTTTGACCACTAGGGGTGCTATAATTATCAACACTTTCTCGTATCGACACCAAACTTGGTATGTGGACTTGTGACTACAACCTGACTATGCACAATACATTTGGTGATGTTTGAGGTATGCATATGTGTGGGGGGTTATTGGGGTGTGTGGGGGAAGAAGTTTATCTGTGTATATGTGTGTGTGTGGGACAGGGGGGGTTAATTGGGTGTGTGTATAATGTAGCAACATTGGGTTGCCATGACAACTCCTGCTCAACTGCTTGGCCCCCTCATTGCTGCTTGCAGCTATATTTGGGGGCCAAGCAGCGAAGCTGCGAAGGCACCCATTGTGTTTCTATTTGTTCTTATTATTATTATTATTATTATTATTATTCCGCCATTGAAGTCAATGGCAGCCCATAGAACCGTCTGGTGAAAAGTTGTGAAATTTGGCACACTGATTAGGGACAGTCCCATGATTAATGTCACCAAGTTTCATGATGGCACCTAGAGCACTCTAGCGCCACCAACAGGCCAAAGTTGGACGTGCGTTCAAGCAAGTAACTTTTGACCCGTATTGCCGATTGTCAAAAATGAGATATCGTTGGAATCCTTGGACCAAGCCGAGATCAACGCACCCTATGACGTCAATTTCCGCCATGATGGATTTTCCGCCATATTGGATTTCATCAAAAACACTTAAAAGTCTTCAAAGGTCACAAATTTTGTCCGATCGACACCAAACCTGACACACTTGATCTTCAGACCAAGCCTCACAAAAGTTATTCCTTTTCGTCTTCGGAAGTCAAACCATTCGCCCGTAACAGCCAATCGAAGTTTGCGGTGAAGCCGCCAAACAGGAAGTGAGCACATATCTCAGCAACCCATTCACCTATCATAACCAAACTTAGTACATGGACTCAGGACCCAATCAGGGGGACGCTCAAGAAATCTGGTGACCTTTGACCTCTCGGGGGCGCTGTAATTAAGAAACATGCCTTTTGGCCTGTAGCTGCAGTTGTGCTTAGAATTAAAACGCACTAGTGGTGTCTGGTAATACTGTTGGAGGTCCTTAGGCCGACCCATGTCGACTTGTGATGTCATCGTAATTGATTCGGCCGCCATATTGGATTTAATCAAAAACACGTACAAGTTTTCGCAGGTCACAAATTTCAGCGGATCCTCACCAAAATTGGCAGAGACCATCTTCAGACCATGCTTTATCAGTGCATTGCTTTTTGGAACAATTGACAGTAGCATGCGGCTGTAACAGCCAATCGAAACTTGCGGCGAAGCCGCCAAACAGGAAGTGAGCTCATATCACAGCAACCCTTGCATGTATCAAAGCCAAACTTGGTGCATGGACTCAGGACCCAATCAGGGGGACGCTCAAGGAATCTGGTGACCTTTGACCTCTAGGGGGCGCTGTAATTAAGAAACATGCCTTTTGGCCTGTAGCTGCAGTTGTGCTTAGAATTAAAACGCACTAGTGGTGTCTAGTAATACTGTTGGAGGTCCTTAGGCCGACCGATGTCGACTTGTGATGTCATCGTAATTGATTCGGCCGCCATATTGGATTTAATCAAGAACACGTACAAGTTTTCGCAGGTCACAAATTTTAGCGGATCCTCACCAAAATTGGCAGAGACCATCTTCAGACCATGCCTTATCAGTGCATTGCTTTTTGGAACAATTGACAGTAGCATGCGGCTGTAACAGCCAATCGAAACTTGCGGCGAAGCCGCCAAACAGGAAGTGAGCTTATATCTCAGCAACCCTTGCATGTATCAAAGCCAAACTTGGTGCATGGACTCAGGACCCAATCAGGGGGACGCTCAAGGAATCTGGTGACCTTTGACCTCTAGGGGGCGCTATAATTAAGAAACATGCCTTTTGGCCTGTAGCTGCTGTTGTCCTTAGAATTAAAATGCACTAGTGGTTTCAGGTAATACTGTTGGAGGTCCTTAGGCTGACCCAGCACAACTTGTGATGTCATCGTAATTGATTCGGCCGTCATGTTGGATTTAATCAAAAACATCAAAAAGTTTTCGCGGGTCGCAAATTTCTTCTGATCTTCACCAAAATTGGCACAGACCATTTTTAAACCATAACCTATCAATATATTGCTCTCTGGAACAATTGACAAAAGCATTCGCCCGTAACAGCCAATCGAAATTGGTGGCGAAGCCGCCAAACAGGAAGTGAGCTCATATCTCAGCAACCCTGCCATGTATTATAACCAAACTTACTACATATATTCATGACCCCATTAGGAGGACGCTCAAAACATTTGGTGACCTTTGACCTGTAGGGGGTGCTGCAATTAGCAATATAGCATTTTGATGTGTAGTTGCTGATTTGTTATATCAATCTTTTATTTTTTGATGTGAAACTGATGACAACATGTTCCATCCAGTTAATTCTAATGCGTGCGTGCAAGGGCAGGGCAGGGCAGGACGGGGTGGGACGGGCTGGGGTGATTAGGTGGGGGGGGGGCTTGCTGGCGGAGGCGGTGGCAATACTCAGCCCTGTTGATCCCGGGTGTCTGCTGAGTTCTATCTTGTCACCGTGGCTACTCCGGCCTATACTGCTTGGCCCCCTCATTGCTGCTTGCAGCTATATTTATTATTATTATTACGCTTCCGTCATTGAAGTCAATGGCAGCCCATAGAACCGTCTGGTGAAAAGTTCTGAAATTTGGCACACTGATTAAGGACAGTCTCATGATTAATTTCACCAAGTTTCATACCGGCACCTTGAGCGCTCTAGCGCCACCAACAGGCCAAAGTTGGATGTGCGTTCACGCACGTAACTTTTGACCCGTTGATCCGATTGTCAAAAATTAGGTATTGTTAGAATCCTTGGACCAAGCCGAGTTCAACGCACCCTGTGACGTCATTTTCCGCCATGATGGATTTTCCGCCATTTTGGATTTCATCAAAAACACTTAAAAGTCTTCAGAGGTCACAAATTTTCTCCGATCAAAACCAAACCTGACACACATAATCTTCAGACCAAGCCTCACAAAAGTTATTCCTTTTTGTCTTCGGAACTAAACCCGTTCTCCCGTAACAGCCAATCAAAGTTTGCGGCGAAGCCGCCAAACAGGAAGTGAGCTCATATCTCAACAACCCTTGCATGTATCAAAGCCAAACTTGGTACATGGACTCAGGACCCAATCAGGGGGACGCTCAAGAAATCTGGTGACCTTTGACCTCTAGGGGGCGCTGTAATTAAGAAACATGCCTTTTGGCCTGTAGCTGCAGTTGTGCTTAGAATTAAAATGCACTAGTGGTGTCAGGTAATACTGTTGGAGGTCCTTAGGCCGACCCAAGCCAATTTGTGATGTCATCGTAATTGATTCGGCCGCCATATTGGATTTAATCAAAAACACGTAAAAATTTTCGCAGGTCACAAATTTCAGTGGATCCTCACTAAAATTGGCAGACATCATCTTCAGACCATGCATTATCATTGCTTTGCTTTCTGGAACAATTGACAGAAGCATTCGGCTGTAACAGCCAATCGAATCTTGCGGCGAAGCCGCCAAACAGGAAGTGAGCTCATATCTCAGCAACCCTTGCATGTATCAAAGCCAAACTTGGTGCATGGCCTCAGGACCCAATCAGGGAGACACTCAAGAAATCTGGTGACCTTTGACCTCTAGGGGGCGCTGTAATTAAGAAACATGCCTTTTGGCCTGTAGCTGAAGTTGTGCTTAGAATTAAAACGCACTAGTGGTGTCTGGTAATACTGTTGGAGGTCCTTAGGCTCACCCAAGCCAACTTGTGATGTCATCGTAATTGATTCGGCCGCCATATTGGATTTAATCAAAAAAACATATAAGTGTTCGCAGGTCACAAATTTCAGCGGATCCTCACCAAAATTGGCAGAGACCATCTTCAGACCATAACCTTTCAATATATTGCTCTCTGGAACAATTGACAAAAGCATTCGCCCGTAACAGCCAATCGAAATTGGTGGCGAAGCCGCCAAACAGGAAGTGAGCTCATATCTCAGCAACCCTGCCATGTATCATAACCAAACTTACTACATATATTTGTGACCCCATTAGGAGGACGCTCAAAAAATTCGGTGACCTTTGACCTGTAGGGGGTGCTGCAATTAGCAATATTGCATTTTGATGTGTAGTTGCTGATGTGTTTTATCAATCTTTTATTTTTTGATGTGAAACTGATGACAACATGTTCCATCCAGTTAATTCTAATGCGTGCGTGCAAGAGCAGGGCAGGGCAGGATGGGGTGGGACGGGCTGGGGTGATTAGGTGGGGGGGGCTGGCTGGCGGAGGCGGTGGCAATACTCATCCCTGTTTCAGCCCTGTTGATCCCGGGTGTCTGCTGAGTTCTATCTTGTCACCGTGGCTACTCCGGCCTATTCTGCTTGGCCCCCTCATTGCTGCTTGCAGCTATATTTGATTCCTTGTTGTTCTATCAGACGGGCTGACATTAAGCACAGTTGAAAATGCCACACCAAATAAGATTTGCATATCTTAGAGATGTGTGTGTCTGTGTGTGTGTGTGTGTGTGTGTGTGTGTGTGTTTGTGTTTATGTACTAGAGAGAGAGAGAGAGAGAGAAAAAGAGAGAGAAAAAGTATGACGAGTTATGGTTTTATAGTTTTGCCTGGAGGACATCGTTGGCGAATTTAAGTGAAAATGCCATTCAACATCGGAACATAATGAGCTTTTATTCTGTGCTTGTATGAGCAGGGCAGCCGGAGGACTCGTCTGCTCGCTAACACTCACTTCCAACTTTTAAGGTGTGTTTTACTAGCGAGTCATTTAGTGCAGGTGCTATGTCATGCTAACACTCACTCCAACTCTTAAGGTGTGTATCACTACAGTAGCGAGTCATTTAGTGCAGGCGCTGTGTCATGCCATAATTTTCTGTCATGGTCTTTGGTAATGGCCCCTTGACGCTGAAATCATCATCCGTATTAAGCTTGCAGCCCAGTTCTGGGAATGGGTCCATCATGGGGATGGGAACAATGTGACTAGTCCTCATGACAGTGGCCATGTGGTTAAACCTTAGGCTATGTGTCCATTATCTGGAAAACAGGCCACACCCTGCTGTCATAACTGCCAGCTGAATGACCACACATTTTGTGAACAATTCTGGCATTGTCAGATGATTTGGTATAAAATGTATATGTATTTGTGAGTGTGTGTAAATGTATATGTATTGGTATTCGTGACATTTGCAACCGTCTGTGGTTCACTGTAGATTTCTCCTGACAGATTCTACTGCAACTTGTCTTGACCCCACTTTCCCATGTGCAGATGTTCAGTTTAATAACTGCTAAGTTCCTCATTCAAGTTTAATTTCTTCCTCTAATCTCTTTGGGCCTGAAGAGGTTATACTGTACTTGTTACTGAACATCGCCATTACGGAACAACTCAATGATTCATGAAAGTTTTTGAAATTAACTGAAATAATGATGTGGTTTTCTTGGTTTTTGAATCACTGTCAGAAAGTTTTATGAAACAAAATAGGACAGTGATCCAGGAATTTGCTTTGCTTTGCTTTTGCTGACTGTTTAAGTTTTTTACTTTGTACTCTTACGGATTTTAGCTGTAAGTACCAGGCAAGTTAATGAAATAGTTAAATTGAATAAAGGCAGGAATTAAATTAAAGCAGGAAAAGTGCTTAAATTGGTCTAGCCCCTAACTTTTAAATTGGTTATGGGTAATTTTCCTTGTACAATATTGCAGTGGAAATACTGTAGTTGCACTCGTTGTAGTTGCACTCGTTTGCCTGTTAGCACCTCAGATGAGGTTTGATATTGACAACTTATTCCTCTTTTCCAGTTAATTGGGAAGTTAAGGCTCAGATATAGGTCTACACTCTGTTTAAACTAGAAGCTATTGCTAAATGTCACACATTACAGGCAAGCACTACATGACTCACATGGCACATACAGCTAATATGTTCTGCTAAAGTCTGTGCTTCTTTAAGTTGCCCCAATGATTGTTTCCTGAGGCCGTGAGTCATGTGTTTGGAGGTAGACAAAAGGCAAAAGCTGACTACGTCTGGTGTGTGTGTGTGTTTGTGTGTGGGGGGGGGGGTCTGTGTTTGTGTGTGTGTATGTGTAGGTGTGTGAGAGAGAGTGAACAGTATAACTGGGGTTTGAGCCCTGGGTTTGCCCAGGTTCACTGCAGCCCCATCAGCTCCCTGATGTGATAGTGTTGTGGCAGTCGGATGTCCAGCTTATCCCAGCAGCTGTGTGTTAGCATTAGCCTATCCCAGCAGCTTTTTGTGTGTGTGCAGTGTTAGCACTGGACGCTGCAGCCTGCTGGAGAGCCATGAGTCACCACACCCTGCTACTGATGCCAGGAGGAACATCCATACTTAATCACTGTTTAATAGTGCTTTTAAAGATCTCCCTCTCTCTTTATCTCTATCTCTGTGTGTGTACAGTATGTGTGTGTGTGGAAGAAAGAGTGTCTGAGTGTGTGTTTGTGTGGCTGTGTATGAGGTGTGATATCTGTATATTTGTGTGTGTGTGTGTGTGTGTGTGTGTGTTTGTGTGTGTGTGTGTGTGTGTGTGTGTGTGTGTGTGTGTGTGTGTGTGTGTGTGTGTGTGTGTGTGTGTATGTGTGTGTGTGTGTGTGTGTCCTGTATGTGTGCATGCATCTTTAAGTGTGTTATTATGCGTGTGTCTATCTTACATAGTGTGTGTGTGTGTGTGTGTGTGTGTTTCATGTGTGCGCAAGCATGTGCTGATTTGTGTTGGAGAGCTGAGTTTGCCCCTACAATCAGTTGAGTTCCTGGTGGCTGGTTCCGTGCTACACGTGACCCCCCCCCCCCCCCTTCTCCTGTCTCTGGCACTACAGCACTAATCATAGTGTAGCAGGAGGAGGCGGAGCCTCCACTCCCTCAGTGGGCCCAGCTGGACCTGGGCGAGCCCAGAGCTGAGAGGAGAGAGCCCTGACAAGCTGAGAGGAACCTCCAGCCCTTTACAGCTGCATCGAGGATGTGGAGACAGAGGTCGAGAGAAAGAGACAGAGAGAGAGAGAGAGAGAGAGAGAGAGAGAGAGAGAGGGAGAGAGGGAGGGAGAGGGAGAGATAGAGCAAGCAAGTTTAGGATGACAGAACTCTGATGATGTCCTATGTGAAGCCCAAGCACACATTCCTATGTTGGAGAGAGAGAAAGGGAGGGGAAGAGAAAGAGAGAGAGAGAGAGAGAGAGAGATGCAGAAAGGGACTGAGGGAGTGAGAGAATGAAAGGAGAGAGAGTAAAAAAGATATGGCTGATCAATAATTCAAGGAGGGAGGAATATTATAAATAGTTCATGATACATAGGACAGTCAGAGTGCTCTGTATGATCCCAGGTGTCACATAAGGTCAGTTTGTGTCTTTGTAGAGTGTTGGTATCTTGAAGCGTGTGTGTGTGTGTGTGAGTTTGTATGTATATGAGTACAGAATGTGTACATGGATGCTAAGTAAGCATGTTTGCATTTCCC
>NW_027468837.1:30348049-30358049 GCF_046254945.1 Alosa pseudoharengus
ACTATGTGCATCTATTGTCCAATATGCAGCACAGCAAATTAAAGTTAATCCACTACTTTACATTTTGCATACCAGTTGTATCTAAACCAACCAAAGCTTGACTGAAACATTGTAAAACCATTTACTTGTTTTAAATTAATTAAGAGACAGGTCCTCCTAGCATGATCCTGCTGAAAACTGCTGGTTTCATCTCAAGCACGCACGTATTATGAACGCACGTATTTTTATGTAGCAGTCGCCGACATTCAAAACATATGCGGTTATATTTCACAACTTTTGCTAAGTAGGCCTAGCCTACTGGGAAACGCTGGCAAGCAAGCTGCTGGCAGATATTACAGGTAGGCTATTATAACTTAGACAGATCTTTTCTTCCCTAGGCTAGGCCAGCAACACACGCTGGAAAGATGCAAACAGATCAACTTAACATACCGGTATACAGTATTTCCTCCTGATTGCGAAGCACTGCACATAATTTCACCAGCAGTCTTCGCGTCCATAGTTTGTGAAACGATGCTGCGTCCGAGCAAAGACTTTAGATGCCAAGCGCAACTCCAAAAAGGAGAGCAAATAAACGTCCGGCTTGAGGCTGCGCCGGACGCCGGACAGGGCTTTTAAAATCCATATGTCCGTCCTAAATTCGAACATATGGCCAACCTATCGCTAACTGGCTTACCAACTCTTTCTCCCGCTCATTCTACCGTAGGCTCCCTCATTCCACGTAAGCTACCCTGTCTATCTCTCAGGCCTCAGCTACACCACGAAAACGCCAGGCATATTATTTTGTACATAGGCCTACTGTATTATTACCGTTTTCACACCTTTAACCAAACCCGTGAAAAACATCTTAACTCTGCAACCACTACACTTCCTCCCGTAGCCTAATAGCCTATCACTTATACAATTGCGTTTTAAATACACGAAACTGGATGGAGACATCACTCGCTCTCTTGCACTCGCTGGCGGTCCCATACGCACATTTAATACCTCTCTTTCGAAAATTCAGTTGTAGCCTATTTAAGACTTTTTAAGGATCCGCGGGAACCCTGCTTTCTGAATGAAATAGTCTGACCTTCTCCATGAATTTTAATTCTATTAACTATGCGCTTCTTCGTTGGTGTTCAGCCGTTTCTTCTTCCTGTCGGCAGACTGGGAATCGAAAGTAGGAATCGAAATTTAAACTTTTGAACGATTCCGGGAAAATCGCAAAGATAGTCCCGGTTCCAACCAATACTCGATATTCGATACCCAAGCCTAGTGTGTGTGTGTAGGAGAGAGAGAGTATGAGAGGGTTGGTCTGTTCCATTTACGTTTAAATTTATTAATTTAGCAGAGGCTTTCATCCAAAGCGACTTACAGAATGAGAAATAATATTCAAGCTACAGTGCAGAGGAGACATTGGGTTGGAATTACTACTGCATCAGTCAATACTATTACTAGAGGATAAGAGTGCAGATATTAGAAGTACAAATCAAAGAGTGGTAGGAGGAGAGGGGGATAAAGGAGGAAAGAGAGAATGGTAGAAGAAGAAGCAGGCAGAGGAGAGAAGTGCAGTGTAAGTGTGTGTTTCCAGTGCTGAAATCTTCAAGTGGAATTTACAGTTAACATATTTGGTTGATTAATGCCCTCTTTTACAATAGCGAACTTTCTCTAATGTCTTCAAAGAACTTCTCCAACACTACAGTGTAAAAATACATGTAGGTTTATATGGTGTTTGTAGTTTTAAAAGAGTACTGCTTTTGGTAGCTTGGTTTGTTTGGAATTTTCCACTGATAACTGCACTTGTGCAAGTGATGAAGTGAAACTTCTCACCCGTGCAGTGTGTGTCTGTGTGTTGTTCTGCCATGTTGTGTGGTCCCTCGACGCCGTACATCACATAGATGACTCACAGCGCTGCAAACACTCGCTGGGATGCACGTGACAGAGAAACACACACACACACACACACACACACACACACACACACACACACACACACACACACGGACATGGATACACACTCAGACACACACACACACACACACACACAGACACACACTCACACATACACATACACACATGGACACAGACACAAATACACAGTCAGACACACAAACACACACACACATACACACACGCATGGACACACACACACACACACACACACTGATAACTGTAGTGTGTATGTCTGCAGGTGTATGCATGTTGCATCTTGCTTGCTTGTTTGTGTGTGTGTGTGTGTGTGTGTGTGTGTGTGTGTGTTTTATGTTGTTGTGCCATAATCCCGACCCTCTGTAGCTGTCCTGACACCAGGCCCTGTCTTCCGCAGCTGTTAAGAGACACATACACATACACAGCCTTCGCCGGTTAATTTAGATGTTTGTGTGTCTGTGTGTGTGTGTGTGTATGTGTGTGTGTGTGTGTGTATGTGTTTATGTGTGTGTGTGTGTGTGTGTGTGTGTGTGTGTGTGTGTGTGTGTGTGTGTGTGTGTGTGTGTGTGTGTGTGTGTGCGTGTGTGTGCGCAGGCACCTTTACAACAAAGCAATAACAGGAAGCCATCCAAACAGAGATCCTGGCTGGTCTTTAAGCAATAAAGAGCAAAATACAAAAGCAGCTTTTTATTTTAGAAGTGAGACCCTTTTCTTGCTTACCTCACTAATATCACTGATCTCATCATCCTATCATACATATAACATTTAACTGACTCCAATGTGCATATCTAAATCCATTTTTAATTCCGTTAAGATAGTGTATGTCATTTCCTTTCTCTAGAAACGCATTATCTTCCGCTGTGAATGCCATACTCGGTAGCCTGGGAGCATCCATACACACACACACACACACACACACACACACACACACACACACACACACACACACACACACACACACATCCCAGGCTTAATAACCCCGTCAGAGCGCATTAGCGTCAAAGCCTGGTGGCCAATCTAACGAGGCCCAGCAGGCCTCCAGGGGCTCCTGGTTCCACCGAGTCTCAGGCTGCCGTCAAAGCCACCAAGGCGGGGCAGATGTAGGGCTCTTAGACACCCCCCCCGCCCCCCTAACTCTCTGAGATTGCCTTGTCTTGATGTTACTCATCATTTCAGCTCTCCAACCACCATGTTAGCATTAGCAAAGCTACATCACCACAACACCACCCACAGAATTCCTTATTCCGGATGTTTTTTTTTCCCCCACCCGTTTTGGAATACAATTTTCCCCTTTGTGCATCTTGTTGTTCAGGATTTTTCTGCATTTCTTTTTGACAGGTTTGTCATGGGTCCACACTTATTTGAAGCTATCACAATGTGACCACCGTCTGATAATCAGATTATCTTTCATATCTGACATCTTTTATCTGCTCAAGTCTGATTAACACAGAGGAGCAGGAGGTCTTATGCAACTAATCCAGATATTGTGTTAAATCTATTGTGTTTGTACATTAGACACAGGCTCTTCATGGAGACTGCTGGATCTATAGAATAGGTAGATAGATGGATATCACACACACACATACACACACACACACACACACACACACATACACTGACACGTGCATGCAGACACACTAACATGCATATCATGACATCAGAATTAACCTTTTTATCCCTCCAGTGCAATAGTCTTTCATACATGAGCACTGCATGAGCATTAGCATCATACATGAGCAGTGCATGAGCATTAGCATCATACATGAGCACTGCATGTTACCCCTCACCTACTTTGGAATTATCATAAGTGCTAACGTTAACCAACCAAGCCAAGCCTGTAATAGAATTCCTCTTGGCCATTGCTTTGGTCAGAAAATATGTAATCTGATACAGCTGCTCTAAGTGAAGACTTGTGTTATCCTACCTAATGTATTGACATCCTGGCTGCTTATCACTTAAATAAGTGACCAGGGAAAAATATGCTGATTCCTGGTTATTGTAATCATTATCTAAAAAAAAACTAAACAGTCTGACTGTATTAACCACCGATCTAGACATCCTCAATGCAGTAAGTGTACTGATCTAGACATCCTCAAGGCAGTAAGTGTACTGATCTAGACATCCTCAAGGCAGTGAGTGCATATTTGCCGGGCACTTTCTTTTTGTGTGTATAAGAGTTGGACTCCTACTGTGTCAATGTCTGGCAGACGGCGTGCTAACATTGCTTACACAGCAGCGTCCCTGTAGCTGAAAGCTACGGGCATAGACTGCTAATACCTCTCCGATAGCACAGGTCTCCACAGGTGAAGCATCAAGCACCTACTGGAAAAACTGCACTTGAGGAAAAAGCCTACTCAAGACTAGAACTCTCCTTGGTTTTTGTTTCAGGTAAGGTTGGTTTTTCCTATATAGTCTTTGCTTTAAACAAAGACCAAAATGTTGTTAGTATTTTTGAAGCAAATAATATCCTATGGCTGCATATCTTCAGGATTGTGTATTTGACAAAAACAACACAAAAAAAAACACCCTTAATTTAACCCAAAACGTAGCTTATGAGACCACTTTGAGTACTATAATTTAAATTTTGTGGCAGTGGCAGAGCTTGGTAGGGCATGTGACTCCATCAGTTCCCAAGCTTGAACCCTTGCCCTCTGTTGTTTTACCAGAACCACAAAGTGTAATCAAGAAACAGCGTCGTTGGAGTTGCTGTCTGTATACCACATTTTTTTTAGTCAACTCTTTTAGCACTGATGCATTGATTGCCAACAGTGACACATCCACATTGTGTTCCAGTTGCTTCAGTAATCTCTTTAATGCAACTCTGACCACAGTCATTCCTGTTAAGCCAGCCCCCTCTTCCTTCGCCCGATGGATGTGATGGATGTGATTGGTCGTTGTGATTGATGGATGGCTCTGTCTGGGCAGTGAAGTGCTCAGCAAAATCAGACTCTGGCTGGGGGCGAAGCACAGCATGAGTCAGGGTGCAGAGTGGAGGGGACGCAAACTGAGATCATGCGCTTTCTTGGCATGGTGACATCATAGACATCGCAGTTGTAAAATTGTACGTCAAGGTTATTGGGATTTTTGGGACACTTGCAGTTTTCTCTCTCCTCATCACTTTGTCTGACCTGCATACACACACACACACACACACACACACACACATACACACACACACACACACACACACACACACACACACACACACACACACACTGAGACACACCCAAATGCCATATTTTCTCCAAATGCAAAAGCTATGCTGGTATATTGATGACCTGTTGGTAGTTTCTCCTCCTTTAACCCTTAATGTTGGGAAATTAACATTCTAAAGAATATCTGGGTTCATTGAATTCAACATAGAATTTTAGAACCTTCAATTGTTGCGGAACTTAGAATGTTCAAAAAACTACACCTTTAAGGGTTAATAGTTGGTAGTCTCTCCGATCTCCTTTTCTTGACAATTAAACTATGTACTGTACCAGGATGACAAAGGTTTGGTTCAACAAGTAATTGCAATGACAGTCCCTCTTTGCAGGAATTGTGACCTATTACTTACTGGGATGTGAATCTGGAAGATCATGTTATCCAATTCTTCATTGGAAGCTGCAGTCTTAGCTGAATTTACAACACCAGCAATGGAAATCAAAGCATGGTCCTATCTAGCCCAGCTTGCTATTTTGACAATGGAATAAATGTTCATGCAGAGAAAGCAATCATCAAAGATATTCCTCAGATGGAATTATATTACAGGTTTGCACTGATGCGATATAATAAAGTGTGCATAGAGCACCCAACAACAGCAAACAAAAATAGTATTTCTTTTTTTATAAAAAAATATATCCAAATTGATGAGGTAAGGTTTGCATGCTGCACATCATTTACAGTAAGCATTTACAACTGTAATTGGGCATTTCAGTCTGGTTTCTTGCTTGCTCCATCATGATTGAACCCTGTTCTTTGGCCTTGATCCTAGCATCCCCCTTCTCTCCCCTCGATGACAGGGCTGCATGGACTCTGGCCCTGATGGGATGGGAGGGCACACATCAACCCCCCCCCCCCACCACCCCCCGTCGGTCCCCAGCGGGCTAAACAGCAAACGCAAACTATGACCTTAAATTCAGCCTTATTCGGCTTCTCTGCAAATGAAGCCATTTTGGGGCTTGACCTGAAGACAAAAGAAATTGAGTGAAAGAACACACACACACACACACACACACACACACACACAGAAAGAAAGAGAGAGAGAGAGAGAGAGATGAGAGAGAGGTGTGTGTGTGTGTGTGTGTGTGTGTGTGTGTGTGTGTGTGTGTGTGTGTGTGTGTGTGTGAGAGAGAGAGAGAGTGTATCCATGTGTTAGTGGACACAGCAGTGCGTGAGCAGACACAATGGTGAGAGAGTGGCTTCATAGCCGTGAGTCCAGCCTCTGCCCCTCTGTGTGAGCCTGCTGATGCCTTCAGACAGCTGAGGTAAATAAAATACAGGAAATGTGACCCTTATCCAGTCAGCCCCAAAACAGCCAACACACACACACACACACACACACACACACACACACACACACACACACACACACACACACACACACACACACACACACACACACACACACACACGCACTTAATCACTTAATCACTTGTGACAGACAGTTATCTTTTGGCACTCCAGACGGTATGTATGTGTGTGTGCGTGTGTGTGTGCGTGCATCCATGCGTGCGTGCGTGCGTGTGCGTGTGCGTGCATGTATGTGTGTGTGTGTGTGTGTGCGTGCATCCATGCGTGCGTGCATGTGCGTGCATGTATGTGTGTGTGTGTGCGTGTGTATGTGTGTGTGTGTGCGTGTACTGTATGTGTTTGCATGTGCGTGTGCTTGTATGTATGTGTGTGTGTGTGTGTGTGTGCATGTGTGCGTGTGTGTGTTTCGGTTTGAGAGATGCTTCCCTGTGGGGCCGTGTGTGTTCGCATTGGCTTTGTGTTTTCATCTGCTGGGCTCAGGCACTTTCTGATGTCATGAATATGTAATTTCTGCTTCGAGTGGCATTCCTGCATACTAAAAGTATTCTTCTGAGTGGTAAGAGTTGCAGAGTCTCTTTATACTGTATGTCGGCTTGTCTATCAGATCTTCTCTGGAGAGGGTGTGTGGGAATATTCCAGCCATACTCTGCTCATGTTATATTCAGCTCTAGCAATTGCTGGTGCTGAGAGGAAACAGGATTTGTTTATTTGTCTTTTTTTGTGTCTCACATACGTAGATGTCACAAGGCCAAAACTTTCTCTGAGCTGGCGTCTCTGTGTCACTGACCACAGGGGCCCTTTTAAGCAGCTTGAGCCAGGTCCACAGAAGCACCAGCGGAAATGCAGGCCGAGCACACACGCAGACACACACACACACACACACACACACACACACACACACACACACACACACACACACACACACAAACACACACACACACACATAGACACACGCAGGTCCACAGATGCAGCAGCGGAAATACAGGTCGAGCTGTCACATCAGACCTCAACGCCTGCCTGCCCAGGGCGCCATAGTAACAGTGCTCTCCCGAGATGGCCTGTCTGTCAGAATGACCAGTGGCTCAGCCAGGCTTTTTGGCTCTGTTGGGACGGGAAGTGATGTGTGTCATTGTGTGTAAAGCATTCTGGGAAGTGATTCTTACTGTATCCAAATGTGATTACATTTGGTGGATTCGGGTGTATTGATGGCAGAAATCATTAAGTCAGTACAAAGGATGCAGACACATTACAAAACCTAATTAGACTAGGATGTTGACAATTGGATAGCTAACTAAGCATACAGATTGGGTGCGGTGTAATGTATTACTTCAACGTGAAACACCAGGCAGGTTGTTATAGACCCGTTCAACAATAAAAACAAAAACAATGCTTGAACGTTCTATTTGGTTCCCAATCTACTTCCTCTGCATCAAGATAACATGGAATGTTAAAACGGAAGCCTTGTGGGGCCAACTATGATGCTGATAATGGAACTAATGGTCCGCTGTGCAGAGCCTTTGCATAACTACAAAGCTTGAAGTAGAATGATGGGAAAGAAGGAAAGGAGCGGTGTAACCTTACGATGCAGAGCTAGTTCTCAGGGGCCCATTGCACCTTCATTTAGGACAGAGTTTATTAATTAGCTTCATAATTAGAAACATGGGCGAGTAGCTCGCCATACTGTAGATTGCCACTGATTTATTACCCCCCTGGTAATTACGACACAATAGCATTCAGCCTCTTAAAAAGGGTCAAATTAGAAACAAGGTAAGAAAAAAAATTCCAGAGCTACCCAGCTGATGGGCTCCCCCGTACTAGCATGTCACTAGGGTAGATGGCAGTCATTCATTTCTCTTCTGGACAGGCTCCAAGATGTCCTGCCCCCCTCCTCCCCATCTGGCCACTACTGTCCTGTGCCCTGTGAACACGGAGGCCGGGTCTAAGGGCTGAGCTACACCAGGTGCGTAACTGAAGCGTTCCGTTCGCGTTGCGTCTGCTGCAACAATTAGCTTCCATTATAATCAATGGAAGTAGCTACACCAGACGTGACAGTGGGGCGTACGTTCGGAAAAAATAGACCATTCATCTAAAATGGATTTTACGCGTCGCGAACGGAACGCTTCAGTTACGCGCCTGGTGTAGCTCATACCTAATGACACGCTTGACACTATGTCTCTCCACAGGACCAGCTTCACCTCTGACCCTGAGCCCTGACCGTGTCAGACCAATGACTGTATAGATCTATATATGCAGTCCAAGGACTTTTATGTACGGACCAATGACTGTATATATAGATATGTATATATATGTAGTCACTGTGTCAGACAGTCACCTCCAGACATAACTTTGTATGCAGGAATGACCCTGCAGGTCAGGCTGAGACTGCAGAAACTTTCCCTATGCTATGTTGGCATATGTGGTGAACCCTGCCATCCCCATTCCCCAATTATTGGACTGAGAAACATGTCGGCTACCGCTGTATCCTGTACTTATGTCTTATCATCCATATGTTATGATATGATATATATGTATAGTATATATATTTTTTGATCCCGTGAAATTTGGTCTCTGCATTTAACCCAATCGGTGAATTAGTGAACCACAAACAGCACACAGTGAATACACAGTGAGGTGAAGCACACACTAATCCCGGCGCAGTGAGCTGCCTGCTACAACGGCGGCGCTCGGGGAGCAGTGAGGGGTTAGGTGCCTTGCTCAAGGGCACTTCAGCCGCGGCCCACTGGTCGGGGCTCGAACCGGCAACCCTCCGGTTACAAGTCCAGAGTGCTAACCAGTGGGCCACGGCTGCCCCTAGTGTTACGTTTTGTATACATTTCTGATGCATTGTGGGGTATATATATGTATGTATGAAGAGCCTCTGTGAGTCCTTCTGCCAGCACACCAGTCTGCAGCTGAGGTGTGGCTGTCGTGGACGCAGCGGCCGTTCCTGTGGCTGGCGTTGGCCGGTCCGCTGCTCTCCTCTGCTGTCCTCTCCTCCATAGCTCCTTGACTGCCCTCTCGCCTGTGATTGAATGGGCTGTTGCTCCCTGGCTCTGTGGCTCGGTGGCTCAGGCCAGGATGATCCTTCATTTCCTCTGGGTAATCCGCTGCTGGGCTGGCCCCACGTGACCCCATTCAAGGAGTCCCAGGGGATTGACCCACATACCTGACGAGTGGCGGGAGCTCCAAGGCGCCCGCGCCTGCGGACAGGGCACCTGGGGTGGAGCAGGGCGTGGCTGGGGAGGAACCTGAATATGCATATTACCCAGCTGAGTTGGTTAGGGGAGGAACCTGAATATGCATATTACCCAGCTGAGTTGGTTAGGGTAGGAACCTGAATATGCATATTACCCAGCTGAGTTGGTTAGGGTAGGAACCTGGATATGCATAGTACCCAGCTGTTTTTTTTGTGGAGGAACCTGGATATCGCAAATTCCCTTTTTTTTCTGACTGTCTGTTTGTTTTTGTGTTGTCTTGCTTTGTTTGTGTTGACTTTGTAAAGCGACCTTGAGTCTGAGAAAGACACTATATAAATAAAACGTATTATTATTATTATTATTATTATTATTATTATTAT
>NW_027468837.1:30365549-30765549 GCF_046254945.1 Alosa pseudoharengus
CATTACATCTTATAACTTATACTATACTACATACTATAACTTACACAGGAGTGAAAAAGTCCCCTCCTCAAAGATGACCTTGTAATGGAATGGAAGGGCACCATAATTTTTCCTGACCTGTCCTAGCATCAGCTGATATTTTGGAAGCAATGACTCCATCAGCATACTGTGATTGGAATAATGATAAATTACCACAGTAAAATTGCCAAATATACATTTAATGTATTTCACCCTGATGGCAGGCTGATAGCTATTCTGTCTGTGTCTGTAACTGATCACTTTCTGATAGTACTGGCTCATCCATATCACTGTTCGCATAAAGGTCAGTGTCAAACAAGTCCCCTTTACACAGAGTCAGCAGGCTGGCTGCATGATAAGTCCTCATTCTTGGCCGACTCCCAAGACTGCTGCTTTCCTTTGACTGCGGCTCATTCCTTTGAAACCTCTATTCTGTTAGAGAACACAGAGATCAAATAAGAAATGTGTGAGTGTAAAGGTGATAACTGATGTTCTCGGGTTGTGTTTTTTCCTAGTGCAAGCAATGCAGAAACTTGGCAATGTTATTGTACAAATTCACCTGAGCGAAAATCTGTGAATTTCTTCAATATCTGTTGTGTTTGAGAAGTCACGAATGGGCCTAGAGAATCATATCAAAAGTGATTGCATCAGTGTGAGATACAACTGAGCTTGTTATGTTTTAATTGTCAGGGCCGGAGTCGACACAGCTTGCTAGTAAATTAAACATACCAAACAATATGGAACCACTGCCATTATTCCATCTGATTTCAAAATTAAATATACCCCAATCAAATTCTGTTTTCCCACTATTTCCATTCAAAGCTGAGTAGAGATGCACTTAACTGACACTGAAGGTCCATCAGGGCTTGTTTGTAATATGATGTCTGGTTATATGGCTTCAATTATATGGGGGTTGTTTCAACATGGCTAATAAGATGTGAAATCTCTCTGTTCTGTTTTAGAAAAAAGAATGGCTCTGTCTGACCTGTCAAACTCAGAGAGCCATGTCCGGAGCCTTGGGAGAACCTCCAGCCCCTGTCCCTCAGCCAATGGGATCCCCAGGGCCCCCAGGCCCAACCAATCAGCAGCAACGAGGCCCCGGTCAACAAGCAGGAATAAGGCCCACAGGCCCACAACAGCACAAACCCCCTGGCGCCCAAGTAAGTGGATCTCACCCACCGGCAAAGCAGGTGGCCCCTCAGAGTAAGGCTCCGACCCAGCAACAACCCAGCAAAGCTGCACCTGGCCACCCATCACCAAAGGGTCCTGAGACCCGAAAGCAGCAACAACCTGGTGTAAAACCGAAAGTAGAGAAAGAAGGGGTTAAAGCTTCTCCTAAGAAAGGAACTGCAGAGGTCACCAGCATAGTGAAAGAACAAAAGAAACCCAGTGACATGCAGAAGTCTAAACACCATGAAGTGAGTGACTTCTTGTGTCCTGACTGCATGGTCTGCATGGTCATCTTCGGTGTTAGTGGGATACATCTGCAAAGCATGTTGCTGTCATGATTAATAAATAGAAGTGAAATGATAAACATTTTTCAGGATCATCAGTTCAGTTCAGGATCATCAATTCTGTCTATTGATGTCAATTCTATTCCAAATGCAGTCACGTACATCCGCCTAACCTACTTGTTAAGCATGGCTATTGCACTCCCATCAACTCTCATCCCTTCACATATTAGAATCAATGTGATCTCAAGTCTCATCCCTTCATACTGTATATTAGAATCAGTCATCCCCTAAAACCATTGCTGTAAAGGTTGGTAAGTCTTACAGAATCATATCACCCATACATATCCATCAAATATTGTGCATGCTCTTGTATACATTGTATAAATGTTTCTACTGTTTCTGATGAAAATGGTTTCCCTGTTTTGAATGTTAGCCAATGAAATAGCTGAGAAAGCTCTGATGGCTTTTCTTTTCTCTCTCTTTACAGGACTCAAACAAATCTAGTACACAGAGCCTGAGTGATACAGGGTACTCATCAGATGGCATCTCTAGCTCCCAGAGTGAGATCACAGGACTTATCCAAGAGGAAGGGGTGAAACTGAATGAGAGGGGGCAGCCCATCCATCAGAGAAGCCCCCCAAGCCCCTCGGAACTCACCAAGCTAGAGAGTTCCATGAGGCCCCTGTTAGAGTCTAAAACTACCACAGAGCAGAGCAAGGCACAGGAAGCATTGGACAGGGAACAACAGAGACCTGGCTCCCTAACCATTTCAAAGGAGCAGCGCTATGACTCTGACGAAGCTCGTGAGGCATCTTCCGATGAACTCAGCTGCAAACTTCGTCACGACTACGTAGAGGACAGCAGTGAAAGCGGACTCTCGCCACTGCCGGCCCGGCAGAAGAAATCACAGAAAGAAATGACTGATGAGGAGTTCATGAGGAGGCAAATCATGGAAATGAGTGCAGATGAGGAGGAGACAGGGGAAGGCGAAGGCTATGGTCAACAGAAAACGAAAAAGACTCAGAAACAAAGTGGAGATACGGCAAAAGACAAGCGACGACTCACTCAACACTCTAGCAGTTTTGAAGAGGACACCAAAGGTGGTGAAGGTGCCTATGGGGAAAGCGGAGATGGTGTTGTGGCTGGGGGCCTAAGACGTTTCAAGACCATCGAGCTGAACAATACCAATAGCTACAACCGTGACATTGAGCTTAACACAGAACATGACCTCAGGGAGCCAGAACTTGAGATGGAAAGCCTGACAGGGTCACCTGAGGAGCGGTCAAGAGGAGAATACTCCTCAACTCTGCCGGCCACGACTCCCAGCTACACCTCAGGCACATCTCCAACATCTGTATCTTCCATGGAGGATGACAGTGATAGCAGTCCTAGCCGAAGGCAAAGGTTAGAGGAGGCCAAACAGCAGAGAAAAGCACGGCATCGCTCCCATGGCCCCCTTTTACCTACCATTGAGGACTCATCTGAGGAGGATGAATTGAGGGAAGAGGAAGAACTCCTTAGAGAGCAAGAGAAAATGAGGGACTTAGAGCAGCAGAGAATTCGCAGCACTGCTAGGAAAACCAAACGCGACAAAGAGGAGCTCAGAGCACAGAGACGGAGAGAGAGGTCCAAGACGCCCCCTAGTAATCTGTCTCCTATTGAGGATGCTTCCCCAACAGAAGAGTTGAGGCAAGCAGCTGAGATGGAGGAACTTCACAGGTCATCCTGCTCCGAATACTCACCCTCAATGGATTCTGAGGCAGAGGGTTTTGAAGTTGGGGGTACAAAGATCTACAAGTCTGGCAACTTGCCCACATTTATGTCTCTCTACTCTCCCACAGAAGCACCCTCTGCAACATCGCCATCTGCAGCAGATAAATCACTGAAAAGTGCTGAGGAGGTTTATGAGGAAATGATGAGGAAGGCAGAAATGATGCAGAAACAACAACACATGCAGCCAGGAAGGCAAGGTCAACAACCAGCAGGCCAGCCACCTAGCAATGTTCAGAGACAGCAGCAAGGATCACCTCAGGTAGGCAGAGACAAACAACATCTAGATACTGAAACAACAGTTTTGACACCAGGCTCAAGTCCGACCCAGATCTCAGCCCCCGTGTCACTGCGTGACCCAAGTGGTGCTGGACGAGGGGCCCCAGGAGTTCAAGCAGCTCAGCAGTATGCTGGCCAGCAGTCCAGAGGTGCACCAACAACTGGTGCCCCTGCAACAGGCCCTCAGGGCAATGTTCGACAACCAGGGGTTGTTGCTGGTATGACGGGTAGAATAGCGGAGATGTCACAGGCCTATGGTGGTCAGAGAGACCCCAGAACTCCTAGTCAGGGAACACCTCAAGGCCAAGCACCTGATGCTGGTGGATCAACTTTGTCATCAAAGGTATTTTCGTATTTTAAAGGTCCCAGTCCCACAGCTTCCCCTTCTGCTTCACCTGCACAGAGTCCCATTCGTTCTCCTGCACCCACTCCACATGGTGGTCCTGCCTCCACAGCACCACCACAGGGGTCCCACATACCACAACGAACTGCAACTCCACGCCTCTCAAGGCAACAGTCCTCGCAGGATTCACCAGTCAAGACTCCTGAAACCACCAGCCCAGCGAGACCAATGACAGTTAACTCCTCTACCTCTCCTCTGTCCTCACCAACAAAGCGACAGCTGCCGACAGTTCCATCACAGACTCCAGCATCAAGTTCTCCAACATCCCCACAGTCCCACCCTACTTACCACTCTCAATCTGGTTTACAAAGAGCCCAAACTGCAGAAAGAGTTAATGTTGGTATGAGCACAGTAACCACTACAACTTCTTATAGCCGTGGCTCTATGCCTACGGAAAGCATATCACTTTGTCGAATCTCAACTGTTCCAGGGACATCACGAGTGGTGGAACAGAGTCAAATGTCATCAGGTGGTAATGTGGTCGACCTAAGAGCTCCCATGAAGCCTACTCCAATCATCATGACAGATCAGGGCATGGATCTAACATCCCTGGCAACAGATACAAGAAGATATTCCTTTGGCTCAGAGAACACCTCCAATCGCCTCACTGCAGTTCAGCCTTTAATAATGAATCTGAATTCACAGGAGCAAACTCATGTAACAGCAACAACCCCAACAACAGTAAGTGTGACAGTAGCAGCTTCCATGTTCATATCTCAGCCAAAGCAACCTGTGGTATATGGAGACCCCCTTCAGAATCGTGTGGACTTTGGGCAAGGGGTTGGAGCTCCTGTTTGTTTGACTCAGACCAAACCACAAATGCCTGACCCGGCCATCCCAAAAATTGATGCCTGTTTGGAAGACCTAGGCATCCAGCAACAAGAGTTACAAAGGCAGCAACAAAAACTACTACAGCAACAGCAGCTCCTTGAACAGCAGCTCCAGCAACATCAGCATTCAACATCTTTTGCTCGTTATAACTTGGCAAACCAAGTTCAGCCAATATTATTAAAGAAAGACCTGATGGTGAACCAGACTACCAGTGGAAATGTGGTTACTGTCAGTGCCATCCCCAGAGTGTCTCCTCTTCCTCCACAGCCTTCTCCTGGTTCTTCTGGTTCTGCGTCTGCCTCTCCAACACTTCCACATGATATATATGGAGGGGTGGCATTGGAACTGAAAAACAAGCCAACTGTTGTGAATCTCTCAACAGGTAAGCCCCATGTTATGATGGTGCAACTTGATGAAAGTAATGCTTCCCAAGGATCTACAGTGACACAACTTGTGAAACAGGAAGAACCTCCTCCACCACCACCAGCACCTGAAGTTCTTGATCTCACTGGATCACAAATAAAATCGGAAAACCAGATTGCTTGTTGTGATGTTGTCTATAAGCTGCCATTTGCTGGAGGTTGCTCGGGGTCTTTGGTTCAGAGGCCCAAGGTAGGACCCACAGACCAGAATCCCACAGGTGAACTCTCTCAAACACCCCACCCTGTTCCTTCTCAACACCCAGGTTCTGGACAGCATGCTCAACAAGCAGCCTTTCAGCCAGCTGCTGTGCATGGACCAACCAGTGAACAGCAGAAACAATACAATACTTTGCCAGCTCCTGGACGCCTTCAGCCATCAATGTCAGACACTAACTTGGCAGATGCAGGACTTCAGTACTATCAAAGGGCTGATCCAGGTGATCTTGCTGTTGATTTGTCCTCTATGAAGCAGGCATATGAACAGGCATATCTGGGGATTGGAGCACAGTATGGGTCCTACACAGACCTGCGGCACCAAGGAGATGTTGCTGGCCCACCCTTACCCCTTAGACGGTATGGCTCCATGTCCAATATCAATGCAGACTATGGTGGCTACTCTTCTCGTGACATGGCAGGCTTTCAAGAATCAAATCTAGCACAGTACAGTGCTACCACCGCCAGGGAGATTGGTAGGATGTGCGCTGCTCTTAATTCCATGGATCAGTTTGGTGGCCGTTATGCCAATAATCCTGAACTTCTCCAGTATGCTGCTAGAACAGGAGGAGGCCCAATGGGTAGACTCAATCTTCAACAAGGTTTAGCATCTATCAGAGCCAATCTGTTGTATGGTCTTGATGGTAGGCCCACTGTCCAAGGTCAAACACTTACCAACCTTATCAATGCCAGACAAGCAAGCCTAAGGGCACTATATCCAACTGCCATGAGGGGACCTGATGGCATGACATATTCCACTATCAATACCCCCATAGCCTCCACGTTGCCAATCACTACCCAGCCTGCCTCTGTTATACGACCTATGGTACAAGGAGTGTACAGACCATATCCTCCAACCAATGTGACTGCTGTACCCTTGGCTAGCCTCACCAGGTTGCCTCAAGTGACTCCAAGGATGCCTATGTCTTCACAAGGTCCTTATAGATATCCAACTCCAACTCCAACTCCAAATCGTTACCCAACAACGATCCCTCCTCCTGTAAGCATCCCAGGGCCAAGTACACCCACTCAAGAAGCACCTATGTACCTTGGAAAGCCTTCAGTGGCTGGCCCTGTGAACACTCCCTCTACAGGTCCAGCTACCCAACCTGTCACACATTTGACCTACACCAGTGGAATGTCAGCTCAATCTGTTGTACCACCTGCTCACCAATTGGTTCCCCCACCTCACTTCCCCCAGGAGATTCCTCCAGCACAACCTCAAGTTCAATCTCAAGGGTCTCAGCAAATACCATCACAAGTTCAATCTCAAATGGTCACTCAGATGCAAGGTCAAGATCTCTCCCAGATTCAGCAAACACAGGCATTAGGGCAGACTCAGCCACAAACTATCTCTCGAGTATTGCCAGACACCGCGTCAGACACAACTATCACAACTAGCGATAATGGTGAGAAAGAGAAGGAAGATGACCGTATGAAGCAGCAACAAGACCAAATGTTGAATCTGGAGAGAGAGCGCATTGAGCTGGAGAAGCTTAGACAGCTGCGGTTGCATGAAGAGCTGGAAAGGGATCGTCTTGAGCTTCAGCGTCACAGAGAGAAAGAGCAACTGATTGTGCAACGGGAAATCCAGGAACTGCAAAGCCTAAAGCACCATGTCCTACAGCAGCAACAAGTGGAGAGGGAAACTCAGCTGGTCATGCAAAGGGAACAACTGGCCCAACAGCGATTTCAGCTGGACCAGATTCAGACTCTGCAGCAGCAACTACAGCAGCAACTGGAGGAACAGAAAAGACAGAAAACTGTAGCAGTAGAGGCAGCCGCAGCTGCAGCAGCAGCCGAAGCCGCCGCAGCATCTGCTGCTGCTGCAGCTGCAGCCACCACTGCTCAAGGAGCCATACAGGGCGTTATGGTTGGTGGACAGTTTTGGCAGCCCTACGTGGATGGCCAGTCAGTGCAAGCTGTGATTGCCTCAAGGTCTATTCCAAGCTCTGCCTCTGAGATGTCTCTTAAGAACAGTGAGGATGTTGGGGATGGAAAGGTAATGAGGAAGCAGAATTCAATGCCACGACTGAGAGATGGCTCGGAGGAGGAGCCTGTTAGGAGAATCGCTGACTGTAGTGTTCAGACAGATGACGAGGATGGTGAAGACAGGTACATGTCGAGACGTAGGAGAACCAGGCGCAATGTTGACTGTAGTGTCCAGACAGATGAGGAGGACCAGGGAGAGATGGAGCAACCTGTCCGACGCAGGAGATCACGGATTACCAAGCACTCTGACTCAAGCACTGAAAACAAGGGCGATGCCACATCTAGAGTCACCTCGAGCATTGCTATCCAAACAACCAATGACTCCTCATGCCAGACTGAACCAGACCAGCTGGGCAGAGTCTCACCTGCAATTCATATAACCATGGCAGAGACGTCAAAGGTAGAGCTTTTACACTACATCTCTGCCCCAGAGAGGACTCAGAAAGGAGAAAGCTTGGCCTGCCAAACTGATCCTGAAGCCCAGTCCCAGGGTGTGGTAGCGCCACAGCTAAGTGTTCCCACTACTGTCAGTCCATATACTACTAGTCTGCAAATGGTTGGTTCCACCCAATCCAAATTTGAAAGGAGGAAACCAGATCCACTGGACATTGGCTACCAGCAGCAAACCCAGCAGCAGAACGAGTCCCCATCCCGCCAACCTCCCAAGTCCCCACAGGTACTATACTCTCCTGTGTCCCCGCTGTCTCCACATCGCATGCTGGAGACCACCTTTGCTTCCAGTGAAAAACTCAATAAGGCCCATGTAACGCCACAGCAGAAAGCTTTCACTGCTGAGTCCCCTCAGAAGCACCAGTCTCTCCCAAGGCCCATAAAGAGCGTGCAGCGCTCCATGTCCGACCCCAAGCCCCTCAGCCCCACCTCAGAAGACCCTTCCAAGACCAGGTTCTCCATGTACTCAAATCAAACTCTCCCCAGCAATCAGGTGAGTGGGCATTATCAACCATCTTACCTATGAGCTTTTCAACATTACATAATATCATTGCATTTACTTAGTATGTGTACCCTTAACACATTGAGAAAAATAAGAAGTGAAAAACTATGGTAGAGATATTTCATAAATGAAAACAAATCAGAGGCCCTTAAGTAAATGGTATTTGAAAGGAAAACTAATTTAGCATGCATACACCACATACAATCTTAAACGGGGTGGCAGCTATTTTGCTCCGCGTTTCAGTTACTGTTACATTTATTCTGCCCTCCAGTATATTCCCACTTCTTCTAAAGTGGTGTAATTCTCAGCAATTCATTTATCACACTTTCATGGGATTTTTTTTAAAAAACATTTTTCTTCACATTCCCATTCTGTTTTATCTGACACTCACTCACGCATGCACACACACACACACACACACACACACACACACACACACACACACACACACACACACCATGTGCTTCTCTGGCAAAGCCTCCAACACGGCCAGAGGGAGACACAATGTGTGGGCTTCCTGGTGCTGCCCTGCTGTCTCTGGGCATGTTCAGCAGCTGGTCTGAGTGTATTCTCAGTCTTCAGCACTCAGTATACTGTCAGAGCAGAGCATGGGAAACACAGAGCCTCATTTACATTAGAAATGGAAGTGAAAAGAAGAAAGAGGAAGGACATATTGGTTATATTTTTGTACAGCTATTTTTCACTAGTCATCAGTGACAGTCACTGAAATTCCTTTGTGGATATTTTCTGCCATGGGTCCACGCGTACCTTGAGTTTAGTAAGTACAGTAGCATCAGTGTATTTCTATATGTATTTGTGTCATGCCATGCATGTTTACTTTTTTATATTCTTGGTACGTATTTTAGACATAATTTGGAAATGGGGACATTTTGACAAACAAAGTGAGGTCGACTTTGATTGATGTTAAATTCTGATGGTTTGATGTAGAGGAAAGGGATGCATTTACATGTACATATCATGAAGTAAGATAGACAGACATTTGTCTGTCATTAAACTGATAAGCCTCAATGCTGTTGTGTGGATACATACTGTAACAAATTATATTCTACCAATCCCTGTTACTAATTTGTAACTGTTAAATTCAATGGAAATTATTATTAGTATTGGAGTATTGGAAAAGTAACTGCCAGTGATCAGATCAATAACCTTTTGAGGTATCACAGTTGTTCATTGTGCAGTAGTTGTGTAATTCAGTGTATATTTTGTAGTTTTATGATTACTTTACCAGTTTTAATGGATATGTTGATATCAATTCAGCTCACTAGAGACAGCATTTGTATAGCACACCACACCACAAATGATAATTATTAAACTTTATCAAATGGTTTAACATCATCAAACTATCTTTCCATTTTTCATAGAGCTTGATGTTCATGCTAGTGTGCTAATTTAATAGTCCCCCCTCTCTTAACATCTCTGTTCTCCAGATGGCCACCCTGCAGCAGCAGCAGCAGAATTCGCTGATGAGGAAGGTGAAGAGAACTCTTCCCAGCCCTCCCCCAGATGAGTCTCCACTCCCTATAGTCACCCCTGCCATGTCCCAGATGTACAGCTCTCCAGGTATGCCACAGAGGGTCCTGCCAAGGCCAGCCCAGGGCGTCACCAAGGCAGGTCTTCTGCACGAGCTGAAGGCTGTGGAACAGGAGTCCTCCAAGCTCCGCAAGCAGCAGGCCGAACTAGAGGAGGAGGAGAAGGAGATCGACGCTAAGCTGAGGTATCTGGAACTAGGCATCAACCAGCGCAAGGAGACGCGGGTCAAAGAGAGAGAGAGGAGAGAAGCCTACTTAAGATCCATGGGAGATCTGCGAGACTACATGTCTGACAGTGAGCTCAACAGCCTGCAGCTGAGTAACCTCGCAGCTATGACAGGAGCCTATGAAGGCAACGGACTCCTGTCGCGGCCCAGCACTGCACCAATGAACCAGTACACCGCTGACCTGAGTGCAGCTTCTCAGTATCCCCCAACTTCCTCATTTGGAACATTCCCTTACTCACAAAGCCAATCTACAGCCTCGCAGCAACCCTCTGGAGGATATCATCAGATTGGCTTCCAGCCCCCACAGTACCCAGCCGCTTCACAGCCTCAGCCAGGAACCTTCCAGCCGCATCCACAACCCTCAACCTACCAGGCCCCAGGATCCTTCCCTTCCCACAGCTATGGTCAGTCCACCTATCAGCCGGACCTGACAAGCCACACAGGTTTCCAACCTCCAGGTTCATCGCAGACTCTGCCCTACCCAAGCCAAAGCATGTCTTTCCAACCCACTGGAGATATGCTGACAGTTCACCAAAGGCCACGGCAGACCTCGCTGGCTGACCTCGAACAGAAGCTACCCACTAACTACGAGGTCATTAGCAATCCTGCGGTTTCTGTGGCCTCCTCAGTTCAGGACACTGGATTCAGTGGAGCCTATGTGTCCACAACCATGTCCAACACCTATGGGCAGTATAGGACCCCTGAGCAGACCCTGTCTGATCGCATCCCGAGTCCTACATCTGCATATGGAACGGACGGTCTCTACACTACTAACCTGGAACAGAACATCCCCAGAAACTATGTCATGATCGATGATATCAGTGAACTGACAAAAGCAGAGAATATGGGGCCCGCTGTTGACAGCCTTGGGCATCCTACGACTGGCCGTTATGGCAGTGAGAATGGCCCATCCGCACGGGGAAGTGGTTACGTTGAGGAGTATGATGAATATGGGAGGCCCAAGGGCACCACTGGATACCATCAGCAAGGTGCAGTGGACAGCCATGGCAGACCGAGCACCACTTCAAGTTCCTCCTACTACTACGATGATTATAACAAACACTCTTCAAGTCGCGGGGGATCTCAGAGGCACCCAACCAAAAGTTTGGGCCCTGCTGTGGTGTCCTCCAAGCGCAGCAAACACAGGAAGCAAGGAATGGAACAAAAAGTGTCCAAGTTTTCACCGATTGAAGAAGCAAGGGATGTGGAGTCTGATCTTGCCTCCTATCCCATGACCACCACGTCTGGTGGTACTGGAACTGGAAGAACCAAAAAGATCCAGGAAGACTCTTATGGTTTCAAAAAGAGTGTGTATGATGATCAGAAATATTACGGCTCCAGCCGAGAGGCCCTGGAAGAGGAGGAGCGCATGTACGGCTCAGGGAGATCCAGGTCTACGGGTTACGGCATGGACAAGATCTCCTCCCGTGACTCGAGTGGCTACAGGAGCAAGTCCTACGAGAGAGACATGATGGAACGCAGCCAGAGGGGTGCTGGCCGCACTGGGCGCACCGCGATGCGCCCCCAAAACTCTGAGGAGGAGAGTCCACTCAGCCCTGTCGGAAAACCAATGGGCATCGGGCGAGGCACGGTTGGGGTTGATCCGCACGATGTAAGGAACCAGTATGGCTCCACTCACTCCTTACCGGATGTGCAGGACCACCACATGAAGGATATACCAAGGAGCCATGTCTACAAACCAGATGACCCTTACCTTGTAGATGACATGCACTGTGCCGTGTCGGACAGTGAAGGTAACTGGTGCTGAATCACTGCTGCCTCGTCGTATGCATGCGTTTTCTTCTCTCGAGAGGTGCACGTGTGCATGTCTCAAAAACAGTGGGACTCTAGATGTTTTTTTTTATTATTGTTTGCTGGGGATTTGATGCCCAGTGAATTACACCACTTTTGCCTACATTTGTTTTTGCATGTTGCATTCGTGGCTTGGTATGTCTATGATGCATTTGCATTTTTGTACTTTTTGTTCATTTTTGTTTGTGTTTTTTGCCCTGTGTTATGTTCCACTGATGATTTGAAGAGTGTTCTTTTGCGTTGAAAGACTGCATGTTTTGATTTCTGGACATGCCCATCTGCTGTGGAATCCGCATGGCTTGTGTTTGCATGCTTCTCCGTCCTGATGTTGGCAATTGCCACTGTTTCACATAACAAACTGACCATTCTTTTTGATTTTCCAAAAAAAAAGCCTATCATTTGGGTCAGGAAGAGACAGACTGGTTTGAGAAGCCACGAGAGGCTCGGAGTAGCCGCTCTCGTCATCACGAAGGAGGAGGCCACACTTCTGCGAGCCGCAGGGGCAATGTGAAGCACACCTATCATGACTACGACGAGCCGCCTGAGGAGGACCTGTGGCCTGTGGATGAGTACGGACAGCCACGGCAACCTACATCCACGTCCTCACGGGAACACCGTCACCACGGCAGCAGCAGTTCCGGAAGGCACTCATCCCGGCATTCCTCTGAGGAACCCCGCTCCTCCCGTTCCTCACGCTCGCACCCTAAGGATCCATCCGCTCGATCCGGAGAAGGCCGTGGAACATCTGGAGGCCAGAGGAGAGGTGACTCGCGATCTTCCCAGGGCGGCTACCGAGACTCCGAGCACTCCAGAGACCCGGGCCACCACCACAGCTCCGGGGGTCAGAGGGGGCAGCGACCGCCCGGCTCATCCCGAAGAGGGGATCCAGACTCCAGGCAGCAGCAGCAGCAGCAGCAGCAGCAGCCACAGCAGCAGGGTCCTGCGGGACAGCAGCCGCAGCAGCAAGGACAGCAGCCGCAGCAGCAAGGACAGCAGCAGCAGCAGCAGCAGCAGCAGCAGCGCTCCACCGCAGGACAGCAGCAGACAGGACGACAGCCAGGGAGTCAGCCATCAGAGCCCAGTCAGCAGCACCCGGGCCAGCAACACCCAGGCCAGCAGCACCCGGGCCAGCAACACCCGGGCCAGCAACACCCAGGCCAGCAGCACCCGGGCCAGCAACACCCAGGCCAGCAACACCCAGGCCAGCAGCACCCGGGCCAGCAGCAACCGAGCCAGCAGCAACCGAGCCAGCAGACACGCGGTCAGCAGCAGCAGCAACAACAACAACAACAACCACATCATCATCAACAACCACATCAACAACAACAGCAGCAACCGATGTCCACAGTGGATGCCCCAACCACCACAGCGGCCACTGCAGGTCCCGCCGCTGCTCAGCAGCAAGCCAAACCGGGCCCGACTGGACCAACACAAGGACCCCCCCAGCCAGCAGGACCAGCCGCAGGCCTGCCACCAGCAGCGGTCAGTCTACCCTACTATTTATCCCCTTAACCCGTTTAATCCCAACGGTCACAATAGTGACCGCACAAAAAAATCTGGCTCTTGTGCCTTTAAAACTGTTACTGGATGAATTATCAATACATTTCTCCCAAAAATAGAAACCTGAAAGGGTCTCAGTTAAATATGTGCAGTGCCAAATGTGTAGTGTAATTTCTCACATGGCCAGAGCTACTTATGTTTTGGTTGCACCCTGACCAGAAAATGTCCACCCAAAAGCTCCCAAACTAAAGCTTAGAAAAGTATGTTTATGTAAACATAGGACAAAGATTTTTGGTACACATCATCTTTAAGGTGTCTAGTATGGAGGGATGCAATTGAAATATATGAACTTTGTTCAGCGTTCTCATAGCATGAGTGAACATGATGACTGTCACAATTGTGACCGTTGGGAAACAACATAGTCCGATTTTAGGGATTTTCGCACATTTCATTGTTCAGTCATCTAATTTCCACTAAATTCCATTCAAAGATGATATGGGGACATTGTCCCAGGTCTGTTTTTTACTTTTAAATTTGTATCACATGGCATTTCTCAACATGGCCTCTAAAATTCTCTGTTATATTCTAAGTGTGCCAATTTTTACATAGAAAATCCATTATACCACACTATTATACATAATTATTGTAATAGCTGATTTTCTATGCTGTTCTTTATTTTAATTTCACTTTCAGTCACTTCCTGCACATACTGTATCAGATCTAACTGACTGCCCAGATTTTACACCTCAAAAACAGTAAATCATCATATTATTGACTATTGTATTACATAATGTCACATATAAACAAGGTGGTGGGGGGTATAATCAACTTGCCAGTCAGCCTGTTGAAGGCATATTGGCTGAATTTATGCAGAGACTTGCAGTAGATATGAACAACCTTACCAGAAAAATTATTCCCCACCCCTTTTCCCAACAATACCCCTCCACTTATGTTGGGCCTCTGCCACAGGGACCAGTCAGACGAACTAGAAGCAAAGCTTCATGTGATCAAAAATAAAGATCAAGTGTCTCAAGAATCTGCTCTCACACTATTGTATGTCAAAATTACAGAATGTTTCCTATTATGCATTTAGAACCTTACTTAATCCAGTGGTAAAATTAATCAAATTTAGCAATATAGTGGACATCACACCCCTCTGACACTAGATTAGACCAATAACTGAGGTCAGAGCAGGCTCCTATGCTCCTCAGGTGTATATGTGATGGGATCATGGACAGGTGTCCTGTGTTCCCCAGGTCAAGCATTGTATGTTTCCAGGGTCCTCCAGCTTTATAAAGCACATAATAGGTACCCGAATGAGCATAGGTTCCAGGATACATAGGACACTGGGAACATAGGGCCTTATGAATAAAAGGCCTTTGGAGCATAGGGACCAGGTAACATAGGTTCACTTCATTTAGTGACCTTAACAATACCACTGACCAAAGGAGACCAATGGAAAGGCAATTAATGGCATTGGAAGTATGGCAGTAGACTTGCAGGACAATCTGTTGTGTAATTAATTAATTAATTAATTAATTAATTAAATAATGAATTATAAAATTAAATAATACAATAATAAACAAACAAACAAACAGACAACTAACATCACTTTTTGTAACATTTGTGGTTGCTGTAGTTGTATTGTAGGGTGGTGTTGTCATAATAGTGTGATATAATGCCTTTCCTATGTAAAAATCGGCACACTTATAATATAATAGAGAATTGCAGAGGCAATGTTGAGTATTGTATTGTGATACAAAATTAAAAGTAAAGAACAGACCTGGGAAAATGTCCCCTTATCATCTCTGACTGGAATTTATTGAAAATTAGATGATTGCACAATGAAATGTGTAAAAATCCCTAAAATCGGACTATGTTTTTTCCCAACGGTCACAATAGTGACCAAGCATAAAAGACTCCTTTTCACCCACTTTTTCAGGAAAATTTGAAAAAATAGTAATTGATTACTTCAAAGGGTTACTCAAGACACATGATTTTGATATATTCAAGTCTGGAAAATTAGGGATTAAACGTGTTAAAGGAACATGACAATTTGTTTATTTGCCATCTACCCCAGAGTTAGATAAGAGGATACATACTGTACCCTTTTGTTCTCTGTGTGAGCAACAACCCAGTCTGACACTGTTAGCTAAGCATAATTTACTGTTACTCGGTCTGAAATGGCATATTTCCATCAGTACTTCCATCAGTTTATAAAAAAATGCCTCAGAACAAAGAGAGTGTACTTTTGTTCAATGCTGTCAGATACTAGACCAAGTAGATCTAATGAAATAATTTCTCTCGTGTTTTGGGAGACAGGCGAAGCCAGCAGCCGCTGCTACTCCTCCCCCTGCGACAGCCATAGGGGCCAAAGCAGCCCCAGGCCAGGCTGCCAAACCACCTCAGATTCCTCCGACTGGAATTGGTGAGAACTGCGTTTACCTTCCTCAGACTTTTCACTCAAATAGACCCTTTCAAGAGAGTTATTCCATTATCAGCATCATAGTTGGCCCCACAAGGCTTCCGTTTTAACATTCCATATGTTATCTTATTATCAAAGAGTATAGAAGTAACTTCTATACTCTTTGTTATTATACGGCTCTTCACAATGCTAGTAGAACGCTCCATTGACTTGAATGGGATTTCCCAACGTTCTACGGTAAAATAAATTCATGTAATTACCGCTGCAAACATATAATTACCGCTGTTAATGGCAACGGGTTTTGTGCTGCTGATCATATCACTCCGCAAGTATTCCGGTCACTTCTTGCATTGGAACTTCATTCAAAAGTGAAAGCAGACAGTTGATCAGCTGTGTTCTAAAGAATGTTTGATTCAAGTTCAGCGTGTGTTGCGAACTATTTGTTTCTCAGCAAAAGCCACGACGAAACGGTAACAAATAAGTGTAAAGAGACATATCGTTGAGTTATTTTTTTCGTTTTGGCAAGTAGCCGTATTAGGCTTATTCGATCTACGTAATAATCAGGTAATAACGTTCGCAGCGGCCATTTTGTTGATATAGAAAATGCATAGGTGGGTCTATTTAATGCAGCTGTCAATTGACAAGCGCGACAGCACCGGTATGATCGCTGTAGGCTATTTATTTATTTGTACAAAATTTAACGTGATGGTAGGCCTATGTTGTGCAATAGGCCTAGGCTACAGTGCAGGCCGTTCTAACAACAGCAATACAGGCCGTTCTAACAGCAAATAGCCCTAGATTCACCCACTGTCAGAAACATAGCCTACCTGTCAACTTTTTTCCAGGTGTCTTCCTTTTTTAATATTTTCCCGTAAAATATCCCATATTTTATTACTTTCATAACATTAGCCCCATCAGACTTGGCCGTCTCTTTACTGTTGTCCTGTACCCCCTGCCCTTGCAGCGAAAATATGTTTTTAAAGCATCGTTTTGCTTGAGAGTGATCAGAACAGTGTGGGAGAGAGCACGATTTGATGACAATCTCATTAGACCTAGCTTAGCTTCACACCTCGTTTAATTAGTGCAGCAGTTTTGTAGTCCTACGACTTCTTGCTCTCAGCAGAGGGATAGCAACAGAAAGACGAATGTTGAAATTCCCCTGTATTTTGGGTGAGTAACCCGGAAAATCTCCCTTATTTTCGTTGCTCAATGTTGACATGGTCAGAAAACGAGAAGAAAATGAGACTGAGAAGTAGTCAGCGCAGGAGAGACTTGTGGCTACATATGATAAATAACCTAGGCTAAACTTACAGCCAACTCTTCACATCGCCATTATTATATTTGTATTATTAATACTATATTATATTGTCCTCTGTGGGCTTAAGTTAAATACGTTTTAGACAGCGCAGCAGCTGCCCCTATGCAATGCGGAGACATCAGCAGTAGCCTGATGTAGTCTAGTGTTGACGAACTGACCGAAGTGTCGGTTAAATAACCCGGTTCGTGTCACTGAGCCGGGAGAATCGAGTGCCAAACGTGAAAAACCGACTCAGTGTTCCTAAGATCATTAATTTTCACATACAGAGCAACACTGGCTTGATTGGCTGCGCTCGAGTGTTCTCGTCGCTACTCTTTCACCGTATCGCGTATTAGCGCCTCTACTGGAGTGGTAGTATATTTGTACGTACACACCGCCGCCGACTTGAGCTTCCAAAGAGTTAGGAAGTCATTTATTTTCAATGGAAGCCAGCTTCTCTCAGCTGCCAGAAGTGTCAAATCCGTCGGCGTCACGACCAGCAACCAATCGAATAGACGGAAGTAGATAGAACACGATGGAACGTAAAATGCTGTCACGTCAGAGCGGCCAAAGCGTCCAAAGCTTCCCTAGACTTTTTTGACAAGCGTCCTTGACAGAGCGACCAGAGCTTTTTTGGAAGCTCAAGTCGGTGGCGGTGTGTACGTACAATAATCAGTCAAACTATGATGAGCCTGTATGGCTCTGGGCCTTATAACCGTGGCTGTCAAATGAGTCAAACAGTTCGCTAGGTTCTCCGGGCCTCGTAACCGTGGCTGCCACACGAGTCAAACAGTTCGCTAGGTTCTCGGCAAGTTGTAATCAACCGATCACATAAGCCTTTCTAGTGCAAACTAGATGCTTATGTTCATGGAAATTTTATCGATGGGAAAGTATTATATCACATACCTACAAATACACATAGGCCTAATGTTATCTTAGTAGTCATGTTAAATAAATGCTTAGAAGTGAATGACTGTAGGCTGCAGGCTGTCACAAGGAGACAGAATGAGACTGAATGTAGCCTAACCGTGCAACAACTGCTGTACCCTTTATCTTGTCTTGGTTCTCGGCAAGTTTGATTCATACCAGCCTTGTTAGTGCATCGTAGCCTAGATTATTTATTCATGGCAATTCACACATTATCGATGGGGAAGTAGGCCTACATCTCATATTAGCCTACACGTCATATTATCTTAAAGTTATAAAGTTAAATGTTAGAAGTGAATGTTGCTGGCTTCATAGTAGCCTCACGAAGACCGTGCCAGGCTGAACGAGACCGTAATCGAGGGTGAGTCTAATGTTATCAAACGGTCTAGGTTCTCGACAAGTTATTAACCAAGCCTTATTCTAGTATCGTAGATAATTGTGTTCATGGCAATTTACACATTATTGATGGGGAAGTAGCACATAAGCTTCAAATAGGCTACACGTTATCTGGGTAGCCTAGTTATAAAGTTAAATGTTGCTGGCTTCGTTTGTCACGAAGAGACCGCGCATCAGGCTACTTAGCCTACTAAACGAGACCATAGGTTCGCGGCAAGTTATTAACCATGCCTTGTTTTTAGTGCATCGTAGATGCTTGTGTTCATGGCCATTCATATATCGATGGGGAAGTTCATCACATACTGTAGCCTACAAATACACGTCATGTTATCTTTGTAGTTAGAAAGTTAAATGTTAGAGAGGTGAATGTTGCTGGCTTCATAGTAGGTTCACAAAGTGACCGCGCGCCAGGCTACTGAAGGAGACCGTAATGAGTCTAATCAAACGGGTGTTATCGCAAGTTTGAGTTATCAACCGATCGCAGAAACCTATTTATTTCTCGTGCATCTTAGGTGATTGTGTAGCCTACATAGAGGTTCATAGGCTACATTACCGATGGATATAAAATACAAATACACGTCATGTTATCTTGGTAGTTATGTTAAATGAGATGTTTGTTGGTAGGTAGGCTGTCACGAGGACTGTACAAGTTAGAGACCGTAACCGTGATAATGCATGAGTAATCAAACGGGTGTCTAGGTTCTTGGTAAGTTGAGTTATCAACTGATCCCAAAAGCCTTTATGTTTCATGCATCTTGGAATTGTTCATTGAAATTCATATCCTAAATTACAAAGGGGGGAAATATTATATGACATAGGCTATGTTATCTTGGTAGTTAAGTTAAATGTTAGAAGTGAATAGGCTATTGGTAGGCTCACGAGGAGACCGCGCACAGCTGACTACTGAACAAGACCGAATGTAGGCTAACCATGGGCAGTGCTTGAGTCTAGTGTAGGTCAATATGAGTGTGTATGTCAGCTACTTTCAGAGACATGGAGAGCATGACATTTGCAGCTTGAGGCTACATGTCTTGGAGCGATATGGCAGGGGAAGTAACGCGCGATATAACCCCGGTGACCGAATCTATTAACTCGGTAGGCCAACCAACGACCGTCCGGTTGAACCGACTTGCGTATAAGAGTCGGTTGTCCCATCACTAATGTAGTCGCCTACCATAGATTACCTTTGGACATAATTGCATTTGCATAGCATTGCTAGGTAGGCAATGTTAGCCAACGTTTACAGTAGCCTAAAGGCTAATATATTTATTCATGATGCGCCCTTTTCAGCTTGTCTTAGTGGCACGGCAAGTGGCAAATAGTAGGAACAAACTCAGCGGAGAAAGATATCAGTAGATACTTCTGATTTGTATAGTGTTTTGTTCACTTGGATTTTGGAAATGTTACAGAGAATATGTTAGCCCTTTCTGCCAGACATGTAGTTGCATCATAGATCCTCCTGTAGAAGTTATCAGACAAAAACGATCACTGGCTAACCCACTTTAAACTACTTTAGCAAAGTCCTTGGCTGCAGGTTGTGAGCAACAGGCAAACGCAAGATACAATTGCAGTCCAATGAGATGCAACTTTATTCTCTGCGATCATGGCAATGTTAGACGATGTCGTTGGTGGAACAAATATAAGTTCGCCGACCTTGACTCAGGCGACTTGAACGCTTGTCCCCTTCAGCTGCGACGTGTGCCGATGTATGAACAAGACAGTTAGGCTAAAAATAAATATCGGGGTAATTTACAGTTGACAATAATGACGGATCTTTACTTAATGCTATTAGATATGGGTCCATACGTTTATTTACTTATATTGACGAGATGAAGCCGTTAGGCTACTGTGCTCTGCTCAGCTCAAATCTACGCGCTACAGGCGATTGTCACATAGAATATAGCCTATAGAACTGGAATGTCATATCAACAATATGGCCGCGGCGGTGTTTGCGAATAAGCCCTATAATAAGCGGGATAATGTATAGAACGCCGGTCATTATGGGAAAATAAGTCCCGACAGGGCGAACCAGACCCCGACGCGCCAGCGGAACGCCGGTCAATAATGACCGGCGTTCTATACATTATCCCTTACATATGTTATCTTAATGCAGAGGAAGTAGATTGGGAACCAAATAGAACGTTCAAGCATTGTTTTTGTTTTTATTGTTGAAAGGGTCTATAGTTAGATACGCCATATGCAATAAAATGCCCTTGCACGCTACAATGCTTTTTGACCATCTATCTCCATTTACTCTGTTGTCATTCCTTTTATTTATTTAATTCTAATATTTAATATTGTTATTGTATTATTTAATATTTAATATTTCTTTTTTTTTATTTAAATATTGAAAACATTCGAGGATTAAGGATTGGGTCCCCTTCTGATGCCACTGTGAGTGAAACAGCATATTGTGTGTATCTCAGAGGTGTTATGCTCTCATTCTCACAGGCTCCAAAGCAGCACCGAGGCCCGGGGGGATAGGGAGTGCGGCGCCCGGGGGCATAGGGAGTGCGGCACCTGGACAGCCCCCAGCGGAGGGGGACAACGTTCTCACCAAAATCCTGCAGGGAGGGGCAGCAGAGCAGGCGGGAAAACTGGGAGATGGTAATATTCAGAACAAACCCATTAGAATCACACTATGCTAAGGTTTTTTTTTTGCATTCTTGTGTACACACTGATTTTTGTTGAATTGTTGGTATGTGTTTTTTTTTCTCATAGAAACGTCTTATTTAATTTATTACGTTCTCATTTGTATTAAATATTATGATTTACACTGAGCGAGGTTGTTACATGGATACCGTCGATAGTCATTGGGCAGATGACCAAGAGAACATCAGAACACCACAGCAGTTTAATCTCTCCTCTGTTTTCCTCTCTCTGCCCTATCTCTCTGTCTTTATTACTCCAATCTCTCACAGCTGTGTCTGCTCTGGGGAAGAAGTTCACCTCATTTTGGTGAGCTGAGCTGCTGAGGGGAAGGTAAGCACTAATGAGATCACACATGCGGCCACCAAGAGCATTGTTTATTGTTTCTTGTTTATCTCTTTGGCGATAAGGTTAGTGACAGTAATCTTGTTTTTTTTTCTTTTGTAGGGTGAAGACAGGGAGAAATATATTCGGATTAGTACTGGAAAAAATGAAATGGAACTGTTTTTATCATTTATCATTTAATATGACATTACTGGAAAGGAGGATACCGAAGTGTTTTTGGTAAGTACACATCAGCTTTTTACGTATTTAAGACTGTATCTGTTTTCCCTGCTAAGAGAACCAAGGTAGTGAAATAAAAAAATAAAAACACTTTTCAGATCCTGTGTGTAGCATAAGAAGTGCTTCCTCAGCATAAGTTTTCAGAATATTTAGTAGAGAATATTCCATAGAAGTGTTTAGATTAAACTCTAAAGTACTCCAGGAAATATGAGGAAACAAGACATGTAATACTGTAAATATCTCCGTGCACCATTTACATTTGATTACCTTTCTGTCCACGTAATGAGAGAGCCTGAGGTAAATTGATGACTCATTCATAGCTTAGTGGCAACATTTATCCCTGACATAAGTGCTTTTTGGGTCCTCTGGCTCACCGTCCTCACTGGTGCGACCCTGAGGGCAGCTGTGCCGTGTCAGCAGCGTCCTGCCTATGGGGCCATTGCTTTCACTAAACAGCACTCGAGAGAAGTGTGTGGACCGGCCTGTCTTGGGTGGAGCAGCCAAGCGTTGGACGGCACTAAGCAGGGTCTGAATGCACGGAGACCCGCAGAGAGGAGCTGATGAGAGAGAATGGCTGTCAGCAAAGCCTTTGCTCTGTGTGCACAAAGGGAACACAGTATAGAGTTGAGTGTGTCCAGACCTATATATATATATATATATATATATATACATTCAATGGTCCAGACCAGCAGAGAAAGCTATGAGGAGCTGTGTGGGCAGTTATAGGCGTACTAGGATTGTTGCATCTATGGCATACTTGATAGTATTTCATCAGTAGTTTCTATAATCATCCTAGGAAACCGTTTTGGATCAAAAGCATGGATGAGCTGGTTACCATTTTGTGAAGTCATTCCTCCAGGTCTCTTACACACTGTGAATATGCTGTATGCATGTACATTATAAATGCTGTGCCACTCTGTCATGTTGCACCCCTCGTCATCATGGTCTTGCTTGTGTTACTACTGGTATTATATAATTGTATTATTATGTTGTTATATGACTATATTAGTATATCTTATTGTGTTCTCGCTCACCCTACAGACCTACACACACGATACCTTTGCTATCATAGTGTCATGTTGACTTAGATTATGAGTATAATAAACACCAGCATTACACATGTTGAGGAAGAATGTATATGGCTTTTCCTGGTCATGTTAGTAACACGCCTCAAAATGTCATATGTAGACTGAGTCATTGTGTTTCCTTGTGCCATTAGCTGTCATGCATACAACTGCCAGTGGAATTAACATCGCTTGTATTCACATGACCACCTGACAATGACATCAGAATCATCAGAGTCGGTCAGCGATCGCAGGCGGTCATTCTTTATTGGATCTTTACAGCTTGTCATGTCGTGATTCACCAGTTTGAATTCGATTAGAGTGCTGAGCTTCCACTGAACAATAATCTAGAACTCAGTTCACAGAGAGTTCACTGTACAGCATACCTGATCCAGGGTTCACTTCCTCCTGCCCTATACAGGGTGGAAGGTCAAAGGTCAGCCCTTTGATCACATGACCTCTTCTGGCTGGAGGGGTTTACCCTTTCACTCCAGTCGAGAAAGTGGGTTAGCCAGAGAAGTCTATAATTAGCAAGCAGATCAGTGTACTAACTGAGGCATTAACATCCTGCCAAGGCCACACTCACATGGGACTTAGAATATGATGAGTCATTATGAAAAAAACACCTCTAAAGCACAATATAGTCAGTAGAACACAATATAGAGGTGGATCACTGGGGCTTTGGGGGATTCGGGGGATGGAAAATACGGGACACATAAGACTGCGGGATTAAATAGAGGTAAATAAGAGAAGCCTTCGATATACAGTGGCACAATCAGAACAGATTGAGAGTTGAAGGCTGACGAGCCCAGCCCTGTTCCTGTGTCCAGTCCTTCTGTGTGCGCACGGCCGGAGTGTGACGTGCTGTGATGACTGTGGGTGTCTGCGGGCACCTCGTTTGGGCGAGTGTGTGGGGGGGATTCTGGGTGGGGATCGGGAGATAAAACAGCTCAGGCCCTCTTAGGGCAGCAGGGAAGCCTACTCAACCTTGCGGATTATAGCCAATCCCAGCACAACGCTCTCTGGGCGGGGCCGTGGTCATGAGATCATAGAGAGGGGTGTGGTCATGGGGACAGCATGCAAAAAGACAAAGAGAATGGAGCTGATTGCTCTGGCGTCGGCATGACAACCCCAACCCAGAGTTGGGGAAAGATGCAATATTGGAGCATTTGACCTTGAGTGGAAATGACTATTTGCACTGACATTTAGCAGAGGATACTTTCTGCCATGGAAAGGTTATGTTTCAGAAGAAATATTTCATAAGAACAAATATTATTTGAAGTTGTGGCATTTTCCTCAAAATTCTAATTTTGTTATTACCGGTAAATTGTAGCTTTGCTTTATCACTGAAAAGCAATTAATATCATTGTGTTGATGCTGCTGAAGGGTGAGCTTTTGTGATGAAATACAATTCTGCCCTCTAGTGTCTATGAGAGTAACACCACCCTTGCTCATCAAACCAACATGAACTACTTGAGATATATATATTTGCATTCATACTGAAAATGGACATCTGTATAATTTCTATGTGAGAGTTATTAAATGGAGTTACATCTCGATATTAGTTGATGTAGTTTATGCCAAGAAAATAATGTTTTTTAAACTTGGCTTATTAGGTTGGTAGGTCTCTTATGGCACAGACCTACCAACAGTAATCTTAGAAGGAGATTTTTCTCTTGTCTATCCAGCAAGAAGGGAAACATTGGCACTGTACTGCTTTATAATTATGTTGACCACAGATTCCATTTCAGACATTTTTAAATCTTAAAATATAGTCACTGAGAAATTGACAACCGTAGGGAATTGGTCCAGGGATCCAAGAGCATTCATGATTTATTCATTTTATTACATTACTACTGCAATAAAGTACAGAATGCTCATGCTTCTGTACAGAATCCTCAATTTGATGTGTTGCTGATGTATTGCACATTTTTACTGTGTTATGTTTTCTATATGTAAACAGTTACATATGCTCATAATCTATATCCCTGTGGTTAGGAGGCACCAGGATATCTTTATCCTACAGTAGCACAAAGAGTAGGCTACTAAAATATCAGCTGACTGCATTAAATTAAACCAAAACAAATCAAATTCAGTGAATCAGTGACGTTTTCTGGCACAGGACATTTTAATTTAAGCTTTCCACTTTTAAGTTGGGGTCTAAGGGTTGTGTCCTTCACGTTTCCCCCATTCTGAGAACTGTATGCTCAGGTTTGTCTCTGAATGCGATGTTGTCCTCTCGTACAAGACTGTGGTATGCGTATGATGAGGCAGAAAGCACTCCCTCGCAGCACGTTCTGTCAGAGAGTTTGTTGAGATCAATCATTAGATGGAGAAAAGCACATCTAACACTGTCTGGACCTGTTGTTCAGCTGTCACCACACTGAAATGAGCCATTGCCATTCTGTCTGCCACTCACAGACACTCACAGCCTGTAAATGATATTGGCCCGTAAGGAGCTGACCTTTTCTGCCTCTCTGTCTGTTACAGGTTAATGAGGTGGGACTTGGCGCCCTGTCTGGGAGAAATGGGATCTCAAATGAAGGAAGGATCCTTTGCCGGGTTTCATTGGAGGAGGCAGTTCCCAGTCTGCTCTCTTTTGTGTGCGGCACGGCTGCTGTTTCTTCACCATGCTAAACAGTGCTATCGAGTGAATGGACGACCGAATGGATGCATAAGTAGTGCCATCTACACCACGTGTATGCATGTTTCCGAAGATGGGATTTACACATCGTGATCCTGGCGGAAAGAACGAACATGTCCAGACAGCATGGTATCCTCTTGAGCACAGCTGTGACCCATACAGGCTGCTGAGTGCATGTCATTATTCTGAAATTGTGGTTTTTGAGAATCATTCGCTGCAGTTGCTCTGGTGTCCTGCTCCAACGCACCAGAAAACAGGACAGCAGTTCCGTATCTTTTTTCCAGTACTGAACTTTAAATTTGTTCAACAATGAGAGCACACTGTTGGAAATGGCCACTTTTCCTCTTGTAAAGGAATGGACAGACTACAGCTCTCAACTATTATGAATAAATGTAATGCTTGGTTTTTAAGATCTTGACATTCCACTATGGCGATGATTAGCCCTCTCTGAATGTTCTTTTTTTTTTTTTTTTTTTTCTCTCTTTCTTCTGCTGTTTGTTTATCCTTGACCTTGTCATGTGTTTATCGAATGCATTGTGTAAAATGTGGACATGGGAATGCACGCACAAATATAAATATTATAAAAATATTTAAATCCATATGTATACAAACCCATATCCAACATCTACTTCACAAGCTCCACACACGTTCCAGGGGCAAGGCTGTGACAAACGGGGGAACTAAAGACTGTGATCAGACCAGGGAGAAGATGTCAGAGTTTTTGAATGGCCACTACTGCCCCTCAGCCATCACTAAGCCATCACAAGTAGATCCCAGAGCACTGGACATCTGGGATTGATTTGTTGTTTATTGCTTTCCATATGCTAGTTTCTTATCATTTGCCTATTTTTTTTTCTTTGAAAATAAGAGCCTTATTCGTATTTTTGTTTTGTACTTGTATACCTCACATTTTTTTTAAAGCAATTCATATCATCCTTGCTCAATTTATTTTGCACAACTGTATACTACTGTAAATGTACATATCTCTAGATAGAGCTCTGATATTGTAAAATATTCATTTGTGTATTTATGGATTTATATTTCTGGAATTTTATGGTTTGTTTAATGTTTGGTAATATTATTTATATTTTCATGATTTTTTTCGTAATTATTCTGCATTTTAACCCTTTTGTTCTTGTTTCTTTCTATAAGCAATAGCATGCAGACCCAGTATAGAGCACAATGACGTTATTGTTGTTAAAATAAGTGATTGGGAATCAGTGATGTCTCTTGATCTTCATTCTTAATATATCTGAGATTATTACACACACACACACACACACACACACACACACACACACACACACTCTCTCTCTCTTTTAGGGTTATGAATACAAACGCATGCACTCAAACACAGCCATGTGAAAAGCCCATAGGAAAAGAAACACACCACACAAGGACACTCCCAGTGATAAGATGAAGAGTGGAAATCAAGTTTCGTTTCAGATGTTCTATGCAATGATTGAAGCATACGGTGACACCACAATCACACACAACTGAAATCAATGACATTGTGTTTCTGCGGAGTCCAAAATGTGGATATGAACTTTGTATTTATCTATTCGTATGTATGGTGTATGACTTCCTGGAAAACAATTCTCGACTTGTTTTTATTTTCGTGGCATGTTTAATCCCTCCTCTGGGGGAACTCTGTTGCCAAAGGGTTATCTGTGTTGACTTGTCGATCAATGACATCCATCATGCTGTGGCTTTAAGCATGGGTCCTGCTTGGCTCCGCCTGGTTGCTTGTTCTGCTTCTGCTCAGTCTGCCTGTGTTAGGGGCTGGCCAAGCCCTACCCAAGCCCGGCACCGCCCGGCTCATGCACTGGTTAGGCTTACCCGTCTTATTCGCCAAGTTCTTTTCGTCGCATTTCGCTGCATCACAGTATTTCACATCGATCCGTGTCGTTGGTGCTCAAAAGTCATCCAAATACAGCTATGAGCAAACACACACACACACACACAAACACACACACACACACACACACACACACACACACACATACATGTTATATGGATACAAACATACAGAGACACCTGTTCAGGTGCGCAGTGTAACAGACACAAGAAGGCAAAGACAAATGTTAGAAAAACAGAAATCAACTATCAGCTATACTCGCCACTAATACACCCACCATCAGCATATCTGAGAACTTGTCCAAAAAGTTCCATGTCTTATCATATTCAATGCATACAGCCATACATGTCAAAGGTTTGCATGAATCCATGATAGATCCTGGTAGATGGTATCGTAGATCTCACATCACTTTGCAAACCTAACCAGAGATATCAGTGCACAAGGCAGACAAAGGCTGACAGTATATCAGGCTGTTTACAATCACCCGCCAGACAGTGCACCAAGGAACAGGGATTTGCTGATCGATTTCTTTTTCCTTTCGCAGTAGATTTCACAAGGGGAGAAATAAAGGCCTCCTAAAAACCACCAACACCGCTATCAATAATAACCAGTGAATGAGCCGCAGAGCAGATGGGCTGCAGAGCAGTCGGCTATCTGTCTCGGCAAACAGACCGACACGTACAATCAGACACAACAACAGTGAGACAGACATGCAGCACACACACCTACTGACATGCCCTGACTGTAAATACACACTCTTTTTGTACAGTGTTGAAATCTTCTGAGTAAACTTGCTGGCCGTCTTGTGCATCCCCAGGCTGGCTGAGCTGCCAACTTTTTTGTGCTTTTGTGTATAAGAGATCAGTCTAATGACAAAAAGTAAGCATAGTGTATGTGGCTGACTGTCAATGACTGTTTCCCACAGTGGATTTAAAAAAGAGAAACATATTAACATATCTGGTCTATGTAGGATTTCATAAATATTGTGTTTGTACAAAGCAAAACAAAAAAAAACAAAACAAATGAAAACAAGAAACACTGAAGTGACAAAACATGATCCTGGCTTCCATTGTTCCTGTTAACAACATTTTTAGAGTGGATAGGTGTTAATCTGTGGAAACGAAATTCTAAATTTGAAGACTAAAAAAATCTGGGGAAAATACATTCAAGGAGAAAAAAAAATGCATTCACTGTTGTAAGTACGATGGGCTAAATGTTGGTCCAGTATCCATCGTGAAACTTTGTGTTCTTTTCAGTGTTTTCCTGTTAACAAGATAGAAAAAAAATATTTTGGTGCATCATGTCATGTACTGTGATAATGGAAAATGACCCTGCAATTTTGTTTCCAATCTGGAAAAGAATAAAGAGAAAAATGCAAACACCTCTCATGTCACACCTGTTTTTCATAGTCTAAGCCGAGAAATGTTTCGTCTGCAGAATGGAGTATTCTGATGCTTTTCTCCACAAGCACCTTTGTGTTTTTCCTTTGATATACTGTACTGTATTATGTTATAACTTACTATCAGCAAACAGAATGAACTTTTGTCAAGCAGTCTGTGTTGTCTAAAGGTCTTAAATTAATACCCACTATGTCTACCCCTAGTTTAATGTATGTAATACGGAAATCTTTCTATCCATCTATATCAAATATGCAAATATATTTCACATGACCAACCAAAATGTAATGTAGCCCAGAAGTACCAAGGAGAAAACTGATGAAGCACTCAGAAGTTCTGACGATATTGAGAGTACATCGGGCTGTTTTGTGAAAATTGTTTCAAAGGATGTAATCCATCTTAATTATGGATGGTAAGCCTTTAACGCCCATAAACATCAATGATGGTTAAGAGGTGTCAGCTCTACCTCTCGTGTTTACCTGCTGTGTTTTGCACGGTAATTATTCTATTATGAGGCAATCTGTTCAAAAAGAAGTCGAACAGATAATGTTTTGAATACTACTTAAAAGTCTAGTGTCTTTGATTCAAATAAACAAAGCCTCGTTATATGTTTATGTCTATTTAACTCTGAAATGTCCATGAGACAGACCCAGAGACAGGAGAGTCCATGAGACAGACCCAGACACAGGAGAACCAGGTCAAAGGTCAAGTATACCATAAATCAGTTGTCATTAAAAGTCCAAAAGTAGTCACTGAAGCTGCCATGATTCCCATGCAAGACACTGGCTTGGAAAAAAAAAGGCTCAATCAACCCCCACTCGATCATGGCCCACATACTGTATGCTCACACATAGAACCCTTTAGTCACATTAAATCGGTGGTTTCTTGGGATTTAGCATATGCGGTTGTTTTATAGGTTTATACAAGCTCACTCCCAGTTCTAGACCTGAATAAAAAAAAAGAGAAAAAATAGCCTTCTAAATCTAGATAGTATAAAAGATAATCACCATGTGGGGGGATTTGAAGTGATGGGTTAGGACTTATTTTCTCCATAAAAATACGAAATAAGAAATAAGATCTTGATAGCATCCTAGAATCAAAACAGCTACAACGTCCTGAGATACTAAAATGCAGGTGATCTAGTGCAGATTGTAGTATTTTGTTCCCAAAATAGTGAGGAATGCTGCACTCTATTCTGTCTTGACTTCTGCTTCGAGCATTTGGACTTCATGGGCCCTAATTTAAATGCAAGACAAAGGGCAAAGTCAGTCTATGAGCAAAGTCCTTGTGTAGGATGCCATCATGTGGCGTGAGACAGCTTTTAGCTGACCAATCGATGCCTGTGCTTGGGATCTTGCTCATGGTATTACATTTGCAAACAGATTTTGTATAGCTATTTGATTTTGTATAATTAAGTTAGCTTTAAATAGTTCGATTTTGTATAGCTATTAAATTAGCTTTAGTTAGATTTTAGACTTTGCCCTTACATTAGGGCCCCATGTTTGTAGGCATGTGACTTGCAAAGTGGATCCAACCTATTTGCCCATGTGATTTATTCTTTTTTAATGCAGCTCAATGAATTACATTCAACTGTCATACCATATTTTAGCAAGAAGATATTTGGAAAAAGTGGATGGGTAACATATATAGATCTAGTGTTGGACAGAAACACAAGACAAAACATAATGACAGAAAAACAGACACATGACAAGACAGTGGGACAGATAGACAAGAGACAAGACAGGTAGACAAAACTAAGAAAGGGCAGATGAGTAAGTACTGTACTGTAGGTAGGCTGAGATGTGTGCGTGTGTGTGTGGAAGGGGGGGGGGGTCAATGCTGGAGATATATATGCGGTTTAAGGCTATGTTTTGGTTGAGTTTGTTTTGGTTGAATTAAGAAATGTTATTATGAATGCGTTCTCGGTATCTTCAAAGGCTGACATATGCTTCTTTTGGAGAGCAGTCTTTTTTCCATTGAAATGTATTCTGCAATTAGGTTGGTGCGTGATGTGGCATGAGCTCTTAGATTTCCAGTTTTGGAGGACTACTTTCTTAGCGACAGCTAATGATTTAGATGGGAGATATACATTGGATGTATCGTCAAGAAGACAGAGTGGTGCTGATGCTGGGATTCTACAACTCAAGATGGTGGAGAGTGTTTCAGTAACAATTACCCATAGGGAACGAACTGGTTGGCAGAGCCAGATTGCGTGGATGTAGTTGTCTGTGCTCCCTAAAGTGCACTGTGAGCAGATATCTGTGTTGGCCAGTCCCATTTTAAATTCAATTCAATTCAATTTATTGTGCTTATAGAGCGCCAAAACATTACACATGTATCAAGGCACTTTACAGAGTGTAGACAATCAGAGAAAAAAGAAGAAAAGAAATGAAGAAAAGAAAAGAAGGCTCATGGGCGACAGGGGAAAAACTCCCTAGAATTGGAGATACATATGAAGAAACCTCGAGCAGATCCACGACTCAAGGGCCTGACCCATCTGCCTAGGGTCAAATACAGGACAGTAAGGTCTGTATACATAACAAATGCATTTTGCTTTGTGTGATGTGAGTTCTGTGAATGACCTTATATTGTATAAGCTGTAAGTTAGAGTTAGTGGTCATGTGGAAGATGTTTTTACAGGTTTGTTCCCAGAAATTGGGGTTGAGAGAGAAGGCCAGGTCTTTTTGCCATTTAACTTTTGGGAGTGTTATTGTGCTGTTGAAGGTGGAAATTGAAGTCGTGTAGACCTATAGCTACATTTGGTATTGAAGAATTCTGTGCACATTGTAGTATTCTAACACTTACAGCGGGGAAAATAAGTATTGAACACGTCAACATTTTTTTCAGTAAGTACAGTATACTTCCAGTGAGTCTATTCGCATGAAATTTTCACCGGACATTAGTATTAACTTAGGTAATCCACACATATATAAAAATCCAAATATTAATGTCTAAAAGTAGTGTTATGAGTAAAAAAGTGGAATGGCACAGGGAAAAAGTATTGAACACGCTAAGAAAAAGCAGTACACAAACGCAAGGAATGGCAAGGAACAAACTGGAATCTATAAGTAGTTAGAGAAATGATCCCTCCTATCTGTGCAAATTGATATAAGCTGGTTTAGTACATACTGGTGGGCTATAAAAAGGTTTTTTGTTAGCAAGGTGTCACACAAGAAACATTTCATGATGGGTAAAAGCAAAGAGCTCTCCCAAAATCTTTGCAACCTTATTGTTGCAAAACATATCAATGGAACTAGTTACAGATGCACTTCAAAACTTCAGAATCACCCAGCAAGCAGTATTGGAGCCATTATCTGCAAGTGGAAGGAACATCACTACATCATCAACTGGCCATGCACAGGATCTCCTTGCATGATTTCTGACCAGGAAGTCAGAAGGATAGTCAGAAGAGTAGCCCAAGAGCCAAGGACCACTCTGAGAAAGCTCCAGAAAGATTTGTAGGCAGCAGGTACAATTGTTACAGAGAAAATCATAGGTAATGCACTCCACCGCCATGGCCTCTATGCACGCTTATCCAGCATGATTCTATTGCTGAAAAAAACCATGTTGAAGTTCGTTGAAAGTTTGCTACACAACATTTGAACAATCCTATGAAATACTGAGAGAATGTATTCTGGTTAAAAATGTAACTTTTCGGATTTTAGGCCTAGTAGCCTAATGAAACATAGGCCTATGGATTGATGCAGTACCTTTGCAACATTATTAAATTAATCTGTCACCGCATGCCTAGGCTACATTTGCAAAGAGAACATTTTAATTTGATTCACAATGAAATGTTACATTTAATTTACATGTTAACAATGAGTAGTTTTGGTTGTTGTTGGTGGCGTTATTGCATTCCTTTTATGAATGCAAAATTGTTCCCTCGCGATTGGAAGCTCCTGTTGCCGCATAGCGCATTTCAAAACATCGCAGCATAAAATGCCACAAAAAGCTGTTTATGAATAGGTCTTAGTAGTGAGTTCGGAGTCCTCTCGACTTCTTTTAAGCTGTCCCAGACTTTTAGGTGCTACTTTTAGGTCTAAAATGCTTCGTGAATTACTTTTTGTGAAAAAAAATAGGAGTCCTAAAGGCCCCTGAATAAAAAGGCCTAGCCTAAATGAATCAAGAATAAGGCAAAACAAATAGCCTAGTAGCCTAATGAAACATACGGATTGATGTAGTAGGCTATCTTTGTAACATTATTAAATTATTCTGTTACTATGCCTACGTTTGCTAAAGAGAACATTTTAATTTGATGCACAATAATGTTACATTTAATTTACATTTTGACAATGATTAGCCTAGTTTTGGTTGTTGTTGGTGGCGTTATTGCATGTTAGTTAGGCTATGCCTACAATGCAAAATTGCTTCCTCACTATTGAAAGCTGCATTAGGATTTCAAAACACGGCAAAATGCCGCAGGTTTGTGAATAGGTCTGTGAGTTCTTTTAAGCTGTCAGAGGTGGGAAGGTGTGATTTGTTGGGGGCAGGGCCGAATTAACTGGTCACAAATGTCTGATGGCTCCCCTTCCCCCCCAGCCAACGTGAATCGGGTGGTCAGTTAATAGGCTGAAGATTTTTCCTGCCATCTAAGGCAGCGGTCCCCAAACACCGGGCCGCAGCCGGTACATTCCTAACCAGGCCGTAGCCTACGACATGAGTTTTAAAAAAATGCATGCAAACTAAACTCAATTTAATTCGCAATAATGTCACGTTTTTACATGGCATAGGCCTATACGCAGTTGTTTGATTGCACACATGTTTGCATTTTGCAAGGTCTATTTTCTTACGTCTGTCCCGCCTTCAACACTTTACATAGTATTGCCTTCAGCGCTGCGCAGCCTCAGGTCAGCCCACTTCACTTGATCAGTTCTTGGCAAACGGTAGTGTCACACGAAGTTAGCTAAACTGCTAGAATGAGCATCAAAAAACAAGCATCTTTAGCAGACACTGGCCAGGGTGTTAAAGTTGCGAGAGCCGCTGCAGAGATTTCTTACAGAAAAAAAGTCACCGTTAGCTGCACATTTTAGTGATGAGGACTGGGTGTCAAAACTCGCTTACCTATGTGGCATATTCGGGTTGCTTAATGACCTCAACCTGTCACTCCAGGGGAGAATGACGACTGTCTTTAAACTGGCAGATAAAGTCGCTGCATTTAAAGCCAAGCTTGATTTGTGGGGGCGAATGGGGACGGGGTGTATTTGATATGTTCCAAACAGTAGCCTAGTGGGGGTTTGGGGAGAGACTGAGGCAGGGCCCTTTCTCTTGCAGCTGGTGCGCGATTACCTTGTTGCGCTTTCAAATGAGTTTGAGCGTAAGGCTACTTCCCATCCTCCAAAGATCCACGGCAAACCAATGAGTGGGTCCGCAACCCATTTGTCAATATCCCGAATAGTCCTAACATGTCAGCGCAGGAGGAAGAGCAGTTGATCGAAATTGCAAATGACGGTGGTCTTAAGAGTGTGTATGAGGAAACCTCTCTGGCGGGTTTTTGGATCAAAACCAAAGCAGAATATCCCGAGATAGCCGTAAAAGCGCTGGAAACGTTGCTACCATTTCCCACCACGTATCTATGCGAGGCCGGGTTTTCTGCAATGACTGCAACTAAAACCAAATTGCGCAATAGACTGGACATTTCAAACACACTGAGGGTGTCACTGTCTTGTTGCAGGGAAACAAGCACAGGGCTCCCACTGATTATATTCATAATGCACGTTTAGTTCCCATGTTTTGTTCCCATATTTTGTTAAAGCATGTTCACACTTGATAGATGTAGCTTCAAGTTGTTCGATTTTCATAGTTCATATTGTTAAATTTTCACTTCTTCAAGTTCACGTTTTTAAGAGTTCGTTACCTTCACTGTTCATACATAACTGAAGCTAGTTCTTTCAAGTAATGCATGCACAACACATATGGAACATGGAACCCCCGAACCCCCAACCCCCCCCCCCCCCCACGGTCCGTGAAAAAAAAATGGGAATCGAACCAGTCCATGGTACGTAAAAGGTTGGGGACCCCTGATCTAAGGCACGAGCGCATCTGTGAGGCCAAGCCTCACCAAGTAGCTCGTTTGTTTACAACTAACATTCCATTTAATTAAACTGCTTTATAGGCTATGCCGAAATAGTTTTCAACATTTTGAATATTAGTGTCGGGTGAATTGAAATGTTCTCAAAGTAGCCTTAGCCTATGGCTGAAAGCTGCTTGGGATCCCCCCGTCAAGCAATATAACCATACAAACGCGCTTCCTGCACTCATTGTTTCAAAAAAATTTTGGCTTTGTCAGAACTGAAGAGCCGTGGACGGCACGGCACGGTATGCCCAATGAAAATAAATTAACGCAACGCAATGCAACACAACACAGACCCTCTCGCGTCAGTCACTGACATGAACAAAACACAGAACCCGCTTCTCTCACGGCAGTCACTGACAGTAGCCTAGAATAAATGCATGGGGAAAAACACTTCCCCATGACAAAGACATCGTAAAACACTGAAAGTTAATATTTTGTCACTAGCAACATATCGGAACTCCCCCTATTACCGTCGGTCCCGTATTTCCACCGTCTTGCGTGTATGTGTCACTTATATCCATTTCTATACAAACCAAGACAGCGGACTCCTAAAGAGACGCAACCACCCACACCATAGGTGTATCTAAATTAGCTATGTACCAAAAATGACATTTTACCGTGACGAGCTGTAAACAGTGTTGTAAGCAGGGTAGGAATTTCACGGCGGCCACGACGGCCATGGCCGTCGTAGCCCCTTGCGTTGGCCGTGACGCCCCTTTGAAAATCAGAGGTTTACAGGCCACGGTGGCCTTGGTGCCCCCTTCTTTAAATATTCTGCTTTGCGTCCTACTAATAGCGATATAGATTTAGCCTATGGCCTGTCAAAATAATCTTAGCATTCACAGCGCAAATTACGCAGTGAAGAAAGTGACAGTGCAAGAAAGAAATTGCGTCCAAATTAACCCATTCTTCTCAGTTGAACTACTCGCGAAGTAGCCTACTCATCACACAGACATCACAAGTATCACATGAAAGAGCTTTTTCTCAGCTTTTAAACGATGTTAGCCGCTAATTACTGTGGTGAACGGTTCGCGAGAAAAGTAAATAATATCATTCAATTTAATCATAAATTCTACTGAAGGTTTTGCGTCCATCTCCCTACCCATTCATCTCGGTGGAATACTTCACGAACCCTTCGTTTAACATATGACAAACCATATATCAGAATAAACAGCAGACCTTACCGAACAGAAAGGTGTAAAGCAGTCCCCTGTACAGTTAGCCGTTCCAGACTAATCCCGTTTTGAATTTGCAGTACATTTCAACATACATGGATGTCTCCAAATTTGGGATTTAAGTTTTACACTGTGTTTAAATTGTTCCACATTATTTCATAACGGGCCAAATACAAAATAAATATTACAAATGTCGCCTAGATATCGGTAAATCAGAGGACAGCTGACTATAAGAGTTTGTGAAAGTAGCCTTAATGATCACAAAATGCTAAGCATGCATCTAGGCTATTTGAGTTTCTTAAAGCTGAGCTGTGCTTAAATTGTTCAATACATGATTTCATAACAGGCCAAATATAAAATAAATGTTAAATATAGCCTAGATATCTGAAAATATTAGATGATCAGATGATTTACCGTTATATATATGTCATGTTTTATGTTTTTGTAATGTTTCATACAGTGATGCAGGTCTACTGCAGTGAATACAACTTTGATCATTTTTATAGCATACTACTGTATAGTTAACTTTGGCCTTGGTGCCCTGACATGTGGCCTTTGTGCCCCCCACCAAATATGCCCAACTGAAGGCAAAGTGGCCTTGCCCCTAAAATGGTGAAATTCCAAGCCTGGTTGTAAGGCTGCGTGTACACAACCGCTTGGAGCTCCAGTGGAATTTTAATTTCACGACAAGAATTCTCGGTCTAACCGTCCATGTGCCGTTAAGAACCAAACCAGATTTTGTTCAAATCTACACACCTATGGCCACTGAAAAATGTAAGGTTAATTTAGCAAATGTTATTTTGAAGTGTTAAAAAACATCGTTGTTTTAGAATTTCTGAACAAAAGTGGTGATAATTGGGGGTGTTACGATACATCTGTCCTTTGTCAAATGTGTTATGTTCCAAGTAGCCTATGCGTAATTCTGCTGCATAAAGTTGTATGTTTATGACATTCAAGCAAGGAAAACGATGATTTGAAGACATCTGTTTCGTTGGAAGGGCAAGGGGTAGCGACCATAGATATATACACTAGATGTCGCCTTCTGCTTCTCAGCATGCGTCAACACCGCCGCCATCTTTGTACAGGGATCTGAATCGCTAAACTAGTTCTCCTGTATTGTCAGCGTTACCTATTTAGCGACGTTTGGCCATCCCCAGCGATAGAAAACCTTTTTAGCGATTAGCGACAAATTTGGGAACTTCTCACAATGATGGCAGATCGGCTTCTTTGTTGTTGAAACGTAAGAAAATCACCTTTCTCATGGCTTTGTCATTTATGAATTCAGCTACATCTCGTTTGCCCATGGCACTGACCCATGATTATAAAAGTAACGACTGGCGTAGCCTATGTAGTAGCAGAGGTAAATGTTCTACAGATCTACAGCAACTTCTGGTGAGATTACAACTTACATGAGTAAACGAGACGAGGGGTATGTGGCCTCAACCAGAGCCTGTCTACGAAGAGCCTGTTTACTTTCATTGTATCGAACCTGGTTGCAGTTTACTCATTGTTCCTCTAGGGGCCGCCGCTAGCTAGTGCAGAATGAATGGGAGTCTATGGGGCTAGACGGGTAAAATGTATCTTTATTATCGTCTTAAGCTTAGTTTTCTGTAGACTCAACCATAAATACATGCCTGTCAGTTGGAACAACCCAAAAAATTAGATAATTGCTTGAGATTTTGACGATTTATGGTGATTTTATTTTCGCTAGATCTTTGCCCAGATTGACGCTAATGCATTATAGAGGAGTGGATCACTGAAGCAAGATGGTGTCTCGATTGACGCATTCGTTCCAATGAACAGCAGTAGTCAAGGCGACATCTAGTGTATATATCTATGGGTAGCGACAGCGGGGGAAAGTTAAAATACGTGATAAACACGGAAAAAGTTGGCATGCATTGTTTCGGTCCCCATGCACAGGGATTATTTGTCGGTCCGTGTAACGCTTTGCAGTGCTGTGTTCTATTTGCAGAATTCACATGAAAAAATATAAAAATAGCCTTAAAAATCTGTTATCCATTCTTAAGGACGGCACAGTAAATGGGTTTACGGTTTTCTGTTCAGAAGTTAAAAATTGAAATGATGCGTCAATTTTCTAAGTTTCCTTTTTTGCACTTGTGGTTGGACTGAACCACGAGCACCGGGGGGAGAACACCATCTAGCTGGGCCAGGCTAGACAAAGTGGTGGACGAGAGCGCCGCCTGAAGTTGTTTGTGATTTTTTTAGAGATTAATAAATAAAACTTCTTCTCTGTGAGACATGAGTAGAACACGTAATCATAAGTGTCAGGACGCAGCATTGTCTCCCTCTGCATCTGAAGTTCTGGGTGGCGAGGGTGTCCCGCTAAAGGGGGAGGGAAAAGTCAGGGTTCCACCGTTCCTGATGTAGTCATTGGCAAGTGGCAACGCCGACACCAGATTGGCGGAACTGGGGTGGGATTCGAGTGGTTCTCAAGTTAGCGCCGAACAGGGAATCGGGTATGCCTTTAGACGGGATCAAGTGTGCATTCCAAGCCTGTATGAAATTGCGTATCCCAAACGTCCCATGTCAAACAGTGCTTGGGGTAGCAGCCTATAGGCCTGTATAGCCTAGACTGACGTCGATGGCAAAGCATTCTGCTTTGGGGAATTATTTGCTATGGTATGGCATGACCATGGTATTCAAATATACTGTACGTTCAACATAGGCTGAAAGTTATGTTTAACGTCCCATCTCCCAAGAATCGGCGAAGTTTTATTTATTAATCTCTAAAGTAATGAGTCAAAATCACGAACAACTTCAGGCGGCGCTCTCGTCCACCATATAGTCTGGCCCAGCTAGATGGTGTTCTCCCCCCGGTGCTCGTGGTTCAGTCCAACCACAAGCGCAAAAAAGGAAAATTAGAAAAATGACGTATAATTTAAATTTTTAACTTCTGACCAGAAAACCGTAATTGTGCTCAATTGAAAATCAAAATAAGCATCAATAACCCATTTACTGTGCCGTCCTAAAGAATGGATAACGGATTTTTAAGCCTATTTTTATATTTTTTCATGTGAATTTTGCAAATAGAACACAGCACTGCAAAGCGTTACACGGACCATTTGTCATATTATTAATCACATATGATTATTTGTGAAATTGTGCAAACAGGCGCAACACATTTGAAAAGGAAGGACTGGTAGCATGCAAGCTCACGAAAGATTGATTTAAGAACGTTATCACAGTGTGTGGCTGTGGCGCAAAGCAGCGCTGGCGGAAGACATGCGACAATTGGCAAGGGGAGGGTCATGTCTTTTTTAACAATTCTGTCGGAGGGTCATTGAACAATTTCTAGCAGGCAAGGGAGGGTCATGCAACTTTTTACTGAAGCACTCAAAATTCATCCGGTGGCCCCTTCAATAAATAACGAACAGTCCCTAGATTGCTGCTGGGCTAGCCTATATGTCTTGGTTCATGTCCGTTCACAACTCATTGCCGTCAAACGCGTAGCCTATCTCGCGGTTGCATCCATTACAAACAAACATGCAATGTGAACGTTTGGGATTGGGAAGAGCACTAAAAAATGCTCTACTGAATAAGTACTAAGTCAAACCTTTAAATGAAAAACACTCTTTAATAATAAAAAAAATAAACCGCTAATGAAGTAAACTTGTGACCTTAAAAAATCGTTTATCGCCTGTAACTCTGTGATAACAGGACGTAACAGGAAGGCATTTGGCTGAGCAACGGAGGTTAATATGCTCTATATTTTGTCCAAATGATGTCTGTCTATCATCGTTGCACTCGGAGAAAACCAGAATGTTTAATTTGTCCTGCGTTTCTTCTACGGCTGCAAACAGGCTGCAAACGGGATTCACTCGCAGTTAACTAAATATTTCTTTATTAGGGCAGGGCAGGCATATTTCTGGCTATTAAATTATTTCTAAACCAGTCTGCTAAAGTCTGTAGTGAAGTCTGTGTAGGGTTTTCCAGGCTCCATTTTTTTTTACGAGACACCCTACTCACTTGAGCCATCTACCGGTTGTTTGGGTTGTTGCAGCGTCTCACTGGGAAAATACAAATTAAAGTCGCGTGATACCGCGTGATCCCACGCGCGGACCGCGAGTGAAGCTGGCCAAGTCGAAGCACTGCCCACTGTACTACACACCATATTTGGAGGAGAAATGGCACTGTGCATCACACTAAAAATACCATACCAACAATGAGGTTTGGAGGTGGTGGCATCATGGTGTGGGCTGTTTTTCATCTCATGGTACTAGCAGACTTCATACAGTTGAAGGAATGATGAATGGAGTCATTTTGTTCTGGGAGAATCTTTCCATCCACCAGGATGATGAGGATGAGACATGGCTAGACTTTCCAGCAGGACAATGATCCAAAGCATTCAGCAAAGGAAACTCTCAATTGGTTTCAGAGAAAGGTAATCAAGGCCCTGACTTCAATTCAATTGAACAGTTTTGGAAGTTAACTAAAGATCAGGATTCACAAGAGGGACCCCTGAAATCTTCAATATAAAGGACTATCTGTTTAAAAGAATGGGCCAAACTCACACCAGAATACTGTGACTGATTAGTTTCATCATACAGGAAATGCCTTGAAGATGTCATTACGAATAAAGGCTTTTCCACAAAGTATTTAAGAAATTTCAGCAGGGGTGTTCAATACTTTTTTCCTGTGTCATTCCACTTTATTGCACATAACTCGACCTATGGACTTTAATGTTTGGATTTGGATTTTATATGGGTGGATTATCTGAGTTAATACTAATGTCTGGTGAAAATTTCATGCAAATGGCCTCATTGGAAGTATACTTACTGAAAAAAATGTTGACGTGTTCAATACTTATTTTCCCCGCTGTATTGTCTTTATCACAAAGTATCAGCATCTCCAGCCCGCTCTAACTTACTGTACCTTCCCACTCTATGGTATTTATTTTCTAGGTGTGAGAGGAATCTTGGCTACATTTGGTTTTACATTTTGGCTATTGGTGGCTACATTACCTGGTCTCTTAGTTTAAGGCAGAATAACATGCTATTCTGTTATTAGCTTTTTTAAACATAATATAGTGATGCAAAAACGTTCAACAAAATTTAACATATGAATTATGTAAGGGATAATGTATAGAACGCCGGTCATTATCGGAACCCCAGGACCCCAGCGCTGGCACGTCGGATCCTGTTCGCCCTGTCGGGACTTATTTTCCGATAATGACCGGCGTTCTATACATTATTTCTTACATACTCTCTGGCCAGTTCCATCAAAACTCAGTGTGTTGTGGGTGCCATTTTATGTACATCTATAGAGCAGTTCTTTTTATTGTAACTGCATCCACAGAGCAGGGTTTTGACATGTACATCTGACAGCCACAAGAGGTCAGCAAAGAGCAGCAGCAGGAGAGGAGAGGCTGATTTTGAATCAAGGTATTGCTTTTGTCTGTATGTAATGACAAGAGACATGAACAGCAAGCAGGCTGTAGTTGACTCAAGACAGCGATTCTTCCTTCATCTGTTCCTCAATCAGACGGATCTGAGTTGATTTTCTCAACACCATTCGATCAATAGCCGGCTCTTTGATAATTAAAACAACACTTTACCATTGGCAATGCACTCTGAAAAGGCAACACTTAATTTCTTCTCTGCAAGATTCAGTCTTAGAGTCAGACTGAAGCTCAGAAAATCAATAGGCTGATATTGATTGTCATTTGGGGGGAAATGGCCAGAGAAACCAATGAAACCAGAGCTGTTAATGGGAAAAGGTACAGTACAGTATATTCCCATTTAACCTCTTACAAAGGTGTGTGTGTGTGTGTGTGTGTGTGTGTGTGTGTGTGTGTGTGTGTGTGTGTGTGTGTGTGTGTGTGTGTGTGTGTGTGTGTGTGTGTGAGTGTGTGTGTGTGTGTGTGTGTGTGTGTGTGTGTGAAACCTTGGCATTGGTGATGCCTCAAATTCCTCTGCCTCCTGTCACAATTAGTCATCATCAACATTGGCTGGGAAATTTTTGACACCAGCACAGCTTGCAGGGTGATATGTGTGCATGTTTGCAGTGTGTGTGTGTGTGTGTGTGTGTGTGTGTGTGTGTGTGTGTGTGTGTGTGTGTGTGTGTGCGTGCCTATGTGCGGTGTGTTTGCGTGCGTATGTGCAGGGTGTGTGTGTGCGTGTGTGTGTGTGTAGCGGGTAGGCAGAGGCAAAGCAGGGGCTGGGGTATTACTCAGACCAACCACCTCCAGAAAAAAATCTTGTGATGTCATACACTGCAGCATGCTCGACAGTCACAGAAATGTTTTCTCACAATATGTGGTGATTAACTCTGCGGTCAGATATTTTACTTTAGAAGAATTCCAGGCATATGTGAAGAAAATGCCTCATGGTGCATGGTTGCCGTATTTCAATTTGATTCACTTCAGAGCAGCACTGAACACAGGAGGCCTCGACTGCTGTGATTTACCGTTATTATCTGTGAAACGCTGATTCACTGCTCCATAAGGAGTCATGGGGATCTCCATGGAAACAGCCCACCCCTAAACTGTCTCCTCAACACCGTTCAGACTCGAACACTACAACCATCACATGCAATCACGATTTACTGTTTAACATGCTGACCATAGACTTCTGTGGCTGACTGTGGCCTCCCTCACATGGCACGATTTAAAGCCCTTCCTTCATGTAAGGTTGAAGACTTCTCGGATTAACATGTGTGGGCTTCAAAAGCTCCCATACATAAAAAAGAAGGCTTTTCATATTCCCTGCCCACCTCCATCCTCCCTCCCTGTGCCACCATCAGCAGTATACAGCCATGGAGTGCGGATGCTTTAGAGCAGTTCCATGAGGTGGGGATGCTTTAAAACAGATCTATGAGGCGGGGATGCTTTAGAACAGATCTATGAGGCGGGGATGCTTTAGAGCAGTTCCATGAGGCGGGACAGTTCCATGAGGCGGGGATGCTTTAAAACAGATCTATGAGGCGGGGATGCTTTAGAGCAGTTCCATGAGGCGGGGATGCTTTAGAGCAGATCCATGAAGCTGGGATGCGTTAGAATTGTTGTATGAAGCGGCTATGCTTTAGAACAGTTTTATGAAGAAGGATGCTTTAGAACAGTTCTATGAAGCAGGGATGCTTTAAAACAGTTCTATGAGGTGGGGAATGCTTTAGAACACTTCTGTTCAGTGATGGTTTTGAGTAGTTATATGAAGTGGGGATGCATTAGAACAGTTCTATGAAGTGGGGAATGCTTTAGAACAGTTCTATGAAGCAGGGGATGCTTTAGAACAGTTCTATGAAGTGGGGAATGCTTTAGAACAGTTCTGTGCTTTAGAGCAGTGCTGCTGCCGGGTCTCCTGAGATGCTCGTCTGAAGCAGATGGTTCCTCCCAGCTCTGCCCCTGAGGACAGTGCCGGAGCAGGGGAGACTTCATTCTGCCTGTCAGGCCAATCACAGAGTTCCCTCCGGCAGCAAAGCCAATTACAGCAGACCACACATGGCCCTATGTGATTGGCTGGGTTAACACATCCCTACTGTATTGGATGGAAGACACACTAGAAGAAGAAGATGGGGTTGTATGTTAACCCCACCGACAAACAAACGCACACACGCACGCACACACACACACACACACACACACACACACACACACACACACGTTATATGGTCTTTTGGGCCCCCACCGTCGATTTCAATACAGCGCTGCCTGGAAAGCGTTAGGGTTAGGGTTAGGTTGACAGTGTGGGCTCAAAAGACCATCAAGCCACACACACATACTGGTAGGAGATTGGTGTGTCAATGGCGTGTGATGCCAAAGCCTGATGAGTCCTCCTTCAGAGGGACATGTCTAGCAAAGTAACTAGCCTGTTGGATACACTTAGAGTGTTGCATAATCTTACAGAAGCATGTGCAGGGGAAAACAAATTGAACAAATGATTGATAACGCTATTAGTTACATTCAGCCTTTTGTGTGCAGTCACAAAACTGTTGTGGTGAGGTGGAGAGCCTGTAAACATTACAAGTGTATGAGAATTGATAAAAGATGATATTAAACTTGTATTATTATAGCCTGTAATATAAATCATAGCATTTGTATATCATGATTATTGCCCGCGACACCCCTAATACAAAGACTCTTTCACAACCTATAAAAAACATATATGTCTGGAAGGTAGCTCTGACATATAGTCATAACATGTCATAACATGACACAGAGAGGATAGAAGATAGACATGTTACAGTTCTAAAATGCATTCAGAGATGTTGCAACACCGACAATCTGTATGTTGGGCGCAACGTCATTTTATGAAACTGGCATTAGGCTACTGTCTGGCTGCTTTAAAAGACAAAGTAGCTTGATTTAGCCTTAATTCTATATGTTGACATACACATATTAGGCTAAGTTAGCTGGCCCTTTAACGGTTGCTGAACTGATGCTCTAGTGTGAGTAAAGGAGCCGGGCGCGTGTCCGTGGCCCAATGACGGTGCCGGATGCTGACAGACTCGCGTGAATGGAGGTGGCAAGACATGGGCTCGGCGCTGTGATGGAGAGGAATCACCATTAAAAGGTAGTACGGATATGCACATCTACAGCCCACATATAATGAACCTACACTATAGCCGACATAGATCAAATACATTTTATTTGGGCTCATCGACGTTGTGTAATGATTCAAAGTTGTAGTTAGGTACAATGGCAAACGAAGATGCTCTTCTGCACAGGCAGGCGTTCGCAGAGAATCACAGCTTTGAAATTGTGGAGCGCAAACGCGAATCCAGGTAAACCGCGATGCCTTCGGCCGATGGGCACCAATTGTGTTAACAATCTGTTGATTAGAATGAGGCCAATTTGTTCGGTGACGACTAAGGAAAAAATAATGCCACTGCAATCACCACTCTACTTGCTCAGGGAGTAGCTACTGAGCCTAAGCTAATTGATCACTCGCCTTAACATTCTAAGGTGGAATTCTGTGGATCTTGTAATAGGCTGTGTTTGCTTTTCATTTAGGTTTGCATCACCAATTTCACCAATTCAGAGTCAGAGACAGACATCATATGACAATTCAGAGCAGCGTTCCCTACACTATGCAGGATATTATTAGTCAATTAGCCTATGCCTCGGAATGAGCGTTTTAAAACCATTAAACCTTAGACAATGCTTCGTGATTCCAGATTCGTTTTTGTCTAAGGCTACATTGTCAGTAGCCTAGCCTACATTGTATAGTCGAATTTTTGACAGTGTTGGTTATTACCTAACGTCGCTATTCGTGTAGGATATCCGTGAATTCTGTTAATTCACCCGTAGCCTAGAAAAAAAAGATAATATGTCGCTAACTAACCCTCACTGAATGTGCCATTTCACGTGAGTGACAGCGAAGAAGTCCACTAGAAAGGCAACCTCTTATAGATGGCCAATCAACAATGGCAGCAGGAGGGCTAAGGAAGGTTGTGTGCGTCTATCAAAATGTATAGTTTCAATCAGAAGCTGTTTTCTTTCATACGTGATAACACCAAGACCGAGTCTAAAGTAGCCTAACCAACGCCACCAGAGAGACAATTACGATTTAAATCCATTTCTCAGGCTAAATGACAGTGCCATTTATAGAGCATCTGTGAGTGCAGCTCTGCTTCAGGTCCTTATGAACAGACAGAAGCGCTGTCGTGTTGATAGGCAATATTAGCCTCTCATATCATAACGTTATGCCCGATGCAGAAGTCTGAGGCAACCTGACAGAGTGCGCTGGATAGCCTACTTTGCTTGGATGCATAAACTGTACATTTTGTATTGTCAGTGTGTTTGACAGTTTTCACCGAGAGGCCCGTTGATGAATTATTATGACCGCCGCTAGCGAAGCTAGCGAAGCGGTCATATAGGGATTGTCAAAGTTTTTTTTTTTTTTTTTTTTTTTTTTTTTTTTTCCCGTCATCTACTTCCTGAAATTTTGGTCAACGATACCCGGGGCACCGAAACACCAGGGCACATGAAATTTGGTGGGTATGTAGCCCCACTAGACTTTTACGGAAAAATTTCGTTTGGTCCCCGGGGGCCACTCCCCCTCCGCGCTGGGCCCCCCGAAACCCAAAAAATGCAGTTTTTCCTCAATAACTACCTGAACCGTGGCACCGAGGATGAAGAAATTGTTATGGTATGTTGGTCTCAAGGGCCCACATCAACTTAGCCCATAATCACTCATTTGTGATTTGCACCCCCCCGGTAAAAAATGAAAATGCAATATCATTCTGCTTTAAACGCCCCTCTCTTCAGTAAAGACGTTCAGAACTGCACCAAATTTTATGTGTATGATTAACCTGACATTCTCTGGGGGTATGCCAAGTTTCGTAGAATTTCATCCATGGGGGGGTCTAAAAAATTAAGTTATGTGTACATTTAGTGACCCTACACTCATTGGCCTGTAGATGGTGGTGCACACATATACACATGCACACACACACACAGGCACCCACATACTATCGGTATTAGAACGGCCGATACATAATTACAAATTCAGTAGGATTAAAAGAAAGCCAAAATAAATATTCATCATCATCATCATGGCTGCATTTCCAGTATTGGCGATAAGTAGTCGTTTGTCCACTAGATGGCGCATCGTTGCAGTGAGACGTAATTTTGTTGGAAGTTAATCTTAAATGGGTTGGAAAGACACTATGCTTCCTACAAGGACAAGACTGTAGGCTACAGTAGTTTACCGCAGAGAACGTCTAAGGGTAGGATGATTTCTGCATGACATGTAATTCCCATTTCCTCTTGAAGCCGAAATAAATCTGAGAATGTTTATCGGACATGCTTGTTTTTTTACTGCAGGTAGGCTACGTTAATCCTATCAATAGCAGAACGTAGGTAAAATAATGTTACCGTTAGCATGGTTGAGTGATGGAGGCCAATTTGATTATTGATGTATTTGTAGAAAACCATAAATGCGTTTATAAGCTACCAAGCAAATCGATAACAGCACTAATTGTATCTTTCGACTGTCATCTCATTTGCTTATGACCATAACCTAGGCTACTAACAGGAGCTAAGTGAGTTAGCCACAACACGTTCGCTACGTGATGGTTTTTTAATGGAAAATATATAGGCTACCTGAAAGATAACCTGTCTGATCCCGTGATGATCTACAATCTCCATTTAAACCAGATGTTTTAGAGCGCACGTTGAGATGTATTCAGGGCAGGGCTGTACCTACACATATTTGTTGCACGTGCTACAAAAATCATTCTTTGCGATGAATGATTTAGTACCAACGTTACAAGGGTCAGATACAGTTTTGCCTATGGCTATTCCGTGAGACTGAGGCGCTTTTTGTTTGTTCGAAGTGCGTGTTTAGGGTGTGAGAGGGGAGTCGATGTGCTTTGATTCCAGCTTGGTAGTTGTAGTCTATGCGATTAAAAAACACGTGTGTGTGAAGTATCCAAACAATGATAACGCTTTCATTATGGCTGCTTTAGCCACAGACCTTGAGCTACTGTACAGTGGGTTGGGTTCCGTTTAGAAGTGTCCACTTCATTCGCCCTTTCCGTGATTCACAGCTACGTGAAATGTATTACTACTGATATGCAAAACTATTAACTTTTTCGCCAAGAGGTGGCAGCTTGATACTGTAAGGTGTAAGCCATTGGTTCCAACGGAGATTTTATTTGGGTCGCCAGCATAGCCTAGCGACAATTTGTGTTGTGTAATAGGCCTAGCATAGGGCCTACCTTATATAGCTTATAGTTTGTTAACAGTCACGGTTTTGTCATAACTCCCTCTATGCATTTTTGCATTTAGAATAGCTCTAAAACCGGGGGGCGAACACGTCGCAGGGGGGGCGCCAGTGCGTGGATATCTCAATCGCAAAATTAAACAATATTTCTATCGGGCGCCTACCATGGACTAGGCTGGGTGAAAATCAAAAGATTGCGTCAAAAGATTGAGCTTAACCATTGACCTCATGGTTGCAAAATGCAAGGGAACATGAATCAGCATATTATTTGCACAAACAATAACGGAGAGTAGCTCTTCAACTTTGCCCGTTAAAATGTGTATGAACAGTCTCGCAACGCATTTCATGAAGGCCCTTTGGACATGTCAGTTATTTGCACCACTGGGAAAAACGGCATTTTGTTTTAGACTACTGGTATTTCATTTGTGCATTGACAATAAAGCTGAATATCATTTGAACTAGATGACTAAACTTATGCATATGTAGAAGAAGAAACATTCACAAAAATCCATGACATGACCTCTCTTCTTGATAGCTGTTGAAAACTGCATGGAACTGACAGGGATTGTTTTGTTTAATAATAAATAAATAAATACATTATGCTGCTACCTTCTGCTTTTCCCAAATACAATGTAGCCTACAGGTGTACCTTTCATCAGTCCAGTTGCAATGAATGGACTGTGATGAACTGCCCTACTTGTGATTGTTTAGAGATTTTAAAGGTTTTATAACAATGTTACAGATTTTTTGGCCCAGAAACAAATCTATTCACCTTTGCAGCGCCAGTAGGCTACTTTGTGTGCGGAATGTGTGCAAACACACATTTCAAACAAGCATACACAAAAGTTTCAAGAGTGAGGAATGGAGTAGAAGATGGAGACAAATTCATTAATATGATTTATTTTCGCGGAATGGATGTGCAGGACTGAGCGGCGGTCATATTTTGTACCGCTACGCGGTACATCTAGTTAATTTCGTGTCACTGAGGGGCCACACCTACTGGAGATGGCCATAATGTCTGGGGTGAAGAAAACGTAAGCTGTCAGTATCAGCGGCCTAGACACAAGAGGAGTTGCTCTGCTTGAAATAAGCCTTGCTACTGATTAAACATCGGGATAAACTATGGCTGAGCTGCAGCTGCATCCCTTGGGTCTTTGGAAAGTCCTATTTCTGAAATGCCATGCCACCTGTGTTTCCTTCACATAAGTTCGAGTGATTTCCCTACACGGCATCTACACAGCTGCACGTTTGCCCAGCATCTCATGCTGGGACATGGGCCGGTGTCCTGGAAGATGGCAAAGAGATTTTATTTTTATCGAGGGAGATTGATTTTTGGCCCATAAGTCTTATTTTATTGGTCTACTTTGCAAGGCCTTTGTGGTGTCACTACTGTGCGCCCTGGTAATTCGGAGAAGGAAACAACCGATTCATTCTCAACAAATCTTTAGGCCTGTAGGGTACTGTCATTAGTACACATAGTGTATCATGAGCCCTCCTATTTGTGCCAATGTAAGATTTTTACATTTTTAAAGCTTGAGATTTAATGGGTAATCGTGTGAGACTCAAGACAGCGAAAGAGGGACTAGTGGACATCTGACAGACCCATCAGTAGGCTACTATCATTCAGATTAAATTATGGTTTAACCAGTATGGCTAATATTGGTCGTCTGTCCTTGGCCTACTCCCTTTCATTGCCCTATTAAGATGCATTGCATTCAGGTGCCAGTGCTCCTGCAATTTCGCCAGTTTCTGTTGGCAAATATCCCATGCTGTTTTTGGGAGCAATGATCCCACATGTTTCATATCTGAATGATCAAGAATGGTCAGGATGCTTACCTCAGATGGAAGCTGTGTATTATGTAGGCACATTAACTTCCTAAATTTCACCAGCCTGTGATAGACTACTTTGTAGACTGCCTCTAGTATGTGTCTAGATAGGCAAGGAGGTTATTTGGTCTGAAACTAGTAAACTACCTAAAAGGTTATGTAAATATTACAAATATCAGCACACAGCAGCACACCTGGCACTGATACAAGTTGTCTGAAGGAGACACAGAAAAAAAGTCTGAAGGGGGACACAGGCTTTGTTGGCAATAGGGTTGTAATGGTAGATAGATAGATAGGTAGATAGATAGATAGATAGATAGATAGATAGATAGATAGATAGATAGATAGATACTTTATTGATTCCCATGGGATTATGAGATGAGACTGTCAGTGTGAGAAGCGTCTCAGAAAATAATACGGTTTCACAGCATTTGTCTATAATGTTTGTATGATTAATTCAGAGGTTACAAACAGACAGACAACAGATATAGAAATTAAGTAGTGCATTTTATAATCAATTTTGAACAGTTCACAGATTATTTGCTAGGGATTATAGTTATAAACAGGACACATGCTTTGATCTGCATGGGGAGATTGTCTTTGATATGGGCGAACTGGACCATTTGTGTCCTGTGGCAGCCACTCTGCATCTAGTTGCATTTTGTTCAATATTGATAGTAAACAAATGTACACAGTATGATCTGAGGATTTTCATACCATGGTGTACCATAATCTAAAATGTACGCAGTTATGATATCTGTGGATTTTCATACCATGGTGTACCATAATCTCAAATGTACGCAGTCTGATTTCTGTGGATTTTCATACCATGTTGTACCATAATCTCAAATGTATGATACCATGGTGTACCATAATCTGAAATGTATGATATCTGTGGATTTTCATACCATGGTGTACCATAATCTCAAATGTACGTAGTATGATATCTGTGGATTTTCATACCATGGTGTACCGTAATCTCAAATGTACGCAGTCTGATTTCTGTGGATTTTCATACCATGGTGTACAGTACCATAATCTCATGTATGATACGATGGTGTACCATAATCTGAAATGTATGATATCTGTGGATTTTCATAACATTGTGTACCATAATATCAAATATACGCAAGTGTGGCACAAATCTCAGAGGGTGCTGGTGGGGAAAAAAGGATGCGTTTGTGAGGGCGGGAGAAAGACATAACAAGCAAATCCTTATTGATTCATTTGATGTGTTTTGCCAACACCAGTCCTTTGTATCACATTGCTCCTGAGAATATTTACATACCGGTACATAGCACAGAATCGGAGTCTTAGTTCATTGCATTTTGTCATTTTTGTAGATCTTACATAAGCATCCTGTGCAGTGTAGTGTGTTAAGCAAAGATGGTTATATTCTCCAATGGTGCTGTATAATGTGTCATGTGGCTCTGTGGGGAGTGAAGCTTCCGGAAGGATGATGGTGTCATTGCCCTGGCATGGATGGGCATGCAGATGACCAGCCTGCCATCTGCAGCCCTGAGTTAGTTCTCCTTCACTCTGCAAAAGGACGCACCCCAGTGCTGCTCGGCCAGAGGGCCTCGGCCGTACATATTTCAGACAGGTGTGCTATTTTTAACCTCGTTGGCATGGTTTCCATGCCAACATTTTAAAGAGGAGCCTGCAAGTGACAAATTGCCTAAAAGGATGAAATTGATAAATCGATACAGCGAAAAAGGCCCTGAAAGGATAAAATATTAAATCATAGAGAGAAGAACATAAAAACCTTTTTGATCTTTGTACTGAGACCAACTGATCACGAACCACATCTCATTACAAATCTCTCTGATCTATAAAATTATGATTTTGATCTGTGAATGTAAGTGAAATTCCATATGTGATATTACTTTAGGATTCAAAAATGAATGAAAACATGACTATTTCTCAGTGTGTGGTTACCTCTCAAAGTAAGGGTGCTTTCTGGTAGATAGTCACTCTTTTAGACCTGATTTACAGTGCATGGCCTGCCCATGTGGGCTATCTTGCCCTATAGAGATTCTCTATATGGTTTTGAGGGTCGATTGGTTAGCTTAGATCTGACCAGAGCCTCTTACTAAAGAAGGGGCTACAGTGTACTGTAGATAGAATTGAGTATCCTCTCCCTTCAGTGTAGAGTCCTTGCACCTGGCCCGTGACCTTCAATGTAAGAACAACATCATATATCATATTGCGCTGGATTTCACCACTGACTAATATGCTTTGTTCCAAATTCAAAACTAGGCCTACTGTGTGCAGCTGTTGGACGTGTGATTCAAGCTTCTTTAGTGGTATAAGGAGGGGTAGACACATGGAGTGAGAGACATCTTAGAAGGACATAGAGCACACATTCTTAGTAACTGTCTTTCAAATTTATTGTGCATAGCTCTTATTTATTTAATCAATAAATGTCTTCTCTGGAGGTCTGCTGCAAAGTCATCTGAGGTCAAGTCTTTTTTGAGAGTCTTTATTTTCAGTGTAGTCAGATTAGAAACACAGTGTATCACACACATACAAATCCAGCAATAGTAACATTAACTCACAAATAGTATGACAAGGGTGTCAAGTCTCTCTCCTAACATCCCACTACAAAGGGTACAGATATTTTTTGAGCGGACAGTGTTTGTTATTAAACTTCGACTGACCTGAGACTATTATTAGCCCGCTGTGGGTTTGACCATGGCTGAGTGCAGGGTTTGGGGCTGCCGGTCCTTCACCCAGACAAAGACACATTAATAACGGATCTTTAGCCCTCCTCTGGCAGAGTGGGCGAGGGCGGTGAGTGAGGCGAGGCGAGGAGTGATGTGGGCGAGTAATCTGCGCATGCAACACGTCCTCCTCTGTAATCAGAGACAAAATGGGAAAAGACAGCGCCAGCAATAGCAGCCATTTTAAAGTCTTCTCTCTGCTGAATAGCTTTCGGGGACTGGAGTACGGTAAGCGTTGACTCCTCAGCAGCAGGAGAATGTTAGCCAGCAGCAGGCCTTCTGAGGCAAGACAGATACACTTCACACACACACACACACACACACACACACACACACACACACACACACACACACACACACACACACACACACACACACACACACACACACAGCCACATGCTGTGTGCTTGACACAGATGAGTGAAGGGAGGAAAATGGTCCTGTCAAGATGTAGAGAAAGCTCTGGCTAAAGCTGCCACAGCATACCACCAGCACTGTTGTACAACATGCAGTAAAACAGAGGCACACTAATGGCATACTAATTCTCAGTTGTCAGTTACACAGTGACATCACTGCACATGACCTTTTTAACTTTGACTTTGGCATTGAGATTAAAATCAGGTCTCTGGTACGACCTGAGAGATTGGATTTACTGTAAGGTTAAAGATTGAAGTACTAAAATAAACTGTGACGTGAGATTTTCTGATTCAATTCTGGTAAGTTCCACTTAATTTGCATCTGGTCAGATTTGGGTACAGGATTTTATATTTAAGCAATATGACTCTAGTGGGAGTGGTGTTGATGAAGGATATCGCCAAGGCTATAATTCGGTACAAGACACATTATTTGATTCAACGTTCCTACTGTATGTGTGAGAGTTTTTCTATGCTTTTTAACAGGCAGCGTTACGAAACCACAAGTACTTTTTTTTATAATATATGTTCATTAACTGTGATTGGAGGTTAGAAGTTTTAAATCTAAAAGTGTGTGTGTGTGTGTAGTACTGTATGCAAGTGACCGTGTGTATTTGAGTGTGTATCTACAGGAAGTGTGTCATTGCTCAACAGTAGGTCAAAGCTAATGAGAATGGGAGCACTGCATCATGAGGGGAAAGCCAAGGATAGTCCTCACGTCCCAGCAGGCTTCCATTTGAATTAGCGCTCGTACTGGTACTCACCAAGCCAACGCCAGGTGACTCAATAAGCCCAGAGATCCACAGCACTCTGGCCCACTGGGCTCTGGGGCAATAATGTTACACAGACACACCAGTTCCACCTGGAGAAACTCCTTCTCACTCACATGTGCTCTCTCACTCATTCTCTCTCTCTTTCTTTTCCTCTCCTTTGTCTCACTCATTCTCACCTCCCTCTCTCTCTTTCTCCTCCTCTCCTTCTTTGTCTCACTCATTCTCACCTCCCTCTCTCTCTCTTTCTCCTCTCCTTCTTTGTCTCACTCGTTCTCTCCCCTCTCTCCCTCGCTCTCAGCAGGCAGGCAGTCAGGCAGCAGCAGGCGGCTGATGTGTGGCAGTGAGAGGGCGGAGCCTCCAGTCAGAGTAGCCCTCACGCACACACTCCCCGGGCGTCCAGTCACACCCAGTCGCAGACGGCGTTCGGCGGGAGGCGGTAGAGATGTACGGGAGCGCTCGCACGGTCAGCCACCTGGAGAGCAGCCCGGCCCGCTCGCCTCGACTCCCGCGCTCGCCGCGGCTGGGTCACCGGCGCGCCCACAGCGGAGGGGGCAGCGGCGGCGGCGGAGGGGGGAAGACCCTCTCCATGGAGAACATCCAGTCGCTCAACGCCGCCTACGCCACCTCGGGGCCCATGTACCTGAGTGACCACGAGGGGCTGGGCACGGGCCACCACGCCACCTACCCGCGCGGCACCATGACGCTGGGCCGCTCCACCAGCCGCGTGTACGGCGGCCGCGTCACCGCCATGGGCAGCACGCCCAACATCGCCACCGCGGGCCTGCCGCACTCGCACCTGGACCTGCTGGGCTACGGCGCCGCCGACATGGGCTCGCTGTCCATGCTGCACCACCACCACCACGGCGGCACGCCGTCGGCCCTGCTCCGCCAGGCGGTGCGCAGCAGTGGCGGCGAGCTGCTGGAGATGCAGGCGCAGCTGCGCGAGATGCAACGCGAGAACGACCTGCTCAGGCGCGAGCTGGACCTCAAGGACACCAAGCTGGGCTCCTCGGCCAACAGCATCAAGAGCTTCTGGAGCCCCGAGCTCAAGAAGGAGCGCGTCATGCGCAAGGAGGAGGCCGCACGCACCTCAGTGCTCAAGGAGCAGATGAGGGTCACCCATGAAGAGAACCAGGTCAGAGATACCGCTCTTACTCACACTCTCTCTGTCTCTCTTCCAGTAGGTCACTGCATTCTGTGTTCTACACGATTTTCTGTTTCGTCTGTGTGCGTCCACACTGTCTTTCTGTGTCTCAGGTGTTGACTAAATTGCTTGTCTGCTCATGTGAAACCCCTTATTGGAATGATTCATTTAAGAACCACCATGAGAAGCTCTGAGAGAGCTAACATTTATCACTAGCGTTGATCTCTTTATACAACAAAGACCACAGGCTCTGTCCTAGTGTCAGCGAGTGTAATTGCATCCATACAGATACAGTGTAAAACAAATTTGTTAAGACATCAAGACATGAAAGAACCAAAGAACACAGAGTTGTTACCTTTTTATATTGTCTTTTGATGCCAGTGTCAGGCTGATTGTTTAGTCAGTTTGCAGAGGTGCAGTTGTAACATTCAGTTCGTGAAATTATTGAAATGGATTCACTGGACATTTGAAGTGCTACTGTATGTTTTGCTTTGTGGTGGCAAATAACTATTCTGATTTGTCCACATTTCTACAATTTCATGGCATATGTATAAACATCTGGTCATTTCAATGTGTCAGTGGCTTACAGTTTAGTGCTGGAAGCTTGTAGGATTATCCCATGCTCTTGATGAGGGGCGATATCAGGATTACTGGGGATAGATACCGGATTATTTTTATATTTTGGCAGATGAGGTGAAATGTCCACAAATATGCCACTTGGCAAATGAGGGTAAACGGCCACTTGAAGCTAATTATGTCTTATATGATTATTCTGGTGACGAGTGATGAAATCACTGTGTTATTTTTGCAAGCGTCTTACTGATGCTTACAGGTAACATTAGCTGTTACTACAGGTGACCCTTGGCTGATTTTAAACGGTCTTCCTCTGCTTTTTCGCTGCTGCTCTCTATCTCTCTCTCTATCTCCCTCTTTCTCTCTCTCTTTCTCTGTCTCTCTCATCTCTGTCTCTGACTGTCTTTCTGCATGGATGCGAGTGAGAAGATGTGGCCTAGTTACATCACTCACTGTGAGCTGTCTTTGTAGAGCTGTAAGAGTGGTGTCAAGGACAAAACGTTCTTGACGGTGGCGGTGTGTGTGTGTGTGTGTGTGTGGGGGGGCAGTCTTTATCTACCTTTCTTCCTATCTGTTTATCCCGTATGCTTTCTCACTCATCTCTTGTCTTCCTCAGCAGTCTTGGTTCTCTCGTTCTTTAACTCCTCTCCCCTTTGGTTTTCTCATTGTTTGACTCCTCTCCCCTTTGGTTCTTGTTCTTTAACTCCTCTCCCCTTTGGTTCTTGTTCTTCAACTCCTCTCCCCTTTGGTTCTCTCGTTCTTCAACTCCTCTCCTCTTGCTGAGACTATTCCCACTCTGATGGGCTATCTTTCTCCTCTGTCATGCTGTCTGTCTCTCACTCTCATCTCCCTTCACCTGTCTCTGTCTCACTCCTATAGGAAATCCCATGCCATTCACTGACCTGTCTGCTGTTGGAGCACAGATATTCAAAACATGCATATATGTGTATGTAGTAGGGATGTGTGATATACAGTAGACTTAAAACTATATCATGTTTATGACATATCATGATATTTTTGCCAATAACGCCACATATAAATATGTCATCGCCTATATCATTTATATCGCAATATGACACATTCTTGTCATGGGGAGGAATTCTACCTGTATATTGATGATGATATGATGTGGCCCATCCCTAGTATGTACAGTAGCATGCATTAAAGGCAGGAAATATAGCAAACAGATGAATAGGGGATTGTGTAGAGTGAAGAGCACTGAAATCTAAAACCTAAACTGACAGAGCAGCACTAACCAGACACGTCACATTCGCTAACTCTCAAGGTTACAGCATTATCCAGCACCGTTTAGTGCTCAAAATAGTAGACAGCGTACATTCCATGACTAATTTACCGTCGTCTGAAGGCTTACTCGTTGCCACCTGGCATATGCGGACCACCAGGATGGAGTGGCTAGCGCCATGTGGTCAGAACCTGTGGAGCGTACCTGTGATGGGATTGTGCATGCAGGTCAGTCAGCCTGTGGCTGCCGGAGTATTGCCCCCCCCCCCCCAGGGCTCTTACAAAGCCTCAGACAGGCAGCAGCACATTACTCAGCTCAGCAGGCGCACGCCACATCCGCTAACTCTCAAGGTTACAGCACTGTCCTGTCACCTCCCAGGCCCAATGTGTGTGTGTGTGTGTGTGTGCGCATTTGTGCACACGTGTATGTATGTGTGTGTGTGTGCGTGTGTATTTGCCACATTATTCTAGCCTGTTTGTATGGTATGTAGATGTGATTGTGCTTATTAGTGTGTGTGTGTCTGTGTGTGTGCTTGTTAGTGTGTGTGCATGTGTGTGTGTGTCTGTCTGTGTGTGTGCTTGTTAGTGTGTGTGTGTGCATGTGTGATTCGTGAGTCTCCATCTGCTTTAAGCAAGCATGCATATCTGATTTCATTGGTCATAGTTATCTATCCTTGGACTAAAAATACACGGCTCTCCAAAACATTGAGTGTTTATCCCAAAGGAAACAGCTCTGTCTTGTCTAGCAGAGCCGAGTTGTCTTGGGTTATCTACACACCTCTTGTCTGTTCATCCCTCATCTCATCAGCTGAATGGATCCAGGCCAGGGTCTTACAGTATTTCTGTGCCCTCTCTCACTGTTAAAGAGCACCGGGAGCGATGGCGATCGCATCAGGAGAAAGTCAGTGACCCGCAAGGTGATGCCCATGGAGCTATGAAGCTACTGCGTCTGTGCAGAGCTAATAGCCTTCGCTAGCCAAGCCCCAGACGAAGCACACGTTTCCTGTGAGTGTGTGTGTGAGAGAGGCAGTAGATACAGTATAATATGTGTGTCTGTGTGCGTGTGTGTCTGCATTTCTCTGTGCCCTTTGTGTGAATGTGCCAGGGTTTGTGTAGCTTTAGACATGCACTTAGCATATCATGTATTGTCAGTGTGGGTGTATTTTGTGAGTTTTCAACTGATGTAGGCCTATGGAATTTGATCTGGTATGGTTGTTCATACTGTATTTCTGGTATTGTTGTTCATATAAATGTATAGAATCTGATCTGCTATAATTGTTCACCTTCCTTGTATTGTGTATATTGATACTGATTCAGTGCCACCATTTTGTCTGGGAAAATTAATTCAGTTTTTCCTGTACTCTGCTGATAACACTGTTGGCAGATCGAATCGCAGAAGTCAGTTTGGCTGAAATGATGAGTGTTCAGCCTCCATTTAATCATAAACCTCAAAACAGACAATCAACTTTAATTCTCTTGTAAAGCAAAGCCCAGAAGAGAAGAAATTCGATTAGAACGACCAATTTCATGAGCTCTCCCCTCCCAATCTAACTAGTAATAATAATAATTTGTATAAAACAGTGGCAGTGAAACAATCTTCCAGTGAAAATATGAATATATGAAACACATTTATCACGCATCAGGCACTACTGACTCTGATAGCCCTACCTGCATTGCAGTTGTTGTTCCAATGCCTCAGACATTTATTTGCGGTTCGCTCTCTTTCTCAGTCAGATCAGTCATCATAAGGCCTGTGTGCTGAGGTTTTGAACGCTAACGTGTGTGTGTGCGGGACGACTGAAGACCGAGAGGGCCAGGGATGAGAGCATGGCACGTGGGCCTACGCGGTCTGCACTCACTCACATTTTATCCCGCCTCATCTCCCTCTTAGTTAGGTTCTCCTCCGACGCCGTAGACGGTCGTTGTCTCCCAGGAGGTACACTTTTAATGAATGAGGTGTGTCTGCAGGCACGTGGCGAACAGCTGTGCCTTGCCATCACGGTACTGCTCATTTAACCCGCCATGCTCACTCACAGAGAGTGACACTGGGCGCTACACCACGGACACTGGGGGAAATGTTTGGGCCTGACTGCGCCCAGCTACACAAGTTGAAGGGCAAATCACACCGTTAATTATGGGATGGCTTCTGACTGCAGCTAGCGCTGTGGGTGATCGTCTCGGCAACGTCTCCTGGACGACCCCAGGTGTCGGGAACATGAGGGAGAGGACTAAGAAGCTAACAAGCTGTGACGTGGGGTCTTTGACTCCGATGCTGTGTCCACACATGAAAACTCGGTGATGTGAACAGGGCAGAGCCAGCTGAAGATTAGCGTGAACAGCAGTAAAATTAACACTAATTTAACTTCTGTCACAGCTTGAGTGGATGGCATTAGCTGCCATAACATGATTTCTTTTTCTTTGAGTCAGGCTGCACTGCACTGGAACTAACTGATGCTGGATTCCGAATGAGTGCTTGGTGCAGTAGTTTTGCCTGTGAGAGTGAGACGATCAGGACGTTGCGACTGTAGACCCAAATCATGTTCCTTTTACTCTTGACTTGGTAGAGACATGAGAATGCCAGATTTGCTGCTCTGTTGTTGGTTTGAGATTGGTTTTCTGTATTCTGCTGAATGTTGTTGGGTGACATTTTTTTTTTCAGACTAGGTTCGCTTGGGGGATATTTCCCCTGTTAGGTTAAGCATGTAACACTACACTGACTCAGTAAATGTCAACACTCATAATGTTTAACTCGCTACTAACAGCTCACCACAGAGGAAACATGGAGACCAGAAACACCTGTACTGTATATGACACCTCACACTGCAGAGACCAGACACCATATTAACCCTTAAGCCGGTACCGTCACATCGGTGTGACAGCAATGTTGGAAATTGAACGTTCTAAATAATATCTGGGTTCATTCAGAGCCTTATAGATATATTTTTCTCTAGGGCTCTAGGTTCATTGAATTGAACATGGAATTTTTGAATTTTACATTTTTGCGGGACATAATCTTCTGTTAGAATGTTCAAAACTCCTCAGGTGAAGGGTTAACTGTGGACTGTGGCTCAGCTGATTTTACAGCTGCAATATCAATACTATGCTAGACCTCAACACTGCATGTCTTCAGGCATTCATTGCAGGGAAATGTTCCATATGGATCAAGCACAGCTCATATGAAAGCCCCTGCACCTGACTCTCACCACTCACTTCAAAGAGCGTGTGCGTAAAATGTAGGATGCTGCTTTCAGTGAGCACGAAGCCATTTCGCGTCCGTGTCTCAGTGAGAAGAGGAAAGGCTGACGACGGATCTGCATTGCAAAGCACTACTGGCTCCAGGCCCTGTTTACTGTCACACTGCACACACACACGTGTCTAATGGCGCCCCTGCTGGGAGCCAGCGAACGAGTGGGCAGAGTGTGGCGGCATGCATCACATCGTCCCGCTGAAGCCGCTCAGATGTCATCCCACATGGAGCGAGGTTTGTGAGCGGGGCCAAGATGAGACGACCGCTCGATGTGGCGGACCTGTTTTTGTTGCACCACAGGGTCCGCTCTTGCCCGCCTGGTCAGTCTTACTCCACTGGATGTAATCCAAAGGGCCAGACTCTCTTCTCAAATATGAAGACACAGCTGTTTTCTGTATTCTGCCTGATTACTACTTTAACCCGCTGAACCGCAGACAGCTGGATAGGGATGAGGAGGCAGCCTGCTTTGCGCCCTCTGCTCCCTTCGCCTCCTCTGTTTTGAGTCCTGCACGAGACCAGTGGCAGGAAAAAGGGAGATGAAAGGAGGTGGTGGTGGTGTGGTGTGGCATGAGCAGGGGAGTGAGCCAGGGTGGAGGAGGGCTGAGAGAGAGAGAGAGAGGGAGGGAGGGAGGGAGGGAGAGAGCGAACACAAGGCGGAGAGGGCACAGGAGGTGGAGCAGAAAGCCTGGCGGAGGGAGGCAACAGACTGGATGAGACAGGGGGACCGGGAGAGCGAGATGCCATGGCAGACGAGCAGTGCCAGGCCAGCTTAGTTTCATCAGCCGCAGCCCAGGCCTGGACACTGGAGCCAGAGAGGTCTGTCTGCACACCACTGGGTCTGTTTGCATATGTGTGTATGGGTGTGTGTGTGTGTGTGTGTATGTGTGTGAGTGTGTGTGTGTGTGAGAGTATGTGTATGTGTGTGTGTGTGTGTGTGTGTGTGTGTGTGTGTGTGTGAGTATGTGTGTGTGTGTGTGTGCACACGTCTCTGTGTGTACTAGTGTATCGTGAGTGTGTGTGTGTGTGTGTGTGTGTGTGTATGTGTGTGTGTGTGTGTGTGTGTGTGTGTGTGTGAGTATGTGTGTGTGTGTGTGTGTGCACACGTCTCTGTGTGTACTAGTGTATCGTGAGTGTGTGTGTGTGTGTGTGTGTGTGTGTGTGTGTGTGTGTATGTGTGTGTGTGTGAATGAAACCTGTGTGTTTCTGGTGAGCAGGTTGTGTGTATCGATCAGTGGCAGCGCCCTGCTGAGCATGCCTGTGAGCAGTGGCTTAACAAGGCTGAGTGGAGATGTCAGCTCAGTCTAGGGACTTTCCTGCTCACTGAGGTTTCACTCGCCGCTCCCGCAGTCTCCTCCGCGTCTCCCTGCTGTGAGCTCTCCCTCTTTATCGCCCTCCAACAACAACAAAAACCCCACTGTTGTAAGCTTCGTTTTGTGGATTTCTGTGTGAATGTGCGTGTGTGTTTGTGTGTGTGTATACGTATGTGTATGTTTGCGTGTATGCATGTGTGCATTGTTGAGGACTGTGTGTGTGTGTGTGTGTGTGTGTGTGTGTGTGTGTGTGTGTGTGTGTGTGTGTGTGTGTGTGTGTGTGTGTGTGTGTGTAAATGTATGTATGTTTGTATGCATTGTTGATGACTGTGTGTGTGTATATGTGTCTGTGTGTGTGTGTGTGTGTGTGTGTGTGTGTGTGTATGGCTTAATGTGCACATGTGCATGTGTGGCAGGCTGTGCCACAAAGAAAAGAGATGAAAAGAGATGCTCTGACATGCCTCCAGGAAGCATGTTTGATGACTCACCTGCAAAGACGCTGTCTGTATGCCTCATAATTTTTTAACAGGCGTTTAACCTGGCCGGCTCACTCATGCCAAAGCCCTGCCAACCATCTCTCAGTTTTTTTTCAACAGGCATTTAACCTGGCCTCCTCACTCATGCCAGGTCCCCCCAGCCATCTCTCAGCAGTCCTACACTGTTGTGTGTAAGCTTTGGAATCTGGGTTAAGAAGGTGTTCTGCGGTAAAGAAGAAACATGTTTTAAATTGATAGTGTTTTCGTGAAACATTTTACACATGCATGCACAGTGAGAGTAACCCACCAGGGGTGTAACAACCACTCGGATAAATATAGAGCCGTGAGGACACACATGGATCAACAACTGCAAACGTTTCACACACTAGAAACACTGGTGTTAGCATGAAACATGAGATGTCATAATGCATAAAGTTCACATACATTTTTGAACATGATCATGTACATTGACACACACACACATGCGCGCGCACACGCAAACTCTCACACACACACGCACACACAAACTCTCACACGCACACACACACACACAAACACGCTCACACACACTATCGCAGTCACATACACATAACATGAAGCCACATTAATGTTGATCCTCTCTGGCTTCTCTACGCGGAGCTAGTGTCTGAGTCATCTCTGCTCATTCTCAGCTCCTCCTCCTACTCTCACAGCTCTGAGTACACCTGATGATGACACACCACACCACACAGGCCCATAGAGTCTCACAGATGCAAACACAAACCAGGGCTTTGAACCGGTTCAAGGAACGAAAACGAAAACCGGGAACTTTTTGTATTTTACAGGGAACAGAAACGAAACCGGAAACTTTATTATTTTTTATGTTCTGGAACAGGAACACTTATTTAAAAATAATGGTAACCGGTTAATACCGGTTTTATTTCGTTCCTCAAAGTTTTCGTTGCCTAATTAACTAAAAAAAAAAAGTAATTATTTTCCTGCACACGTTACCATGATGGCTGAGGTTCACTTCCTGTGTGACATCACATCAGACATTCGCTGACTGAATGGAGAGAGAGCGGTGGATTACAAAGTCTCCACTCCACATCTTAAATAAGAGGTAAATTACGATCCATCGTTAATTAAAACGCTCATTCCAAACACAATATCAATAGCTATATTTGTCGACTCCACGTTAATGATGGACTAGCGAACATTTAGTAGGCTATAATTAGTAGGCTATGTTTGTTGATAAACAATAGGCCCTACCTGATGAAACAGGCCTAATTGCAAGTAGGCCTAAGCAAGACAAAACAAAAGACTTGTTACGGTATGAGTAGGCCTACTGGATGGCCTTTCCCCCGACAATTGGAATTTGTTGTTGCCCGAGTGGCATAACCACGTGTCTTAATAATGACGTTACGTTTGTGTGGAAATTTTCTCTTTTAACAATAAACTACACATTTGAAATAATTGTAGGCCTATTTAATTATTACTATTATTAATAATATAATTATTATTATTTAATAATGGTTGTAATATTATTACATTTGGTTTAAGCTGGATGAGAAAGATGTGACATAATTCTATAGCATTAAACCGCTGACAGGAACGAAATTAACCGTTCCGGGAACAGTATTTTTTTGTTCTAACCGGTTCGGGAACGTCAATTTATTGGTGGAACTCATAACCGGAAACGTTATAATTCCATTTCTGTTCGGAACGAACCGATTGGGAAAAAAATCGGTTCAAAGCCCTGACACAAACACATACACACACATATACACACCACACCACACAGGCCCATAGAGTCTCACAGATGCAAACACACACACACACACACACATATACACACCACACCACACAGGCCCATAGAGTCTCACAGATGCAAACACACACACACACACACACACATATACACACCACACCACACAGGCCCATAGAGTCTCACAGATGCAAACACACACACACACACACACACACACACACACATATACACACCACACCACACAGGCCCATAGAGTCTCATAGATGCAAACACACACACACACACACACACACACACACATACACACCACACCACACAGGCCCATAGAGTCTCACAGATGCAAACACAAACACATACACATATACACACCACACCACACAGGCCCATAGAGTCTCACAGATACAAACACACACACATATACACACCACACCACACAGGCCCATAGAGTCTCACAGATGCAAACACAAACACATATACACACCACACCACACAGGCCCATAGAGTCTCACAGATGCAAACACAAACACATACACATATACACACCACACCACACAGGCCCATAGAGTCTCACAGATGCAAACACAAACACAAACACATACACATATACACACCACACCACACAGGCCCATAGAGTCTCACAGATGCAAACACACGCACACACACACATACAAACACCACACCAAACCACACAGGCCCATAGTCTCACAGATGCAAACACACACACACACACACACACACACACACACACACACACACACTACTTCAAAGAACCCCGTAGAGTCTCACAGATGCAAACACACACACACACACACACACACACACACACACACACACACACACACACACACCACACAGGCCCATAGAGTCACACTCAGGATTAGGCTTTCTCACAGATGCAAACACAAACACACACACATGCATATGCACACATGTATACACACACCACACAGGCAACGACGGACTGGGACTAAAAAAGGCCCTGGAATTTCTTACGAATAGGTCCACTACCATATGCACGCACACACACACACACACTTTTGCTGTCTTTTATACTGTACACAGAAAGGCTACAGCTCCTCGTAAAGAAAGTTTGTACTGCATGTGCAATGTTTATTTACTTTAAGTCATTTAGGACACGTATTGAGGTCCAAGCTCTTACAGTTTACAGCTTTGCCAATGCTTTATGAATATGTGCAACTTTGTTGAATGGAAGAAAATAAACGGTAATGCCTAGCATGTCTCAAACTGGAAGAGGGGTACGCTAAGGTTTGAGTCACGCCAAACACAGAATGGTAAGCTATGATATATTATTTTAGGGGTGAAGTTTGTCGATAAATGATATAGCCTACTGTACCTTTATTTTGGGGGAAATGACAACTGATGGCGTACACATACTGAAAGCTTTGATTAAGCCTGATTGATGCATATTTATGTGGAGAGACAGTAGGCCGCACTTGGCCGATGAAGCACTGAGCCAGGCAGCTGACGGCCGTCGGATGGACAGCCGTTCTGGACTTCCAGAACGTCCAGATTGCCAGTCTGCCCCTGCACACAGGCCCATAGAGTCACACTCAGGATTGGGCTTTCTCACAGATGCAAACACACACACACAGGCACACGCATACACACACTCACACATACCCCACACCACACAAGCCCATAGAGTCGCACTTAGGATTGGGTTTTCTTACAGATGCACACACACACAGGCACACACACACACACGCACACACATATCCACACTCACATGCCCAGAATAGTGATTAAGTTTTGAGTAGGAGAGCTGAGTTGGCACCTTGTGTGCTCTATGGCAGAGAGAGAGAGAGAGGGAGAGAGAGAGAGGCAGAGAGGAAAAGAGATAGAGTCCCGGAGGCAGAAGGATGAAGAAAGTGGAGGAAATCTTTGTTGAAGTCAAGGAGAGAAAAAAGCTGCTTTGCAAATTTGACATGGAGACAGACACCTGCGCTCTTTGATTGATGCAGGCAGGCAGTGAGGCATGCATGTCCTCTATTAGCACCAGGGAAGCAGGCACCAGCATTCAGACTAACAGAGTGAGGAAATGCTGTACATGCACTGTGAATATGCGCTGCTTTCATATACAATTTCTGTCATTTGATTCTGATTGATCATGACCGAGACCTCTGAAAGCTTAGTAAAAATACAAACACTAAAGCCTACACAATGCTTATCAAGATGAATATGTTAACTTAGCTAACACATACATTCCTTGTGCAATGTGAAGTGACATTTGATCTACTGTAAAGGACTAAGAATAAGTGTTGAGACAGAAGCTATTGTCATCTGCTTTGTGACGAAACCGTGCGGCTCAGCCCTGCACTTGCCCAAACTCGAACCCGCAAACAGCAGCACCTCGGATCAGGAGTCGAGTGTGCTAGCAATCGAGCTAAAAGCCCAGGCTGCTAGCTCTCTCACTAGGACGTCTCTTAAGGGATTGGGAGGGAGGTTTACACAACATACATACTGCACAACTACGTACCGGCTGGCTGCCGTTACGTGAGTGAATGAACATGAATTAGATGCACATTACATTAACTACATGCCATCACATTCAAGGTTAGTTGCTGAGTGGTCAGTGCAGTGATGTAGCCAAGATGTTATCAAGTTATAATAAATTAGCGTTTGCGATTGACAACGTTGTGATAACTTTGCAAAGTTAACTTGAATGCATCAATTTTGAACAAAGTTGTGTAGGCTACACCGCGCCAGTTGTAGTCTGCATGAACAGTTCTTGCACAAGACACTGTTTTGATTTGCGTAGTTGCGTTACCCCCAACACTGACAATAACGTAGACAGCAAATTAAGATATTTGTTCATTTTGTGGAGCGGCACCTGTAGGCTATCAAAAGCAGATTTCGATTTTCGTTACCACTGTGTAGCCAAGCCTTAAGCCATACCCAAGTAGCCTAAATCGAGGTAATGTTTAATTATGCATGATTTATTTTGTTATTGAATTCGTAGGCTGGGATTCCTCTCGGCAACAACTATGTTTAAAGGTAGCCTCCTGCTTTTTCAGAAGGGGCGGCAGGCAGGCTACTGACAGAGCGATGTACAGTGGCAGAGCGACGCACAGTGGCTGAAAGTGGTACTAACGTTTCACGCAGCTTCACGCCGCGTAATGCGCGACTGAAGTGGCCATTTGAAAGTAATGCCCACTGTAGTGTTGCTGTCCATGTAACATACACAGACAGACACACACACACACACACACACACATACACACACACACACACACACACACACACACACACACACACACACACACACACACACACACACACACACACACACATTTCATCTCCTCTATGGCTCCTGGAGGCCACAGCTGCCTGCTTCCTCTTCCTTCATCTCCTCCCCCTCACCTCTCCCTCTGCCCAGGCTCTGGACAGGCACTCAGATCAGATGGGATCCTGGGCTGGCTCGCCAACTAACAGAGCAACAGTGCTGATCCCCTCCGCATCTAAAACAGACAGATTCGTCAGCGGAGCCTCACAATTCTGTATTTGCATGCAGAACAGCCAGATTCGTCACCTTGTGTTTTAGACAGGAACTGAATGTTGTTGTTGTTGTTGTTGTTGGTTGGCGCGGCACAACAGTGGCCAGGCTTGTCGTGACCACTTTGATGGGCCTCCCATCCTCTGCAGTGGTAAGGATGGGCAGGGCGGAACTTTCCGGAGGCCTCCGGTATTACCCAGAGTCTGGCTTTCAGGTGCAATAGAGGAGAGGACAGGAGGCCAAAAGAGAGAGAGACCCTTCTCCGGAGATGGACGCTGCCAGCTGGCAACGAGCATCCGCTGAGTCACAAGTGACAGAAACCCCCTGGTGGTCCTGGTGTGTGTGTGTGTGTGTGTGTGTGTGTGTGTGTTGTGTGTTGTGTTTGAGTGTATGAGACCCACATTTAGGTCATCAGAGGCCAGGTGGAGAGAGACAGAGAGATGAAGGAGTGGTGTGTGTGTGTGTGTGTGTGTGTGTGTGTGTGTGTGTGTGTGTGTGTGTGTGTGTTTGTGTGTGTGTGTGTTTGTGTGTGTTGTGGGGGGGGGGGGGTATTATCTGTGGCTTGTGTGCCTAAGAAACCACAAGTTTAATTATGCAGATGGAACTATTGGAGTGCTTCCTTCAATCCTTTTCCAGCAAGAGACACTATCGATCAACAGATAGAGATAGAGAGAGAGGAGAGGAGAGAAAGAAGAAAGAGAGAGAGAGAGAAGTGGGGAGAGATGGAGGAAGTGAGGAAAAAAAGAACCTGGCCAAGAAAAGAAGAAATGAGCAGTGCCCTCAATGAACTTCCCCCCTAAGGGAAATCTAATCTTGTCGTTGTGTGTGAGTGTGAGTGTGTGTGTGTGTGTGTGTGTGTGTGTGAGTGTGTGTGTGTGTGTGTGTGTGTGGGTGCGTAAGCATATATAGCTGTACAGTATGTGTTTATATCTTAATGTGTTGTTTAAAATGATTGAGTGTGTATGTGTGTGTGTGTGTGTGTGTGTGTGTGTGTGTGTATGTGTGACTGTGGTAGATAAAGCAGTAGCCTTCAGCTCTGCTGGATGCCATTAGTCCTAATGAGGACAGACCATCTTGAGTGATTCATACTGAGTAATTGGCTTCATGTGTCTTGGACCCTAACTAGTTAGTGAATACACTCCCCTTATTCTGGTCCTCCTCTCTCTATGGCGGCTGCATTCATGCTTAGCTGTTCATGATTTAATATATGAGAAGGATCAATAACCATGAAATATGACATAATAAGTTATATGAAATCATTTCAGTCCCAATCAGTATAACTCACTAATTTCAATGCATACGCACAGTACATTTGTGCTTGTGAGTGAAGATGGTGAATTGTGTGTGTGTGTGTGTGTGTGTGTGTGTGTGTGTGTGTGTGTGTCTGTGTGTGTGAGAGAGAGAGAGAGAGAGAGAGAGAGAGAGAGAGAGAGAGAGAGACTGTGAGTGAATACATCTTATGCACGAACAAGCATGTGTGCGGGCACGTGTATTTGTGTACATGCGTGAGTATTTTCCCTGAGTGCTCTGCATATGTCATAGTGGGCACTCGGAGTGGGATGGCCTGAAAAGGGCATGGTTATGTAAGCAGCATGATGCCCAGAGACCTGGAAGGAAGACACACTGGCACGTTCCAGTAGACACAGTAGCAGTGCATAGCCTGGGATGTGGACCTGGGCCCTCTGCTGGTGAAAACAGCTCACTGCACCACACAGAGATCAGCGGCTACACTTTAGAGATAATACGAGTCAAAGAAGAAACAGCATCGGAAACAAACTCAAAACCTTTAAACATTAAAAAGGCCACTTTGAACTTAAGTGCAAGCTGCAGTGGTGCTAATTCAACAATTCAGTTCAGTTGCAGGCTTTTGGTTTGAGGACCAATATGCGTTTACTCATTGAACCAACAAGCAACACATATTTATTGCTCAGTCTTACAGCTTAGGTGGCACTGGATTCCACATAACTAAAATCTTAAAATGGCTTCACAAGCTCTTGGAGTAATTAAGAAAGCAGTTAGCTGATTGGTTTGCTTAAAATTCCTATTTTCTGTCTAAGCAATATGAACTACCTCAGCAGTGACAGGAGGCAAATATAGTGGTCATTCCAAAAAGGGGTTTCCATCTACAAGGTACTTAAGATGCTGATGCTGTTTGTTTGTTTGTTTGTTTTGTCTGGTTTGTTTTCACTGTAGATGAGTATGTAGGAAATTGTATGAACACTCTCTGCTCTGTCCACAGCCTCACACTGCTCTCTGCTCTCTACTGTCCCACCTGCTTCTGCCCAGTGGTGTTTCCTTTCTGTTCTGACATTGTGTTCTCCATCCCTCTCTCTCTCTCTCTCTCTTACTCTATCTCTCTTCCTCTCTCTCTCTCTCTCTCTCTCTCTCTCTGTCTTTATGACCTGTTGTTTCTGCCATCACGGTCTGGTCCGCAGCTGTTGGATGCCAGGAGGACTAAGGTTTGTGGCTATGTTTGCAACCGCAGCTGAGGGTGCAGAACATAGAGTGCCACCCAGCGGTGTGTGTAGTGTGTTTTTTGGTCCTGATCTATCTGGTTTCTCCCCTGCCACGCTCCCTGTTATCCCAGTACTGGACCACTTTCCTGTGTGTTAAATATCTCCCAAATCCACTCTAGATCTGTAGAGCACTTTGTATCTCCAACTACTTTATACCCTCAGTATAGTTTTACAACACTAGACTGACTGATTTAGGTATAGAGTCTAGAGTTGTATTTAAGTGCTAGAGTTGTATTTAATACTTACCTGCCACCATTTTCCCTTTTTGTTTGTCAGTGTATTCTCTTTATATTGTGGCCATTTTGTAATACTCTCCACTGGCCCTGATGTCAGTGCATCATTTCTTAGAGGTTAATCACCAAGCTTATTCCTGCACTGCGTTTCAAGTACATTTTTTGTAACATCATAGAAATGTGGTAGTGCTGAAGAGGGCGTCATGTGGCAGTTTAAACAGGAGGTCCCACCACAGTGCCCTCTGCTGGGAAGGAGAGGTAGTGCGGCCACAGGCAGGACTGAGGAGTTGATGATGCGCTCCACTTCCTGCAGAGCCTGAGGCTCGAGTCCATAACCAGGCTCTCAGCTGCTTCAGCCTCTCGTCCGCTCATACCCATCCCTTCCACACAGTCACCTCATCCTCTCATCCCTCTCTGCATCTCTCCATCTCTCCATCCTTCTCTCTATCTCTCTTTCTCCTTTGTGGTCAAAACCACTCACTGATTCACTGGACCAGCTTAACTGATCAACGATTAACACGATGTCTGGATCGTTTCTCCTGTCATATAGTTTGACTGTGTTTCACTACTGTCCAGGCAGCACCTGATCCCGAGGATGCTGAAGTGGAGAAAAAAAACAGCTTCTGTCCTGTTCTTTCCCCTGTTTCCTGTGTTTGTGATTGTGATGTTGTAGCATGTTGATCATACGTCAAAACAGTTGAGTTTGACATATGAAATTGTTTCTAAATACACTTTATTCGGAGGGAGAATGAGCCCATTCACCAACCGTTCTTATTAAGACATTTGTTCTTAAAACCCAGTCACGCATTTTTTACGAAGATTCTGATATTCAAAAATGTTTTCTTGTTCTTAGGTAAGAACAGAATCTATGAACACTCAAAAGCACTCTTACGCACATTTGAAAATTGGCTTGTTTGTTCAAAATAAATGGTTATTGCATTTTCATCATTTCTGCAGGTGTAAGATATAATAGAATTTAAATGACAAGTACATATTTTTAATAAAAATATAATCATTTTTTAATAAAATAAATTCCACTATTTTACAAAGCATTAAAGTATTTAGAAATAAATGAACACAACAAATAACACCTTTTTTACTTTTTATACTACTAAATATAACAACTCATTTACTGTTCAATTCCTGCAGCAGTGCTTTTACTTCAAAGCATGTGTCATATACGGTAATCAAATTGTCTTGCTCATGTAGTGTATAATTTACGGTAGAATTAAAAGCTGGTGCCTCAGCTTCAATTTATATGCACACGGCCCTGCAGTATTATGCCCTTTTATGGGGATTGAGAGGGCGTTTACCTATGCTAATTAAGAACAATCGGCACGCCATGTCAATTTAAGAAGAAATTGGATTTAGCATGATAAGAACAAAAATGTGAATGATTCTGAGGTTTAAGAACACCTTTGTGAATCTGCTTAAGAGTTTTCGTGGGAAAATGTCTTAGGAAGATATTGGTGAATGAGGCCGAATCTTTATTGATCAGTTTAGGTAAATTCTGTATTAATTGAAATCATGTTTATTAATCATATGCATGTGACTATATATCATTGTAATAGCTGGAAGACTACTGTTTCTCTAGTGCCTTCCACAGAAAACAAGTATACAATTGGTAGTTGATACCAATTTAGTCACAGTTGAATATTTTCTTATCCTCTTTGTCTGGTTCAAACACAAGAGCTAGACCTTGTGTGTGGTTTGCTTAAAAAATGATGTACCACTATGATACTGACACCTTTGGTCATTGTGTGGACTATCAGACAATCTAGTGCATATTTATTTGGAATAGTTGCAGTATTTTAAGAGTAGCCTACATTCAGTGAGAGTGTTTAGTGTTTGTAGGGTGCAGCATGTGTGTGGATTTTAGACTTTGATTCCTCTCCCTGGCATGCCTAGGAACCAAAGGATGTAAATACCACATACTAGCTGAGTGTACATGTTAACTATCCAAATGATGTCCACGTGTCAAGCTGTTCCTCTCTCTGCTAACTCTGTTTGTGTATCTATCGGCCTCTGTCTTCCTCCTTTCGTCATTCCGTCCCTCTTTTTTCTCCTCTCTTTTCTCCTCTCCTCCCTCTTCTCTTCAATTCAGCACCTGCAGCTGACCATACAGGCCTTGCAGGACGAGTTGCGTACTCAGAGGGACCTCAACCAGCTGCTGCAGCAGGAGAACAGCGGGCGCATGGGCGGCAACGACCACTTCACCACCATCGAGCTGACCGAGGAGAACTTCCGGCGGCTGCAGGCCGAGCACGACCGGCAGGCCAAAGAGCTCTTCCTGCTGCGCAAGACGCTGGAGGAGATGGAGCTGCGCATCGAGACGCAGAAGCAGACGCTGGGCGCGCGCGACGAGTCCATCAAGAAGCTGCTGGAGATGCTGCAGAGCAAGGGCCTGGCGACGGGCGGCCGCGCCTCCGAGGAGGAAGAGCAGGAACGGGCGCGGCGCATCGCCGAGGCCGAGGCCCAGCTCAGCCACCTGGAGGTCATCCTGGACCAGAAGGAGAAGGAGAACATCCACTTGAGAGAGGTCAGTCCCGAGAGAGAGAAAAGCAGAAAGAGACGACCTCCCCCTGACTACCATTTCTGTAAAGGGGTTGTGGAGTTACCGTATCAATGCGGCAAAGATTTTGGATAGAGGACCAGTAGCGCAGCCCTAAGAAGACACAAAGGAAGAGACAACCTGCACGCACACACACACACACACACACACACACACACACACACACACACACACACACACACACTCTCAAACACGCGCACGCACACACACACACACTCATATACACACACACACTGTAATAAACTGGTAATATGTACAGAGCCGTTTGGGAGATATTAGATTGACACAATGATTAAAGTTGAAATTATACCTGAAATGATTAAATAACCCCTAATTAATTGCTTTTGAAAATGGGAGACCATTCCAAGAGTCTGATCTGTGGGATAGAGAGGTCGGGGGATGATAATAGTCAGAGTAATGGAGATACACAGACAAATGTGAAGTTACGTCTGAACTTGCAGGAGCTTCATCGGAGGAACCAGCTCCACCAGGACCCCAGCAAAACGAAAGCCCTGCAGACCATCATCGAGATGAAGGTGAGACCGCAATCTCAACTGCAAAGCTGGTACAATGACTGGAGAATGACATGAGATATGGTACTGCCGCAATCAGAAAAACAGCAACTTTGGCTTTCATCCATTATAGTGAATTATCACTGAATTAGACTTTCATTCTTACTTAAACGGGTTAGAATCTAATCTTAGATAATGCTCAAATAATATGAAGGTAAAATGATAGGCGAATAAAGCAGAGTAAACCCTGTGGCCAGAGAAGTTCAGCAGAAGCCCTTTTCCCCTCATCAGCCAGCAGCAGTGTGGCTTCTCTGAGCTTCTGGAGGCAGCATAGCCCTTACATCGCTGTCTAAAAATAAGATATGACCTCATCCCTCTCTCTCCTCTCTCTCATCCTCCTTTCTTCTTCTCTGTCTCTCTATCTGTCTTTCGTTTATAGATGTGCACGCTCACACACACACACACACACACACTCACACATGCATCCACACAAGTGCACACACACCCACACACATACACACACACATACTCACAAACACACCTCCTAGTCTCATGTGATTGGTGCTTCTGTGCAATACCCAGAGTGCCTGGCTGTAAGCACATGACCCAGGGGAGCCTCAACAGCCTTGTTAATTCAGCGTCTGCTGTTGATCATTTGTCTCCATGTTTCCTCTGAAGAAAGAAAAACAGATCAGAGAGAAAAAAGAAAGAGAGAGAGAGAGGGAGAGGGAGAACTTCAGCTTCCCTACTGGTCTGTGCTCACTCTGACAGCAGCTAACTTTCCTCTCATCCTCTCCCCCGTCCATCGATCCATCTCCATGGTGATGATCAGGTGTGCTCACCACTCATTTACGCTTGGTGAGCGGGGAGCTAGCACAGCCCTGTGAATTCTCTAGGTGCAGGTTGTTTGTCTCTCTGTGTGTGTGTGTGTGTGTGTGTGTGTGTGTGTGTGTGTGTGTGTGTGTGTGTGTGTGTGTGTGTGTGTGTGTGTGTGTGTGTGTGTGTGTGTGTGTGCGCGCGCGAGAAAGAGGGCGATGGTTGGGAAAGTGAAGAGGCGAGCAGGAAGAGAGAGTTTTAGAGGCATCTAGAAAAGAAGCGGGATGTGCAGTGCTGCACAGTGACATGTGCAGTTTCCCACCATCACTCAGGTATAGGGAGACGCTCCTGTCACTCTTCCTCTTTCCACATCATACGTGTACGTGTTCGATGCTAAAAGCTAACTGCTAAGACTTGTGCTACTAACTGCTAAGACTTGCACTACTAACTGTTAAGACTTGCACTACTATTGCTTTTGAGATTCAGGATATGTTAGCACATTAGAATGCTACAGCTGGTCATGTAGAATCAGTAATCTGTATGGTCAATTTATGAAAGTACAATACTTCAGTTTTCAGAAGTGTGGACTGCATTGCAATAACCATGCAATCTTAGTAGGCACAATTATGTCATAGTTTTAAAGCTTTATGAAATTAAAATTGTTATTGACATGGCAATGCAAATACTTTTTGCAGTGTATTTTAAATGGGTCAAGAAACACATAAAAGAGCATGTATGGGTCTGCAGTGGCTCTTCTCTGCAGTTTTCTCCCTCTCTCTCCATCTCTCTCTCTCTCTCCAGCTCTCCCTCTCTCTCCATCTCTCTCTCTCCCTCCAGCTCCCACTTAGTGCTCCCACTGGTTCTGTTCATCTTCTGTAGTGGTCTGGCTTTTTTCCCGTCAGAGCTCTTGATAGCCGCCCGAGCCCCGGTCAGGGCTAGTCCCTGAAGTTCATGAGCAGATAGATGGCGAGTGAGCGCGATAGATGGAGAGTTGAAGGAAGGGGTGGTTCTCTCTCTCTCTCTCTCTCTCTCTCTCTCTCTCTCTCTGGGCTCTGCATCTCTGGGAGATGGAGCATGGCTAATCTCAAAGACGGGCTATTATTTATTTAAAAAGCTGTGAAGTCAACGCTGCTCTCACAGTTGCAGTCCAGAGAGCATAGGGAAGCTTTGCGCTCACTTTGTTTGTGGGGTTTTTGTTTCTCCCCGGTTCCCGCTTCCCACTTTGCTTCCCGCTTCCCTCTTCCTCTACTTTGCTGCGGTTGATCTCTAGTGCCAGGGCTGGATGTGTGCGCAATTCTTCCAAATGGTGATTAGCCAAATAATCCTTTCGGAGCGGAGAAAAGAGAGGATTTATTTTGTTTTTCGCCATAAAATGCTGCAGTTTCTCTCTCTCTCTCTCTCTCTTTTGTTTAGCCCTCTCATCTGCAAGATGAAACTCCTCTTGACTACTTCAAATGCTTTCTCTCATCTCTCTCTTTTCTCTACCTCTCTCTCACACACTGTCTGTCTGTACTTCTCTCTCTCTCTCTCTCTCTCTCTCTCTCTCTCTCGCAGGTGTCTTATGTAAGATGATTTGAATTCTGCTCGCCCACCATTGCAGGAGTATTTTCTTGTGTGCCGTGTGTTTAGAAATGGTTGCTTTGCTCTGCTCTCCTCTGGCTTCGTGCAGGACACCAAAATCGCCTCCCTGGAGCGCAACATTCGCGACCTGGAGGACGAGATTCAGATGCTGAAGGCCAACGGCTTGCTGAACACCGAAGACCGCGAGGAGGAGATCAAACAGATGGAGGTGTACAAGAACCACTCCAAGTTCATGAAGACCAAGGTACTCCTGCCACTCATGCCACAGCACTTTAGCACTCATACCCACTGACAGCATGGTATCAGAATCACTAGGGAAAGCCCAGCAGTAATAGTATCACCTCAGATATTGTGCATGCTGAAATCTCCATTGCGGAGCCATGAAACTGTCAACGCTAGTATGAGATCTGCATCTATTAGCGAGGAGATGAGCTGGCAGCTGTCACGCTGGCACGCTAGAGCAACATGTGTCTGTGTTTGTCAACATAGAAGAGGGCATGCTGTACTGTAGACTGGGAAGATTCACCTCAGGTCTTCATAAATAGCGCCAAACAAGCAGCAGTGAAAGCAGAGCTTAATCTCAAGCGCTCTTGTCTTTAGTTTTGTGATATCTACTGGCAGCCTTGTGCATGGATTTTGACATGGTACAGTTTGTGAGTTTCCTGCACATACAGGCGAGAGTGTGTTTCCCACAGCATGGCTTATTTTTAGACAGCACAGCCCAAGCCTCTTCTCAGCTTTTACTTCTTGTGTATCTGTGTGTGTCAGGTTGGAGGCTTTTTAGCCTGCTGTAATCGTATCATGGCTTACAGCTATGTGCATTCCACGTTTGGAGTTGTCCCCATTTCGCTGCTAGTTCCCTCCTCAGCTGCAGCTGTAATTCTGTCGGTTTTACTTTGTGTCATGACAACATTGTTTGCACCTGTGTGTGTGTGTGTGTGTGTGTGTGTGTGTGTGTGTGTGTGTGTGTGTGTGTGTGTGTGTGTGTGTGTGTGTGTGTGTGTGTGTGTGTGTGTGTGTATGCTTTTTTACTTTGTATCATGACAACATTGTTTGCACCTGTGTGTGTGTGTGTGTGTGTGTGTGTGTGTGTGTGTGTGTGTGTGTGTGTGTGTGTGTGTGTGCTTTTTCATTTTGTGTCATGACAATATTGTTTGCACCTGTTAGAAAGAGTTGATTGATTTGGATAGGATAGTGATGGATGTCTATGTGTATATGAGAGAGTGAAAGTGTATGTGTTTATGCGTGAACGTGTTAGTGTAATTATGTATGTGTGTGTGTGTGTGTGTGTGTGTGTGTGTGTGTGTGTGTGTGTGTGCGCACATGTGTGCGTGCTTGTTTACAGTGTATGCTTGTATGGACATCTCTGTAGCACCTAAGAGAGAGTGGGAGACAAATGTGTGTATGTACACAGTGTGTCTGTGTGTGTGTGTGTGTGTGTGTGTGTGTGTGTGTGTGTGTGTGTGTGTGTGTGTGACTGTGTCTCTGTGTGTGTGTGTGACTGTGTCTGTGTGTGTGTACAGTAAGTAGCGTTGCTGTTAACAGGCAGCATGCGAGGGGCATCGGGGAGGATTGTTGTGTTATTTTTAGCTGCTCTTTCATCCATCATAGATAAAGGTGATGTATAATAGATGATGAATGCAGGGGCCCGGTGGAGAGCTTGAGCATCAGTGGCATAGCTCAGCTTAGCTTGGCCCGTCACCCAACATGGAGGAGGCGCTCTCGCCCTCATAGTCTCTTATGCACGCACCGAGAGATGACGTATATGCTAGACATGCTCCCCTGCTTACATGACATGCAAACACACATTGCACACATTACACACCCACCACCATGCATTCAAATTACGATACAAACCATTGTTGCAAATGCTACTAGGTAGGTTTCACTCGCACACATGCTATGCAAATGAACTCCATAATGTGCTAGCATGTTGTGACTCATGTGTTTCATTCTGTGCCCCCGTCATTCTGCAGATTGACCAGCTGAAGCAGGAGCTCTCAAAGAAAGAGTCAGAGCTGCTGGCCCTGCAGACCAAGCTGGAGACTCTGAACAACCAGAACTCGGACTGCAAGCAGCACATTGAAGTGCTCAAAGAGTCCCTCACTGCCAAGGAGCAACGTGCTGCCATCCTTCAGACTGAGGTCTTTCCTCCCTTTCTTTGTCGTTTTTTTTTTGTTTTTATTTATTAAGGACCATGTACAATTTTAAACATAAATGTTGCCATTTGATACATTGTACCAGAGTTAGCCACAGACTAATTTACATCTGCAGTCCCCTGGCAGGGCACAATAGCAAAAAAAAAAACGTACAGTCAAAATCCCTCTACACTCTGCGGCTCACTGGCGCGTGTTACACTAGCATAGTGCGCAGTTTCATAATAAAGCCTTTGACTTCCCTTGTTGAGTAGTAGTACAGAACAGACCAATCACTGAGATATTAAAAATGCTTAAAATATGATCTTCTTTAGAGGCTCAGGAAAACTTGGCAAACTACTGCACAGGAAATAAGCAGTGACAGTGTAAGTTGTATGTGTTCCAAAGTGATAAAGCAGTATTCATTTAGGAGATATGCTTTTTAGGAAATGAACAGCTGCTTGGCCTACCTCTCAGGAACTCCTGTCTTGCAGACTTGCAGAATGAGGATATTACGGGGAATGCTGAGAACTGTGCCAACTCCTCTTGACTTTATCTGTTACTCTGAAAGTATCATTTGTTTGCTGAACTTTCTCAGCCACTTGTGGAACAGGACACTGATACTGTATATTGATTCTTACGGGCGTTCTTCTAGAGTTAGCTTATAGTTGATAAACTGTGTAAATAGGAAAAACAAAGGTAATTAGGTGATATATAAGTAGGTTTAGAGGGTAAATGCTTTGATAAAGTAAATGCATGACTTTACATTTCTAGCTTGAATTCAAGAATGTACCTGCAAGAGCCTGAGAATGGCGCATGTTGTCCATGCTGCCGGTGGGCTACTTAGTGACTGTAAAATTAAGAGAGTCCAACTTCATCTTTTCCGTCACTTTGATTTTCTACAACCAAATGTACACACTAAACCTTTATGAAATGAAGCTCTAGTTCTCCATTTTGAACTGGTAGCGTTTCCTGTGTCATTGAGCCAGGAGGTCACGCACAGGGACACGTAAAAAGACAAAAGAAGTTGCCAAACTGAGTGACCACTGTAAATGTGTGCTGCCCTGCAGGTTGATGCCCTGCGACTGCGTCTGGAGGAGAAGGAGTCCTTCCTCAACAAGAAGACTAAGCAGCTGCAGGACCTGACTGAGGAGAAGGGCACTCTGGCCGGCGAGATTCGAGACATGAAGGACATGCTGGAGGTCAAGGAGAGGAAGATCAATGTCCTTCAGAAGAAGGTGAGTGAGGCTTGCTGAGGGAGAGAGAGAGAGAGGAGAGAGAGAGAGAGAGAGAGACAGAGAGAGAGAGAGAGACAGAGAGAGAGAGAGAAACGTCTTCAAAGTCTTCCAGAAGAAGGTGAGTGAGGCTTGCTGATGGAGAGAGAGCGGAGAGGCAGAGAGAGAGATAGATAGAGAGAGAGAGAGAGAGAGAGAGAGAGAGAGAGAGAGAGAGAGAGAGAGAGAGAGAGAGAAACGTCCTCCAGAAGAAGATGAGGCCTACTGGGGGAGAGAGAGAGAAAGAGGAAGAGATAGAGAGATAGAGGGAGGAAAGAAAAAGGGAGACGGAGAAGAGGGCTGGCTCTGCCGCACCTCTGATGGGTTTGTCTGCCCCTGGGGTATATCACCTCACAGTCCACACAGAGCTGAGAGGGGAAGTATTAGATTCATGCAGCCAGTTTTGATCTGTGCAGCACTTTACGGAGAGAACCAGGGGACAGGAAGCAGTGGGCTGCTCACCCAGAGGTGAAGGGGGACAGCGAGGCCACTGAGCTGAAATCTGGATAGTGATGCAGAAAGAGCCTGTTCTATATATATAGCGGCAGAAGAGCTCCCCTTTCCCCCTCGGTCACCTCTCGGTCACCACTCCCCTGTCTGCACTTTGGGTCCCTACAGCCGCCATCGCAGGAAATCTTTTTCATGACATTTTATGACTTAAAATACATGGGACAATGTGAATCTTGACCTCTTTGCCTCAGTAAGTTCCGGATTCTTCTACAGCCCGAAATGTACAGACATGATGCGTCATTCTAAAAGCCCTCCAAAAATTCAGTTACTTCAGGAGTTATTTTAGTCTTTGTTGCTATGATGCCTCCCTGGTTTCTTCACCTTTGATGTCTTTTCTTTTTGTCTTGCTTCTCTGTCATGTACACACACACACACACATACTCACACACTCACTCTCTCTCTTTCACACCCACACACACACACACACACACACTCCCTCTCTCTCTCTCTCTCTCTCTCTCTCTCTCTCTCACTCACACACACACACACACACACACACACACTCTCTCTTTCACACTCTCACACACACACACACACACACACACACACACACACACACACACACACACACACACACACACACACACACACACACACACACACACACACACACACACACATTCTCTCTCTCTCGTTCTCTGTCTCTCTCTGTCTTACACACACACACACACACACACACACACACACACACACACACACGACTCCTTACAGATTGAGAATCTCCAGGAGCAGCTGCGGGATAAGGACAAGCAGCTAGGGAACCTGAAAGACCGAGTGAAGTCTCTGCAGACTGACTCCAGCAACACGGACACGGCTCTGGCCACCCTGGAGGAGGCGCTCTCCGAAAAGGTCTTCTGAAAACGACGCTCAGTAGCACTATCAAACGACGACTCAAGGATTCGTGGATTTTTATTTGTCACATGCGTAGACAGTATTGTAAAACATGTAGTGAAATGGCATTAGGTGCTCAACCTCTTCCCGTGCAGTGGTGTCCTGAGGGACCACCAACTATATACAAAGACAAAGAAAGATTAAGAAGATTTAATTAAGAGTGAGAGAGCGGTGGCGTGTGTGTAGTGTGTGTAAGTGCAGTTTGTCAAGTTCATGTAGTGTAGTTTAAAAAAGGTTTGTTTGTGGTTAGGATCCAGATGGCCTGAGGATAGAAAGTCCTCTTCAGTTAATTTTGGGTTGGTTTGGATACAAAATGGAAAAAAATATGAAATATTATTTTATCTTTTTTATGACATCATTCAAAATGAGAATGACACAATTTACAAGAAAGGTAAAGTTTTATGAAGCTTTTTAGCTTCTGAGTGAGTAATTAGAGGGGTATAGGTGAGATATATTAATGTACACAGATGCTACAGAGGGGGCATATTAGGGCACACTTCAGTAACTTTTGGCCAACTACATTTCACAAAGTTATTCTTGGGTATAGTTACTCTGTATTTGTTACCAGGAATACCTTGTGTGTGAAAGTATGGTGTCAAGTGGCTTTGAAAGGTATTTATGTTATATGAGGATGTATCCCATATTATGATAGACAACAGTATGAGTTGTTGACTTTATAAGATATAGATTAGTTACAACAGAACCTCTCTGCTCTAATGAAATGGGCAGATGTGAATGTCAAGTGCCATGTATACACTATTTACATCCCACTTGTCTCTCCCAGGAGCGCATAATTGAGAGGCTTAAGGATCAGAGAGAGAGGGAGGATCGTGAGCGCCTGGAGGAGGTGGAGGCCTACAAAAAAGAGAACAAGGACCTCAAGGAGAAGGTCGGCACCTTGCAATTGGAGTTAACTGATAAAGAGGTGAGATCATACTGCATGTTTATTCTTTAGATTGTACAAATGTTGAGTCTGGTTTCAGCCATGGCAGACAGGGTGTTAGATTTTGTATATGTAATGTAATGTATATGTGCTAGGAATCTATGCCTTCTGTACCCTTAAAAAAATAAACTACTATAGAAATCTTCTCTTGTAAGGGTAAGAGTAACTTGTGTTTAATCTGCGTTCTCCAGTCCAGTCTGATTGACCTGAAGGAGCATGCCTCCTCACTGGCCTCCTCAGGCCTTAAGAAGGACTCCAAACTGAAGTCCCTGGAGATTGCCATCGAGCAGAAGAAGGAGGAGTGCAGTAAGTTGGAAACACAGTTGCAGAAGGTATGTCCTCCTTGTATTTGTATCTGAAGTTTGTGTGTGTGTGTGTGTGTGTGTGTGTGTGTGTGTGTGTGTGTGTGTGTGTGTGTGTGTGTGTGTGTGAGCATGTGTGTGTGTATCATACTTTATTAATTTTGTTACAGGTATGGCGAATTAATAACCTCTATAATGACCTCTTATTGACCTTCAAAAACAAAGATTTGCAAAACCTAGAATTAGGTGTGATTACACATTAGATAGGAATAGGCTCTAACTAACATGCATGCGTGCTTGTTGTCCTGTCTCCAAATTGTTACATTTTCAGTAACATGTTAGCACTGTTGTGAGGATACTTCATGGCACCCCGAGTGATATTTCCCCTCTGGATTTCTTGGCTACGGCATTGGGTATACTTCTCATATTGGGTTACATAAGCAATTTGCAATGGCTTGTAAACTGTGTTTTCAAATGAGGATTGGAATTGCAAAATGGCTTAACACCCACTTGGTGGACAAATTATGTTAATTCAGAACAAATATCAGAGGATGTATGAAAAAAAACGAGTCTCAGCATCACAAACGTAGCTATTACTCTGACTGAAAATGATTTCACAGTTCATCTGGTCAAGTGTATAATAAGCAAGCTGTCATAAACCAGAGATCCACCTGAGTTGTATGCCTATCCACAGCATTTCATAGATGGAATGTTTACATAAAAAATCCCAAACTCTGCTAAAAATACCTCACTGCAGAGTACAGCATTTCATCTTTACCCACCATGTTACCTGAATTATGCCTCTCATTGAATATCCCATTTGCCTGGATTGCAAAATATATGCTGAAATGAGCTTGCCACATTTGATAGCGGAATGCTAATAACAGTGCTAACCCTGTCTTACAAATCTTCCCTTATTCCTTCCCCTCACGCTCCCCCCTCCCAATGATCCCTCCCTCCCTCTGCGATGTAGCAAGCAGAGCAGCTGTTCAGTCAGATGAGCAACCCTGTAAGTGCCTTCATAGAATTTTGCAGCACATATTGAAAGAACGAGGACACCAACATGTTGGGATTCTTTCTGTGTCCTGTTGTTAGAGGAAGGCTCACGTTACTGTGTGTTGCACCTCCATCTAAAATGCATGTGTGCACTGTTGCTGCTGAAGGCCATGCCACGCTGCCAGACTGTTTGCACACACTCACACTCTCACACACACTCACACTGTATACTAGCATTAGCACTTAATATTTAGAATGATCATTTGCTCTATTCATTATAGTCAGGTTATGATTTGTTTCACGTGAACATGATTTATGCGGTTAGCATAATTGCTCCACATTTAGCTATCATCTTGCTTGCATGTGAAAAGTAACATAGTGATGCGATGTAGTGATGTGTAGTGATTTTATATAAACTGTCCTCTCTCAACACATTGCTGTTCTCTGAACTATTCAAAAGCATTGTTACCTACAGAATTTGACAGTGACAGTTTATGAACTATATAAGTATAGTATAAGTATAAGTATATATATTATCAAATCTATACTTTGAAATCATAGAAAAACACAAGGAAACCCAAACACACAGTCAGTGTTGTTTGTACTCAGTAGCAGTGCATTGGCATATTAGCTAATTGTGGATAACATTTTTATCAAGCTGGTTTTGGGGGAGCTGGATCCTTCCTCAATTTTCATCAGACTTACTAGACAATCACACACGTACACACACAAAAAAAAAAAAAACTGTCACATTGAAAGCATTTCACAAGATTCACTGAGTGCATGGGGTGCTTTCGGCATGCTTTAATGTTTGCTACTAATATTTTTACTCTATGATTTTTACTTTTTTATGCTAAAACACATTCAATTTAGCAGAATTTCTACAGGAGCAGGATTGAGAGCGCTGTTGACTGCTGAAATATTGTGTGTTGTTTTGTGTGCCTGTAGTTATGCTGGTGCTGGGTGGAGTGAAGTGTCTGTTATGTTTTAGTACCTCTCTTGTCTCTTGGTGAATTGTTCTCATCCTCTGTTGTTGTGGCATCTCTACTTTTCCAGGCTGTGGTGTTGTGTAGTAGCCATATTCTTTGTTGTCACTTTTGTGTTTCTTTTTATTGTAGCTTTACTGTGTTTTATTGATGGCAATTTGAAACAAAGCCCAGCTTGCAGGTTCACCACCTTCATTTTGTGTGACAACAGCCATTGAAGCACACATCTGTTGTATATACTATATGTAGATTAACTTACTTTTTTTTTAAATGTAGATGATCTTGATTTTATACTATATGTAGATGATCTTGTTTTTTATACTATATGTAGATGATCTTGTTTTATATAATATATGTAGATGATCTTGTTTAAATTAACTATAGAATATGCACATGTACTTCTTAATCACTGAAGAATCAATTTCTGAAGGATTAATCTTAAACCATTGCACTCTAATGTTGCACACCTGGTCTATGTAATACATTTGTTGTGTCTGATTGTCCACTCTTGGGAGAATGTTAAGCCTCTGTGACACCGGGGCTATGATGTTGCCTTGCAGAAGGCACACGAGGTGGATCATCAGAGTTCCCGTGGCAACCCTGACTTTATGGATCGGGTGAAGCTCCTGGAAAAGGAGGTGACGTTCTACAAGGAGGAGTCTGGGAAATCCCAGGCGGAGGTGGAGAGACTGCTGGAAATCCTCCGTGAAGTTGAGACAGAGAAGAACGACAAGGACAAGAAGATTGCTGAACTCGAAAGGTACACCTCATGCATTTGTCATGCTTAAAATCTCTGTGGAAAATCAGTTGTGCACTGGAAATTAAGATTGAATTAGATTCAATTTAATTAACACCATAGTCATCCAACCTGCTCTTACCATTACTTGCAATGCTTTTTGGCCATGATTTTAGATGTGTAATCTACTAGCTAGATCTTCAGGCCTAGCTCAGAGACCAAAAGACTTGAAGATTGTTCAAATGCGTGTGAAAAAAAATGAAAAAGATTATGTTATATGGTGATATTAAAAGTCTACATAATTATAATGTATGATGATGATGATGATGATGATATTGATATTAACACGGCTGAGGATGGTGTTGCATGATACAGATAAGGAAGATCTCCTGTATGGTAAAACTACCATTTGATTTCTTTTTCCAATCATCTGAGATGGTTTAGGGAAGTGCTTTCTGCATCACACCGTGAGCTGTCTGCTTTAATAACAGATGACTGCATTGGGGTTTGTTTGCTAATGTGTAGGAGCTCCCTCTTTGTGTGTGTGTGTGGGGGGGGGGGCTTGTTTGTCAGTGCTTTGTGATCCTGCTGTCATGTTGTGACCTGTCAAGCCCAATCCTTTGAAAGCCTGACCTGGCCAGTGCACATGACCCTTATATGACCCTTAGCTTGTGACTGTGCATTTTTAATTTAACAAGAAAAAAAATCAACTAGCTTTGGCTGTGTTTTTTTGCTTTGTTTTGTAAGTAGAGTCAGTGACATACAACAGGGAAACTGCAGTCAGTGTGCTTGAGTCATGGATAGCTTTTTTTTCAAACTTCTCTCAGTATCCCATGACTATGCACCAACAAAATAAACTTGAAGATGTTATTACACAAGGTCTAGGTCCATAGAAAAGCACACATTAGAATAGGTAAAACTAATATGTTATTGTACATGCCCTAATTTGAAGGTCTACATTTTTGGTCACGAAAACACCAGCTTATTCTTCCTCAGTTGATGTAATGTTCTTGATTTGGGTACGTCAGTGGTATTATGCCTGTAGTGTATAAGTTAGAACCAATCACAGCAGCGTTTCATAATTTCCAACCTCCATACATTACTTGCACATAAGTATTATGAACCTCTAGCCCAGTGGTCCCCAAACTACGGCCCGCGGGCCGGATACGGCCCGCCACCTCATTTTGGGTGGTCCCCCAAAACATGTCCATGGTATATAGCATCCGGCCCGCACGGGAGTACAACATCGTCAAACTAAAACCTCCGCAATTTCCCCCATTCACTCTCTATGGCGAGTCTTAAAGGAACACGCCACCCAAAATCAGTAGTAATATATGTTCTTACCTTAACTTTCACGAGTTGAGTCATACCTCTCCCGCGCCGGTAGGTGCACTCAAACGCTCTGTCGCGCGGCGCGAATGTGTTAGCATGTTGCTATGCTAGCGGGCTCTGCCGTGGCCGTAGAGAGAGGAACATAGCAGTAATCAAACACCTCCATTTTTTCCCTACTTAAATACAGTTGCACAAGTAGTTGATAAAAATGTGTACGTCACACAACATGAAAAGTGGCGATTTTCCAAGCGAATAAACAGGAGAACTACAATGTGTGGCGCAATAGCACTTGGGAGTACTTCGACCTAGCGTGGTAATATTATTAACACCTAATTGTAGATCCTATCCACCACAGAGTTTAGAATCCATGCTGGATCGACCCTCAGCCTCTCCCTCCCCTCTGAGCGAGAGAGAGGCACACACACTAGAGATGCGCTGATGGGCTATTATTTCAACCATAACTGCATAGCAAAACTTATCATCCATCAGCCATCCATCAGCACCAAAGTTTGTTGACCAATTTTCAAAACTGCACCCGCCCACCATCCGTTGGTTGTTTTAATGTAGGCTATGGGTGATGCAGCGCTGCTGACGTGAGGCTAGAAAGCCCTTGCCTGTTCTAGAAAGACTGATCTAATGTAGCAAATATATTAAAAGGCTGAAGTCGTACATTGGCTAGGCCTATCCCCAGAATATCAGCAGCAAACTCAGTCTCTGTCGCGCAAAACAGTCTCCAAATAAAACGCACATCGGCCTGTTGCCTATTCTGCCAGCTTGTGACAATATATCGTCCAAAATGCTTGATTGCATTGCATTCTCCACATTTTTAGCTAAATTTTCATGTACCACATCAGCATTTTTGTTCAGTGAATCTTTTGTAAATTGCTTTACAATTACCGTCGGGCCCTTGTCAGCAGACTTCGGCTTGCCTCTTGCCACTATTCACTCCTTGTCTTCCGATGTCATTTCTGAGTCATCTACAGATGTTTACACACATTCACCTCCCTAAATAGAACCAACTTGACGTTGACTTCAACCTGTGTTATATCCTAGATGAGACTGCCTGGGTTATTTTGTTTAGATATTAGCCTATATATAAAACACATAATTGTAGCCTACCATTCAGGGAATAGGCATTTAAAAGAGAGACAGAGAGTAATATGACTCAGAAATGACATCGGGCGATGGCAGTGCGAGATGTTCAGAACGTAAGAGCTAAAACTTCTACAAACTCAATAACATCCACAGCGGAAAAAGAAGGTAAGAAAAATAGTCGGAAAACTTAGATGTGTAAGGCAAGCAAGCAAGTTTGGCGGTTGTTACTAAAAATGTGAACATGCACGTTGCACTGTTGTGCGGTGGAATTCAGAATGAATGGAGTCGGAGTTTCTTTAATATCGAGGCATCATATTTGTCCGATGGCCTATAAAATGAATTGCGATGTCTGTCTGAAAACGCGCTCGTGCAGTCAAAATGAATGGGAGTCTTCAGAACAGGCTTGTCAGTCAACCTGACATATGTGTAAAGTAGCCTATAATGTGAATGACTTGTTATTTTATCAAGGATTTCTTTCTTTTTGCAAAAAATAAAGTACAATAGGCATTAATTAGTAGGCCAGGAGCATGCTGAAATTATGTGGCAAATTGCGTTTTTTATTACAATGATAAAATTGTAAAAGGACGTGACCGAAGCTGAGGCAAGCCAGGCAATAGAGAATGAAATGTATACCTGAGTACCTGCAAACAATGTAAGAGGCCTATGCTGACTGCATCAGTGCTCAACGTATTTTAAAAGTTTATCAATTAATTGTTAATAACTAACTTCTATTCAAGTCATATTTCTGGGACTTTCTGGGATAGTTATTTCTATTTTTTATTCATTCGTTCAAATGTTCATACAAAGAGTTCACAAAGTTCTCAGCAGGTGACTGAAAGTTTGAATGGTGGTCATTTCAGACCACTTCAGCACTTCATAAAATTCTCATAGTTTGAGAACTTTAAATTATTTGTAGGATATTCACAACTTGAGCTGTGTATGCAAAGACACAGAATTCAGAGTTCACACATTTTTAATAAAATATACTTTTGGGACTCCCTGCTAATACTTTTGGGAATGCAAACATTTTTTTATTAGTATTATTTAATTTTACACTGATATGGCATGATGACAATATAAACACAGCTAACAATTGTATTAAATTGCAATAGCCTATGATTAAATGTAATAGAATATTCAACTAAGGTAGACTTCTGTTGTTCACAGCACTAAGCTATTTATGGTTACTGATATACTCCGAGTCTCTGGCCCTCTCTTAGAGCCAGGCATAGTGAGCTGGCCCTCGGAAGAAAAAGTTTGGGGACCACTGCTCTAGCCTTTTTGAAACTCAAAAATAAAATGCAATAATCCATGATAGCCAGTGAGATGTGTCATTACTGTACTGAAATGAGAAATTGGCTTTGTGTTTAATAATGTTGTACAGTACACAACAACCCTATGACAATAACAACTTGTGGTTTTTAACAGGAAAATACAACTGTCAAGTACTTAGTGTACTGGTCAAGTCTACTAATATCTTAATATATAACTTATAACAAGTTATATGTTGCTACCAATATGCATGGACTGCGTGGTATGGAATTATTTAGCTTGCCAGTCAACAGCTAATCCGTCCTAGGTTTAGCACCTTTAAAAGTCCCCTCAACTGATTTTTTATAATGGTACATCATAATCCCCCCCCCTCCCGCTCCCGTGGGAAGGAAACCAGTGTTTCCTCAATTCCGAGTGCCCGTCGCCCTGATAGACTGCCATTGCATCTCTCTTTGTTTGCCATGCTCATGTCGTGACTGTTGGTGGCTCTTTGGATTAACGGTGTATATTTCTTTTCTTCTCTGCCACTGTGCCCACTGTTTCTCTCCCCTCTTCTCTTTTTCCTCTCTTACTTCTCTTGCTATCCATATCTCTTGACCCCATTTTCTCTTTTCTTCTTTCCTCTTGGCTCCCTTCTTTCATGGCTACTCAACCATAAATATCAATCTCTCAACCCCCTTTCTTCACTCCTTCCTCTTCCGTCATCACTATTGTCATGCGTTCATTATCGCCATCATGTACTTCCCTCCTCACATTTCACTTCCTGCTCCCCCTTCCCCTGTCCTCCCTTACATACACCCGACCTCACTTCCTCACTCTCACTCTGTCTTCCTCTCTCTCTCCCTCTCCTCTACCTCTGTTTTTTTCATCTGTGATTCTTGTGTCCTGGTACCCCATACCCTTCTACAGCCCTGCAATCCATGCCCCCCACTCTCTCCACGGTCCCCATGCCCCACAGGGTCCTCATGCCCCCCACTCTCTCCATGGTCCCCATGCCCCACAGGGTCCTCATGCCCCACAGGGACCCCATACCCCCCACTCTCTCCATGGTCCCCATGCCCCTCAGGGTCCTCATGCCCCACAGGGACCCCATACCCCCCACTCTCTCCATGGTCCCCATGCCCCTCAGGGTCCTCATGCCCCTCATGGTCATGCCCATCCCCCTGCCTCTGTCCCTGGTCCTACCCATGGCCCTGGCGCCACCCCTACTTCTCGCGCGTCCCCTCGTCCCGGTGGCAGAGCCCCCCCTGACCCGGCCCCCTCTGTGTCCGCTGCCCCCCAGCAGATTGGGGGCATGGTGTGGGACTTCCTGGGAAAGTGAGTGCTCTGCCCTGGCACACCTCAGCTCAGCTGTCTTGTCTCTCTGCCTTTCAGTTGTGTGTCCATCTTTGGAAAAAATGTCTGCCAATGTCTGTGTTTGCCAAACTGTCTGCGACTGCTCGTTGTCTGCTTCTGTCTCACCTAGCAGATCTTTATGTGGCTAGGATAGCCTTGAACGAACTCAAACTCATTTACTCAAAAATATTTGTATTGAAATACAAGGACCTTCACATAGAGATCTGTTTCAAATGTGTGTTTTTGTAGTCAAGGTTATGTATGTATGTATGTATGTATGTGTGAGCGCATGTCGTTTTGTTGATGTGTGTGCTTATGAATTGAGAATGTTTAAGTGAGCGCATGGGTGTGCATGTGTTTGTATGATAGAGTGGGCATGAATCCTGTTTCCTGATTAATTTATATCAAGTCGGGCATTTGAAAATGAGGAATCTATCTTGATCTGTCAGTCTTTTCTATGATATTAGTCACATCTTGTATTGTTTAAATACAGGATATGAAAGAGCTGTACAAACATGTGAGAGGTACATTCCTGATATTTTCGAGATAAAACTTTCAAGACTTTGTCATCTCTACCCTCTCATCACTGGCATGGGTCTGTACATTGGACCATTGTGAAAGCACACCAAGGTTAAGGTGAAGGCCATGCCTTTAAACAAGATCCGAGTGAATCTCAGAGAAGTTTTTGAACTGGTCTACGTGTAGTTCTTTCACAAACACCACAATGGGTTAGATGGTTTTGGTGTGTTTTCATAGAACTGCTTTCATACATGTGTGCTCATCTGCTCACATAATCACACACACACTATCTCACAACTACAAATGATGTAAACATTCACATATGTGCATGTTCACACTCACACACACACACAGACACACAGAGACAGACATGCACACACACACATACTGTACACACACACAGACATACACAGAGACGCTCACACAAACACAGACAGTCACATACATACACACACACAGTGTATTCTCAGTGTGTATTTTTCTTTTTTGTGTCAGTTTGGTTTGTTGGTGTTTGGTTGACGTGTAAGCTGGTGTCTAGCACAGAACCTCTGTCTTTAGGGCAGAGCTCTCATCCTGACGCCAAAGCGTCAGCTCCACCTGTTCCACTGGCTCATCCGCTCTTATCATCCTCCATACCCCCCATGATCCATGATCCACCCTGACCTCCCCATTAGGCTCTAGCCACCCCCCCACCCCTCCTTTCCTCATCCTCCCCTTTCAGTTCCCTCCTTCTCCCTCTCCAAAACCCACTCCCCGTCTACCATCACCACCACAATGCCTGGTAGTTCCGTGTGTGCCCTGCTCCTACTACCCATGGCCTGAGGAGTTAAGCCCCCCCACCCAACCCCCAATGCTCCCCCCCCCACCCCCTGTAACCTGCATGGCCTGCCCCGTGCTGCAGTACTGCAGGTCCTGAGGGAATCAGTGATTTAAGGTGTTTGTTTCCTTAGGTAGGGCTCCATACCCCCTAACTGTGTGTGTTACTTACAGAACCGAGAGCAAGTCTCATGCCCCCTGTGGTTTGTCTGGTTGTTTGGACCTTTGTCACCCCCTCGTTCCCTCCCCCCTCCCTCCTGGGCCCGTGAGCTCCGTGTCCCTAACCCTAACCCCCTGCCCCCTGCCCCCTGCTCCCTGGCACACTAGGCCTGGCTCAGCTGGTCCCCGGTACTGCATGTTGGCACCCATGCCCCTCACAGGCTCGGCAGTGGTTGAACGATCCAATGCTGTCCTCTTGAGTTGAGCAGTTGCATCCTGCACTGGCTGCTGTCCCTCAGTGGGATTGGGTAGGGGGAAGGGGGTGGAGGGATTTATTTGTATTTTCCTGTATGCATTTATGGGGGGGGAGGGGAGGTTTGGGATTAACTATCATCTCCACTCTTTCTTTCCTGGCTATGCTGTTGGTGACTTCTAATGTGTCCCTGTGGTTTGTCCACTCTCTTCTTCCTCCTCCTGTGTCTGCGGCTGCTCCTTCCTGCCCTGCCCCTTCCTCTTCCTCCTTCCTGTTTTCTGCCTACAGCCTCGCTCCCAGGTAAGTAGAGGCTTAGCAGACACACCCCTCACCAGCTGGGTTGGCAGTCCCAACCCCACCCCCCTCTCTTCCCCATTCTTCCCTTAACAGTGCCTGCTGTCCCAATGAGTTATTCAGAGCAGGTGACCCTAGGGCTCTTATGAAGACAAGCCCATGTCTCATAACTGCCAGGCAGAGAGTCTGGTTGGACTCTCATTCAAGCATGTGTCTCATTTGGATCTTGTGTGTAGGATGTTGAATTGGATCATGTGAAAAAAATATTTATTTTTCATTTTTTTATTTTGTTTATTTTTGTGCATTTCACTGACTGTCTCCTGTAAGTCCTGTTTGAGTCTCGTCACATTGATGTGTTTTTGTTTTTATGGTTTTGTGCCTCATGTGTCATAGATATTGTGGTGCTGTGTCTTGTCTGGTGTGCTGTGGATGTCTCATTAGTAAAACTAATTCAGGAGTAGTGACTAGCAGTATTGACTAGCAGTATTGATTAGTAGCAATGAATCGCGGTAATGACTAGTATTACTACATGTGTAACATGCATTTCAGATTAAAATCTAAACAATAAATTGTGTACTTAATTATAAAAAAAATAATAAAAGAACCATGTGTATTTATTTGTGTTACTTTTACAATCTATAGCATTTTAGTAGGATTTTATTATTGTGCTGACTCTGAAATAACTAAAAGTCTAGTATACAGGCTACTAATGTTAATTTGAGTGGTAAGTGCGATGGACCATCAGCTAACAGGCTTGTCCTGCTGTTGCTCTTGCTGAAGGCAAACCAAGGACCAGACCAAGAAGGGCCCTAGCATCAAATTGGGCCCTCAGGGAGACAAGAAGGATGCAAGAAAGGACAACCCTATGGACAACCCAAAGGTGTGTGTGTGTGTGTGTGTGTGTGTGTGTGTGTGTGATGGTGCAAGTGTTGGGATAAACAGGTCTTACACAGTATTCTTTGTGTTTAATACTTAAAAAGGCAACATGATAATTAATTGTCAGGTAGCGATTATTTCAGCTATTGCATTGTTTATCACCTGTGTTGCATTGTCTGTCTGATTTATGATTAAGCAATATAGCAGAGTGAGAGTGGTGTTGGTAGCAGATATCACCATGGCTTTCATTCGGCTGTAGGCACGAGGTATTTAGGCATTACATCTAGGTCAACACTCTAGTGTTGGATAAGGCAACCTCCAATAGGGTTTTGAGCCTCAACCCCTCCAACCCCAGCTCCCACCCGAATGGAACAACCCTTGTTAGTCAAATTTCAGTCCACCTCGAGGATCAGTGTCAATATGGTTGTTAGTAATAGTGTTGTTCAGGTACCTACAGGATTTCCTCAAGAAGCTCCATATTAATGTAGTGAAGGATTTTCCATTCTATGAGCATTTACTCTAAACTCTAAAGTAACTTTAATACTCACTTACTAGTTTTGCAACGTTCTGCTCATTTGTATCAGATGGAGGAACTGATGAACGTTTTAGAGAAGACGAGGCAGGAGCTTGACGCCACCAAGCAGCGCCTGTCCTCCAGCCAGCAGTCCCTGTCTGAGCGCGATGGTCACCTGACCAACATGCGTCAGGAGCGCCGTAAACACCTGGAGGAGATCCTGGAGATGAAGTGAGCAACTCTTTCTCTCAGCTCTTTTTCTCTTTGTTTCTTTAAACAGTTTAAGTTAAGTTACTTCATTTGTCCGGAAAGGAATTTTGTCCTCTGCATTTAACCCATCCGGGTGTAGTGTACACACACACACACACACACACACACACACACACACACACGCACACACACACAACACACATACACACAGACACACACACTCACTAGGAGCACACATACACATCCAGAGCAGTGGGCAGTCCTTGATCCGGAGCCCAGGGAGCAGTTGGACACATGGACATTTGGACATGGACACTGGCTTCATACAAACATGTTATGTCACTTAAGCTGACATATTTCAATAACACTGAATGCATATTGTACATATACAAGTGCAATAATTTCTCTGTAGTATGTCATCATTATCTGTCTGTGTAGTACGACGTCAGTGAATAGTTTTCCTCCGTATGTTGTTCATGTAATGCTGTCTATTGTCCACACGGGGCATGTTTTTACTGCTGTGAGAACATGTGCTCATTCACTACAGGCAACAAGCTCTGCTGGCAGCCATCAGCGAGAAAGACGCCAACATTGCCCTTCTGGAACTCTCCGCTTCCAACAAGAAGAAGACGCAGGATGAGGTGCTGTCTCTGAAGAGGGAGAAGGACAAGCTGGTGCACCAGCTCAAACAGCAGGTACTGAGCAGGGAGGATTTCCCCTCCCTCCTTCTCTTTCTCTCTTTCTCTCCCCAACTCTCTCTCTGCCCCGTCTCTCTCCTTCTCTCTCCCCCTCCCTCTCCCCATGAGAAGGGCATGTGCTCGGGTCATGACGGGGAGAGTCCTGGGCTCCTGTGGAGGTTTTGCACCAGTTTAACCTACTTTGGCTTTAGGCCATTAGGTCATTTAGGTCATTACCTGAATATAACAGCTTTAACATTGTTTTAGGGAGAATAGTGTTTTTGTCATCGTAGATCCAAAACACTTTGTTTGCACTCTATTTCATCATCATTTTTTAATGTATAGGGTTCTCAGAAAGTCTATTGGACTGCCCTGTATGTAAATATAAGAACAGCTTTTACAACATGATGAATACATTAGTTAGCAAGACAGCTAACTTGAATCAGTGTCAGCTGTGTTGTTGCTGGTGTTTACAAAGTGAGTCTGATTTGTTTAGACAATTAGCTTGCTTGTTCTAACCTTTTTGGTAACACTTTATTTGAAGTGGTGTACATAAGGGTGACATGTAACCGTCATAAGAATGACATGACACATGTCATGCACATTAATGACACATTATTGATGTTTATGACTGTTGTCATAATGTGTCATTCAGTTTTTGGAATGTGAAGTTGACATTGTTTGGATGTCATCATAATAACAACTTGACATTAGCCAAGATGACATTATTTGAGGGTGTCTCTGTCATCACAACTTGACATTAGCCAAGAAAATGTAAACCGTTTACAATATTGTCATGACAACTTGACATTAGCCGACAAAAAAGTGTTTGGCATGATATTGTCATGACAATTTGACATATAACTGTGTTTGGCCTGAGTCATCTTCTAGGTTTGTGAAGTGGTGCACCGGAATAATTGATTTTTTCGTGACACCATTATAATTGTGTCATGAATACTTTCCTTGGCATGATATTGTCATGACAACTTGACATATAACTGTGTTTGGCCTGACTTATCTTCTAGGTTTATGAAGTGATGAGCCAGAACAATTGGCTGTCATAAAACCAATATAAATTAGATATACTCAACATATTGAACGTGCATTGCAGACATACAAAAACTAAATATGGTGTCTCAGGGGGAATCGAACCCCTCAGTCCCTCAAAACTTAAAATGATTGAATGGTACTACTGGTTAGGAATCCGCCATCGTAATGTGTTGGGTAGACTTGTGCATGATTTGAAAAAGCTGCAGAAATTATGGCAATGAAATGGTGCTTAAAGACTAGTATGTGAATAGTTTAATGCATGTTCCACATGCACAGTTAGGTTAGCTGGCATGGTAACATGTCCATGTATTATGGTTTTGCAAAATTCATTGCTGAAATAAACTCTTTTAAGTCATGACTGAGTATGGTATTTATTGTCATTATAGTTGAAATAGACTCAATGTTCCAGAAATGTAAAATGTACAGAAATAGGACCTACATGATAGTGTAATGGCACTTAATGACATGTTCAGGAAACATCTCAGATGGTTCACTGTACTTTAGGTCAAAGGTAAGTATTCATGACACTGTCAGGAAACTATTTTGGTGTGTAATAGTTCTTTGTGACAGCTTAATGACAAGTCAAAACTGTACCACTGTAGTTGAGGTCAAGAAAAGTATTCATGACCAATTTATAATGGTGTCATGACAGCCAATTGTTCAGGCCCATCACTTCACAAACCTAGAAGATAAGTCAGGCCAAACACAGTTATATAAACTTGTTCATGTAATAATTAAACAATTATGTCAAGTTGTCATGACAATATCATGCCAAGGAAAGTATTCATGACACAATTATAATGGTGTCATGACAGTCAATTGTTCAGGCCCATCACTTCACAAATCTAGAAGATAAGTTAGGCCAAACACAGTTATATGTCAAGTTGTCATGACAATATTGTAAACGGTTTACATTTTCTTGGCTAATGTCAAGTTGTCATGACAAAGACACCGTCAAATAATGTCATCTTGGTTAATGTCAAATTGTCATAATGATGATACCCAAACCATGTCAACTTGACATTCCAAAAAACGAATTACACATTTTATGACAACGGTCATAAACATCAATAATGTGTCATTAATGTACATGACATGTGTCATGTCATTCTTATGACTGTGACCCTTATGTAGACACCTTCAAATAAAGTGTTACCAACTTGGGTAATAAGTGACAACTCAGTGACAACTAAACGTTGTTTATCTGTCTGTGTCCTCAGACCCAGAGCAGAATGAAGCTGATAGCAGATAACTATGAGGATGACCACTACCACACCCACCCCCCTCACCCACAGCAGCCCACACCCCAGCCAGGCTACCCAGCGCATCCCCAGCACCTCCAGCATGCTCCCCAGCCCCCCTACCCCCACGCCCCTCACCCCCAGCACCCACAGCCCCCACAGCAGCACCCACACCCCCAGGGACCACAGCCCCAGTACACTCCCCATCCCCAGCACCCTCAGCACCCCCAGCATACCCAGCACCCTCAGCACCCCCAACATCCACAGCCGGCTCCCCAGCACCAACAGCACGGCCCCCGGGCCCAGCAGCCCCACCCCCAGCAGCAGCACCCCCAACACCCCCAACACCTGCACGGCCCCATGCCCCCCCAGCAGCAGCAGCAGCAGCAGCAGCAGCAGCAACAGCAGCATCCCCCTCACCCCCAGCACCCTCATGCTCCTCAGCCCCAGCAGCAGCCCCCCCACCCTGGACACCCGCACCCCCAGCAGCAGCACCCTCAGCAGCACCCCCAGCAGCAGCACCACCCCCAACAGCACCCTCAGCAGCACCCCCAACAACACCCCCAACAGCACCCCCAACAGCACCCTCAGCAGCACCCCCAACAACACCCCCAACAGCACCCTCAGCAGCACCCCCAACAACACCCCCAGCAACACCCCCAACAGCACCCCCAGCACCCTCAGCCCCACGGCCAGCAGCACCCCCGTCACCCACCACCACACCACCGCGGCCCGGCACGCGGACCCCACGCTGGACATCGACCCTCCGCAGACCAGGTGGGTTCCCCTCCTCCCTCCTCTCTAAAACTATTTATTTGTTTATTTGTTTGTTGGATGGATTGTTTGTTTGTTTGTTTGATAGTGACAATGCTCATTAATTGGCAGACAAAATGCTGTGAATAAGATGGTGTTAACTTTGTGTGCTAATCTTCATCAGTTGTCCCTGGCCAGTTTTTAGAAATGCAGCCTACAATACAAGAGCAAACAATAGCAATAAAAAGAACTCCATGGTGATACTGTGTAATTACGGCTGTTTTTGCCATCAGCAACTTGCCTTTAAATCTCTCCTCTTTAATAACTGGACTGTGCAAACAAAGTGGCTAATTACCGTGAGAGCAGTTCCTGTCGAGCTAGATATCTATTGTAATACACCCTGGGGCAACCATGGCGGACTTTGATCTACATTTGGGCGTAACTAGGGTGTCTGAACTACTAGCATGTCTTTGAAATACTCAGTGCCAACCTGATGCCTTGTAAAGTAATAGAATTGGGCTAAAAATCACAGTACAGAATAAAAAAGAGCACAGCTGAGCTAACATGAGTTTTTATTTGTTAAGTTTGTTTTTATTTGTTAAGTCAGTACCTACATTTATTAAGTTGTCCTTCAGTTGACCTTCAATAAATATGGGTACTGAATGTGTGCGTGTGTGTCTGCCAAAATAATGAATGACATTGTGACAATACCATGATTGTTAACCATGATATTACATGGTTGCGAACCGCTTTAGGTGTTTGTAGTACGTTGGAAGTTATGGAGATTACTAAAAGCATGATGATCTTGTCTCCATAAGCAGGAAGCCCTCATAAGGACCTATATATATGTGTGTGTGTGTGTCTGTGTGTGTGTGTCTGTGTGTGTGTGTGTGTGTGTCTGTGTATCTGTGTGCATGCGTGTGCGTGTGTGTGTGCTCTTAACTGGAGTCTGATCTCACTTCTCTGACATCCTCGTGCTTGCAAGTCGCTTATTTCCTCTCAGATCACTGGTCTAATCTGGTCTAACCTGGCTTTTTCCTTCCGTCCCTTTGAATCACCCCTGCTCTGTCCACCTTGCTTCGCATTGACCTGCTGTATGCTACTCTAATCACGTCAGGATGATGAGGAAGGCATTTGGGCATAACCATTTCCAAAACCAAAGCTCTTATGTTGTTTTGTTGGGGTGAGTGATTTGCATGAAATGACCTTCATATGAGCAATAGAATCTTTGTTTGTTTGCAATCGATGGAAATTATTGTTTTTTCAGTCCTTTCTCTGTCTTCTGTTTTTTATATGACTAACTCAGATTCGTACATATAACCCATGCAGATGATTCAGTCACTACTGGAGGAGAACAGCCATGCCATGATGCTGAAACAACACACTGTCCATCTGACCAGACATCTGACCAGACCTTACCCTCAATCTGTTGCCTTCGCTGGAGTAGGTTGCCATTTTGTCTCAGTTCAGTGGAAGGGGCGGAGTCATGCAAGTGGGAGGGCCAAGCGAAGTGATACACAACTGAGCAGGTAAAATCTCCGCTTATTAAAAAGGTCATCCAATGAATCCAGTTCAAATAAATAACTGTTGATGTCTGACTCTCTTCAGCATACTGCTTCGTGCTGTTTCTGTTTGCTGCTTCTTGTGGAACATGATATGCAGTCTCTACAGCTAACAATTTGATTGATTTGATTGTTGTGAGTTTCCAAACATTGGGCTTCTATGCTCTTCATGTATGCACTGGTAACTAGTTGTCCTCCATTCTGTGTTGTTCACAGATGATTGGGGCAGGATGATTAAGACTGAGGCAGGACTGGGGTATGGACCTTGACACATGGATACGTATCCACCACCTGATGTTGTATGCCAGTGGGAAGGAATCTCCTCATCCACCTAGACAATGCATTGTGCTGGATCAGCAGTCACCTCCATGAAGATCTTATCCCTCAAGTTCTTGAGATAACTGTGATCAGATTACCTATCAACTACTGTCTGGCTGCTCTTGCACCTACTCCAACATCTGCCTGGTTCCGCCCAGCTCACGTGATTGGCCTATTGTCCTGTTCACATCTGCCTGATTCTGCCCAGCTCACGTGATTGACCTATCATCCTGTTCACATCTGCCTGGCTCCGCCCCTCTCTCTGACACTGATCTGCCAAGCTAATGTTCTCCCCGCCCACATGGTCACAGTCCCCTGCCTTTGTTTAGCCCCACACACAGCTGTTGTCTGGACCAACTGCCTCTGTCTCTCTCCTTCCATCTTTGCAATTTCTGCTGCCAAGATTTACCTATGTATTCATTTATTTCTTGATTTTGTTTTGATTTGTATAATTGTAATTGGATCGATATTTTTGGTGAAATGCGGTTGCCTGCCAACTTTACACAGAAACATTTGTTTACCTTGCCTTTATAACTCTCACCACACAGCACATCTTTTGTTACATATCAGGGAAGTAGAATTCAGAGGAACTCTGCCCCCTGGTGGCTTCCTCCTGTACACCCCCCATCAGTACGGCCTTACTGGCAGCGAAGCCTCCCTGCCCTCTGGTGACGTGAGAGAGTAGGGCCTAGTGTGCACAGCTGTGGTCTGGCCCATACATGTTGTTACCTCAGTTCAGCATTCTGAAGCAGCCCACCTCTATGCAGTCTTCTGAGGGGTTTGTGCTGTTACCTTTCAGTTACCTTTGAGAGTACAAATCAGAACAATTTCATTTAGTGAGTGTGTTTGTATGTGTTTCTGTGAGTGTTTGGTGTATGTGTTTCTGTGTGTGTGTGTGTGTGTGTGTGTGTGTGTGTGTGTTTGTGTGTGTGTGTTTGTGTGTGTGACATTTATCATAAAAAAACAGTATTGAATCATACTGGTCAGCTGTGGACATTTCTGGAGTTCTGAGCATTCTCCTTTTCAGAGCGTGTTCTGGTTGGTCTCCTAGAGAAGATCCTGCGCCTATGCACCTGCTCCCTCTTCCAGGGTATATTTCTAATGGTGCTTCAGCTGGTGCTCCTGCTCATGAAGGCTTCAGATCCAGCAGTCATGACGACAAACCTAATGTGATCTGAAACAATAAAACCCGAAAAACAACAGGTGATCTCGCCGACAAGCAACACTTGAGCTGTTTGGTGAGTGAGCTTCTAACTTCGGCCTCTCCTGCCCAGTCCTCTCTGGTCAAACAAGACTGTTTTGAACAGAAAAAAGCAGCTGTCTTTTTGGATCCTCAACGTGATCCTGGGGCAGCAGAAGTGTGCTAACAGATAAAAACAATCAAAACAAACAATGATGAAGTAATCTCAAGTCCTACAAACCATCTACTGGTTCCTAAATCTACAGCACAGGCAAACGTGTTGGGAACCGCATTCTTAGATTTGGGTATCTGTTCTAATCGTTCATGGTCAGCTCGCCTCAGATGACCTATCTGTTCTATGAGATGTGGTTTGTGTGTGTGTGGGAATCTGTAGCTCGTGGAGTCGGTGCCCCTTTAGTCTGTAGTGAGGGTCAATCAGTCCCCACAGCAGTACCGTATGACCAAATCCCTTGGCCTCTCATTCATTTGGTTCAGCTCATCCCAGAGCTGTTGCACTGACCCCTGCCCTATCTCTGTGACTCCTTGGTGTCCCCTTGAACTTGGTGGCCTGTGCCTCGAGACATTATATATACACATATATAAATATACATAGATAAATATATATATAAAAAAAATAGATATATTTAAAATGTGTCTTTACGTGCTGAGAAAATAGTGACTTTAAAAATAATTAGAATGCGAAGAGAACTACTTTTTTCCCCTTTTCAGTGTGGCCCTCAGTATTCTAATCTCTCCTACTGTCAAGACTGGTGTTTGTCAGAGACTGAGTGAGTGTGTGTGTGAGTGAGAGTTTTATTTCTTCACTCATCATTAACTCTCAGAGATCTTACTCTTGAGTATGAAGTGGCTTAGAAGAGAAAGTTCCCTCATCTGGCAGCAGAGATATATCAGAGTTCTGCTCATAAGCCTTAGCTGCTGTTCCTTGAGATTTAGTTGATCTCAAACATAGGATTATTATAGTGGTTTCCGAGTGTCAATTGGATTTGATTGGATTTTCTTAATTGTCATTTCGGACAAACATCCTGCAGTACTGGTAAATTTAATAGGCAACAACAAATCACTAAGGTTGCAACATTCAGCACTCGGCCCAAACAAAGAGCTAAAGTTGCTTATGTCTGCCTCCAGTTGGTCAGTCTTATGTGTCTTAGTCCTGCATTAATGGCTTGGTTAATTCAAAACTCACTATTTCACGTTTATCCCCAATGCCCAGTTGCTTGGGTTGCAATGCAATTAGTCATTGCCAAGATTTCATGATAAATATGTGATGCAGCAGTAGCAGAAATGAGAAAAGTGCAGCAGAGCCGTCAACCCAATCATGCACTGGTGAGTGAGGACTATCACCGATACTGTTAAAGTGGAAGTCTAAACACCTCAGTCACTAAGACATTGCCTACTGGTTTTCTCTGTTTGACTTTGTCTTTGTTTGTTTGCTTGCTGTTGTCCCTCTGCTGTTCCTCTCTGCTGTTGTGAGGTTTCGTGTGGACCATGTCTGTCTGGGTGTTTTAGAATAGGACACCAGACAACTCATTCCATGGTAAAACAATAAGGAAAAAAAGTGGATTATTAGACTGTTACTGCTTCTTCTCCCAAGCCCTTCCAAATGGAGGGAGGGTTACTCTTCCATGTTCACTGGTGTTGTGGCCGTCGTAGGAGTCCTCTGTTCACTGTTCAAGTCCCTTGTTCTCTGTCAGGTTGATGTGTGTAATTCCGAATATGTCTGTCAAATTGACTGTCAAAGAACGCTGTGGGTGGACCCTCTGGCTAGTGTCATTTGTTTTCTGTTTGTGATTCTGTGTTGGTCAGTAGTCAGAAGTCAGTAGCGTGTCTGCAGATTACACAATGCAAGACAGAGGAAGTCCAGACCTTTCACTTTAACTGAAGGAGGATAGATTTGTTTTTGTTTTTCTATCCTCCCTGTTCAGGTCCTTTACCACTGAATACTTGAAGTAGCAGGGCAGTCTTCTGCTCTGAGATTATTATATAGTGTACATGGTTGACGAAAGAAAATAAAAAAGTGCTGTTGCATGATCATTTTTACTTATTGTGCCAACTAATAGTGTGAACAACAATTTGAGAATACTGTCTTGGCCTCTATGCAGAGTATGGTATAATAGTACACCATATCATGAAAAGGTGGGGCCTTTATTCAGTGGCTCGGTAAATCTACAAATTCTCAGCCATGGGATGACAAACTTAATGTCGCACAAAAGGCCTGGTGGTATGAAAAAAGTATATCAAAGAAACGTATGACTCTTCCTGTACATGTTTGGCTCTCTTGCCCAGTCGCTTTTTTGTTTTTCTTTAATGATGTCAAAAATGCAAACCTCTGGATGAAGCAAAACACTGTGACCAATGCCAGAAACATGTTTTCTTTTTTTTGTTTTCACTTTTTTAAAAGACAATTTGTTTATATATTTGTGTTTTTCTATTTTGTTATTTCTATAGTTTAAGCATTTGAATATGTACGTTTGAGATTGTAATATTTGTATATGTAAATGTTTTTGCGTTGTACAGTAATGATTTGGATCTGAGTTTAATGTGAGTGTCCAGCATGCTGAATGATCACTTGTGTGAACGTGGGGTTAAAGTCCCATGGTGCATCAGTCCTCATACGATAAATGCATCCGCATTGTACTGGTGTGATGTGTTTGAGAGTGGTGTGTCCTCTCTCTCCTGTCGTATCCCTGTAGGTGGACAGCCTGTGCATTTGTTTTTTATGAAAGTGAGTTTGCATGTCTCTGAGGTGTTGTTCAGCGAGTTGAGAAATGAGTCGACGGTGCATGTGTTTGTGAGGCTGTGTGTGTGGTGAGGTGCGGTCGGGTCGGTGCATGTGTTTGTGAGGGTGTGTGTGCGGTGCGTTGCCGTCGGGTGGGTGGGTGTATTTGTGTGTGGGTGAACTGAACATTAACCCTTCAGCAGGGGAGTTTTAGATAGATAGATAGATACTTTATTGATCCCCAATGGGAAATTCAAAAAAGTTTTGAACATTCTAACAGAAGATTCTGTTCTGCAACAATGTAAGGTTATAAAAATAAACCCAGATATTCTTTAGAATGTTCAATTTCACAACATTCTCGTCACACCAGTGTGACGGTATCTGCTGGTCTGGGACTGAGAGTGAGTTAAGGGTGAGCTGATAGAGGGCAAGTTTGACTGATATTATTCAGCATGGGTACTGTTTGTCATGTTTGGTGTTTGTAAATCCAATGAGGCTGTCTCCAGGGACACCTAGCTCCGATCCACCCCCTCCCCCCTGGTGGTTGTTATTGTATGTGTTCTATCAGAATATTACTGAGTGTTGGCCAGCTTGTTTATATCCATTCAATAAAGGTGAATTTCTTTCTGAAGTAAGTGTTTGTCGTTGTGTAAGTTTAGTGACTACAGAAAATATATTTACATTGGATGCTGGAAGTAGCCTACCAAAAGAGATAGTTCTTGTATACTGTATCAGATTTTTATCAGAGGACATTACATTTATTTTGACTCTCAATTTTATAATGTGCTTGTATTAAAGTCAGAATTTGTTATTATTGTACCATGTTTTTTTTTAATGAAAAGGGGTTTGTAGTTTTTATACTGTCATTACACATTTAATTACCACATAAACCCTTCTCCAAGCTGATTGTTATTCAAAACATGCATAAACTATTTACTACCGGTAATTATTCATTTACTAATTAATAATGATTTAATTGTGGCTTTAACAAACCATGTGTTATATCAGAGAAACAATATTAACAATTTCCCACAGACTTTAAAAGTTGAGAATGACCCAGAACTACAAACAGAGGAGCAGAGAAAACTTCTGCACAAACTGTAGCCGTCAGTGGCCACCTGTTTGTGCTCACCAGTCTGACCGGCCTAACAACTGCCTGGGAGACAGCTGCCTCCGAACAGGCTCACAGAACAGATATTTGGAACATTATCTGGAAGATGACATGGGGAAGTAATGCATAAGTAAAGAGTGTAAATATTTCCTCTACTATTGGGTCAGTAATGAACATTAGAATAGCGTTTTGTTTGCAAATGTTTGAGTACATACATAAGCATTAATAAGCAATTGTTTTTATTGCAGTTGATTTAAACTTGTTCAAATTCCATGTGAGCATGGAACAAATAAGGGAAATAATGAGGTCAATCAATTAGTTATGGTCAGCATCGTGCCTTTCCAACTACACAAAGGGGCTAATCTTCAAAGCCTGCACACAAATCTGGTGTGGGTGTGGTGGTACAAAAGTATAAGTATATATACTCTTTTGATCCCGTGAGGGAAATTCCCATAGATATGCTCAAGGCGACTCACATAAATGTATGTTATTTGAGAACCTGTCAAGGGGAGAATAATTGACCCTCAAATATTCCAGACTCAAAATTACGCTTACCGAGTCAACAGGCTTCCATTGCTTCTATGGGAATTGAGCCCACACAGCCATTGTTTGTTTGGCTAACCTAGCAGCAGTAACATAGGAAGGCAGGACTTGACAAAGGCTCAATCAAAGATCTTTGACAACTAACAAAATAGAGCAACATAATTTATTTCCGCTTCAACCCTCTTTGGATCAATCATGCCCATTTAGAGTACTGTAGAGCCATTCATAACCTCAGGACAGGCAATACAGAGTGTTGGACACACTCAGTCCCAGTAAAACCCCATAAATAATAGGTATGTGTGTACTTTTGTGCATACTGTATGTTGATCTGTATGTTTGTGTGTGTGACTATGTCCAGACAATATTAGCGTCCTCTCAACATGGAGTCCAGCAGTTGATCGCCTCTGTCTGAGAACCAGAACCCTGCCATGGCGGCCACCGCCCCCATGAAGATGGAGGTGAAGACCATGTCCCCCTTGGCCGCCAGCGTGCCCAGAGCACAGAGGATCACACCGAAGAACATCTGCTGGAGGACCTCTATTTCCTCTTCCTGGATGTCATCAAACAAGCCCTTCTCATGAGCAGCTTCAATCACATAAGAAAGATGAGAAGTCATTACGTTTTTGGGAATGTACTCTATGTGCCTGAGCATATGTATGCAGGAAAGCTATAAGACTGTTGCATTAGCGGTGCCATCCATACAATGTGGTTTAGTGACAAAGTTAGCCCTTCAGAAGTGGTAAATCTCCTAATAGGAGAATCCCATGGCTTACAAAACAAAGTCGAAAAAACTCTTCTTTTCGAAGGTTTACCACTTACTGTGTGTTAACTTACCCAGGTTTGGCACTAAACTGAAGGTGTAAAAGTATAACCTAACCTTAACCAATACATGGTGGGACTTTCTGAAGCTAGACTTTTTCCACCTCTGTGACTATCTACATACTTGAAAAACACTCCAGGTCTGAATGCAGAGAGAAACAGATGAGGTCTAGAAACAGATGAGGAGAGTGATGTGTCCGTGTTAATCACCAGATGTCTGAATGGCTTTACAGACGCCATCTTCCCGACGGAACCCTTTAGCACACTGGCAGTAGAACGAGCCCTCCTTGTTCATACAGAACTCATCCAGGCCAGGGCACATCAGTTCATTCTCACTGCACTCGTCCACATCTAGAGGAGAGATAACTTTGGTTATTTAGGCATATACCAAACCCATGAATTTTTTTTTACTGTAAATGTAACCTATATATCATAACCTAATAGGGGCAGCCGTGGCCGACTGGTTAGGGCTTCGGGCTTGGAACCGAAGGGTTGCCGGTTCAATCCCCGACCAGTAGGAAAAATGTGGGTGGGGGAAGTGGTTGAACACTGCTCTCCCATGCCCATATCCACGGCTGAAGTGCCCTTGAGCAAAGCACCTAACCCCTCACTGCTCCCCGAGCACCGCTGTAGCTCACTGCTCTGGGTTAGTGTGTGCTTCACCTCACTGTGTTTTCACTGTGTGCTCACTAATTCACGGATGGGATAAATGCAGAGACCAAATTCCTTGTATACGCAAGTATACTTTGCCTATAAATCTGATTTACATTTACGTGTAACATTTTACATTTACATTTACATTAACCTGTGCTGTGATGCGAGTAGCGAAATAAAACACTGTGATTGAAACTGCTGGCCAAAGTAGCTGAGCTCATACCAACACATTTTGCGCCAGTCATCGTGTATCCAGTGGCACATTTCTTACAACGAGCTGGTCCACTGCCCATACACGCTGCACATGCAGGATCACATCCTATAGAGATACAGAAAGAAAAACATTAGGAGAACAAAAGCAACTTTAGGGCGCACAATAGAGTACTGAAGCTATGACGTGGCGTTGTCATGGCAGCAATTTCACTGGTGTACTGGTGGCATCACATTACTCTCAGTTCTTAATACACTGCATCCCTATGTTTTCCACACATGCCCCGACATGTCCCAAACAGTCTGAATGTCCCAAATACAATGAATGTCCCAAAGAGTCTGCATGTCTGGTGCATTATACCCTGTGTGTGCAGTTGTTTTATATTCCACTCTAAGTTATGCACAGTGAAAAAAAGACGTCACTGCTTGCGATCTCAGACGTGCATCCCTAATATCTGTGTTCTCACCTCTGCACTCGAATGAGCCCTCAGTGTTAAAGCAGTAGGTGTTCGACGGGCAACCGGCCAGCTTGGTGTCACACTCATCAACATCTGCAAAGTCCAACAGGGAGGAACACCAAAGACTGTAATATACGTTCAGACAGACATGACCTCACTTCCTCTTTACTCTTGAGCTCAGAAGAGTCCTGTTCACTCACCCACACAGTGGCGATCATGGAGGCTCCAGCCATCTTTACACGCAAGGCATGTGTGGTTGTCAGACCCACCGCAGGCTCTGCATGAGTCGGAACATTGTTGGAGCAAGACGAGCCATGGGAGAGACAGGCACAGGATGGCAGACAGGGTGGACTTCCACAGTGGCGGCATCACTCAATGAAAGCTACAATGGAAACAACGCAAAAAGAACCATGTCACACTGCCTTCCATAAATATACAGGGAGATGTGTAGGGGCTATTGTTGTGGAAATCCAATATTCAAAATTCAGCTATGGATGTAGAAATATGCCCCAACCCATAAGGGGTCTCTGTTGCAAAACAATCCTTGTACAGAGTGCAAATGTAATACATTTCAATGAAAAAGTTCCAGGTATTAAAAACAAAAACACAAGCACACACACACAAATACAAGATCAGGTTAGACTTATACCTACTTATTAGAGTTTATCCACCTGTCCACCACCAAGTTTATTCAGTAATGGCAACTTTTAACATTCAAAAAGTATACTGTATTATCCACATTCACAATATGTACACTCATAACCACTCTAGGAACCATTTAATACCACGTATTGTTATAAACATTGGACAATAACCTCCACCATCATCAAACATGTAGTCCACCTCACCGTTATCACAGAATTCATAGTTTACCCAGCTCTTATTTTACCACTACATCCCTGCACACACACACACACAAAGATGAGATCTGGTTAGACCTATATCTATATCAAGTATCAGGTCATAAACCTGAGTAGGTTAATTAAGACTCAGTGGTATAACTCCCAAAACTAGAGCCCTATTATCGTTTTGTTAGCATGAAGCCTTAGCGCTCTTCTTTGAGGAGGCTCACCACTTACCTAACTAACAAGTTTGTGACTAAACCACTTGTAGTGGACATCTACTGTGTAACACAATATGCATCTGGAAAGAGGTTTGTTGAAAGGACATGTACAGGAGAGATTATTTTAAAACAACAAACAAAAAGAGAGTGAAACAGATTGTGACAGCACACTTGTTTTATTTTCACTCCCATTATTTATTATTCGTAACGACACTCACAAAAATACTCTGTTACACTGTGTTTCACCTGCTTCCCACAGTCATGTCAGTATCCCTTCTAATCAACGAACTGTTTTACGAATTGAAGGCTAGTTTCAGGGTGCATATACTGTCACTATATATTATTATACATCATTATTACAAGCCTTCACCAAACCGATAACCCGTAGACGCAGGACCTGTTCGTTTAAACGTGCGTAAAATGTTACCGGTGACAAGGCAAAAATAGTACTTTTATTTCGGGTGTACGAATTACAACTGCTAGAATTGCACATGGTCCTCAACAAACACTGTTTAATCGAACAGTAGAATGACATGCCAAAATGACTCAAATACATAAAATGATTGTTTACCTCTATCCATTAAGGTCTCATAGAAATATCTTATTGCTTGTCTCGTGCTTCCGTTTCGTGCTACAACTGCGTGGGGGAGTGTCATCTATATCTTGGCCAACTCAAACAAGCGCTCGGATTGGTTGTGCTCTTCCGCTCACTCGCTGGAGTGTTGTGACGGCCAATGACATGCCATCTTGAGTACCACTTACTGATAGCTTTTTTATATTTCTAAACATAGCACACATGATATGCAAGCAGTTTCTAACTCGCCGCTGGTCAAAAAGTTAGGTCGTCAGATGAATACAAATTCCTGCAACTGCCCAAGTGAAGGCTGTTTCTTATGCAAAAATAAAAATTTCCAACATTTACATACTTCATCAATAAATTCATTTTATAACGGAAACGTGGGCTTGATAATGTCAATTGACAAAGAAGCATAAGCAGAATAAATCCGGACGGAACCAAATACACTTTAACAGGTTCCAAATTATACAACATATTGTGTTGTGTACAGACATAATAAGTGCTGTGATACAGGTCTGTGGCGATGGCATCGTCATGACAGCCATCATGTTTAAATGAGGAAAAACTCAGGGCTGGAGAGGCACTGCCTCACCAGAGTTTGTTAGTGTCCTGGACAGCCACTTCCCCCTGGGTCTTGCAGATACCCCACCAAGCCCCATGAGAGAATCCAGAAAAGGTTGACTTTCTGCAGGCAGGCTGTACAAACTCAGGCCCCGGAACAGGAGTGGCAGGCCGGGGTCTCCTCCCCCTGGGGGGAAGGGGCTGTGAGAGTCAAACTGCACCAAGGAGAAGATTCTCGACGCACAGCCTCTCTGGTGGTCCTCCAGCAGGCAGCCCAAAGCAGCAGCGAACACGTCTGCGGGCGGTAAGGCGGGTGACGGAGGAGCTGCGTCCCCGTCTGAGTCTTTGTCTCCAAACCTCCCGGCGCGAGGCGGCCCTGTCCAGCCCTGCCAGGTCCACTCCTCGGCCCGCTCCAGAGCCGTTCGGCTCAGTACCACCAGGGCGCGTCCGCCCGAGGAGCGGAGCAGCTCCATCTGCGCGTGCAGCCAGGGCACGGGGCCCAGAGCACCCTGCTCCATCAGGTTCCAAAGGTCCAACGACACGGCGAAGCCCAGAGACCGCAGCGTGGAGCCCAGCACACACACCTGCTCCGACAGGGACCCGTCCTCACACGGGGGGTGAAGCAGCAGCACATGACCCCGTCCTCCTGTGTGTGTGTGTGTGTGTGTGTGTGTGAGAGTGCATTTGTTTGAGAGTGGAGGGGGGGATGTGTGGAGAAAAAGTGTGTTTTAAAAGTGCTTATTTTCCAATTAAATGTATTTCATGGGGAGGGATAACAGATAACAGATAAGCATACATATCCATACACACCTTGGCGAAGGTTCGTTCTCTGCCACTTCTGGATCCACTCTGTTCAAGAAACAGAAATTCATATGAACATGGATGCCATGCCACAGCGCAGCAGGGCCTGTACACTGTAGCTACAGCTAGGAAGCTGCTCTTCAAAATCAATATAAAAAGCTACACCATGTGCCCATATTTCCATGTGTGTGTTTGTGTGTGTGTGTGTGTGTGTGTGTGTGTGTGTGTGTGTGTGTGTGTGTGTGTCTGCGTGCATGCATGTGCGGATGTGTGCAGGTGTAGATGTGTGCATGCATGTGTGTGTGTGCGCCAGTGTATGTGTGTGTGTGTGTGTGTGTGTGTTTGGTTTGCATGCTTCCCACAGATTCTTCACCTGTCCACATGGTTCAGGACAATGAATCCATTGAGTAAGGGATAATGTATAGAACGCCGGTCACCGTCTGCTTTCACTTTTGAATGAAGTTCCAATGCAAGAAGTGACCGGAATACTTGCGGAGTGATATGATCAGCAGCACAAAACCCGTTGCCATTGACAGCGGTAATTATATGTTTGCAGCGGTAATTACATGAATTTATTTTACCGTAAAACGTTGGGAAATCCCATTCAAGTCAATGGAGCGTTCTACTAGCATTGTGAAGAGCCGTATAATAATTAAAGATACTGTAGGGCCAACGGCCGTATGGCCAAGAGAAAAGGTTAGATGTGGCCAACATCCCCCTGACCTTTCACCTGCGGCCTTTAGCACTGGATGCAACATTCCAACAACCAGACAATAGAATCTGACAATAGAGATTACCTGGTTCACATGCTTTACCACTGTTTTCACAAAATTAAAAACAAAATTGAGCCTGTGCTTACTTTTCCAGCAGGTAGGGGCTACCTGGGATGACGATAAATGACTGAAATCAGCAAGGAACCAGATAAGGAAGTAATGTGGGAGAAAAAGAAGAAGCACTTACTCTCAAGAGTTGTCCTCTTTGAATAAAGTCCAAAGATGATCAGAGTAAAAAGCAGAACCACCACAACGATCGGAATACTCCAGTGCCATCTTCTGGCTAGGAAGACATATTGTAGAGTACAGCCCGATAATGATTCTCACATAAGGTCAGTAGTGTATGATCATTAGTAATTTTTTCAACATACTTCAGACTCTCTAAACAAAGGAAATAAACAAAAAAAATATTTTTGGTGGGAAAAAAATTACAGTAATTTAGATTCTCACCATGTTTTGGACACAATGGACCAAATTCTTCTCCCATCACCTCCATCTGAAATAGAGACAGCAGGGTGACTACTAGATAAGGATTAGGGGTTATTTATTAACCATCATCCATTTTTTTCTATTGTTCAATTCTACAGCTAATTTATTTGATCAATTGTATATCATTGCATTTTTATTGAATATATTTAAGTGAATAAAAGTGTGTTTTGTCTTGTTCTGGAGAAGACAAGAGAGTCCTTGAAAAGACACTTACCCTAATGCAAAGAGGATGGTGAGGGCTGACATTCAGGAAAGACCCGGATAACCTCTGAAAGATTCAACAGCAGGAACACAGTCATTCGTGTGCATGTTTACAGTTCATCTAACTTACTAACTTAGATCACTTTCCTATTGTCAAATCTAGTCTAGTGACCTATGAGCACTGGAGCTGAAATTACGTACCCATGATCCATTGTCATTGCTTATCCAATCGTCACCTCCTTCCGGGGTGCCATTCTCCATATCCCGACAGGTCCCACCAGGCCCTAGGCGGCACAGCCTCACGACCACCTTCTCCTGGCACGGCACACTCACGTTCCAGCTCAGAGCCAGCACGCCGCTGTAGGTTCGGCTGAGCACCACGGATGCCGTGACGTTAGCCAAAACATTCTGACGTAGCACTGGGAGAGAAAGGGAGGAGTTGAGAGGCAACTTGTCTTACAACAGCAGCTTTACGGAATCACATCGTAAGCCTTAATACTGCTAGGCATCTTTTACAGAAATTTTCTACCTTTGTGGACGTCCGCAGCCTGTTTTTTCCTAAAGAGACAGTTTTCAGAGCGTTTTCCCATTTTGTTCCATGCCTAATCACAGAGATGTTGAGTTACATAGTTAGATAATAACAATAGTATTGCACATTACAACGATGGGGCACATTAAAATACATTGAACATAGTCACATTTAAAGGAGAAATCCGGTGAATTTTCACATAGATCTCCGTTTCTCGAGGTCACCGATTACTGTCAGTATGGAAAAAAATGAAAAACAATTGGTTTTGCCTAGCTCCAGTTGCTACAGCCAGCTGCTAACGCAGCCAGGCAGCTACAGCGCTACACTCTGAGGTCATGTCCTTAAGCCCAGCTGTTTCTTATGCAAAAATGACAATTTCCAACATTTACATAGTACTTCATCAATAAATTAATTTTAGAACAGAAATGTGGGCTTGGAAATGTCAATTTACAAAGAGTCATAAGTGGAACCAAATACATCAGGACGGAACCAAATACAAACCAACTTTGTATCATTTGTTGTAGAAATCCAAATTATACAAAATATGTTTGTGCTGTGGAGAGAATAAGTGCTGTGATATACAGTAGGTGTGTGTACACATGTCCCCGATTGTTTCCGTTTTTTCGTACCGACAGTACTCTGTGACCTCGAGAAGTGGAGATCTATGTGAAAACTCGCCGGATTTCTCCTGTAAGTAACAATCAAAAATGGAAAGCCCTATGGCAAATGACTAAAAGCAGTTTATATTGTGTAAGGTACCTTGTGTCCAACTCTTTAACTGCATAAGAGTATATTCACACATATGGTAATTTGCATTACACATGCTATGTTGAATCTCATAATCTAAATATTTCAAACTGTAATTTTTTTTGCAAATCATCCATTTGTCACTGTAAGGTAAGTGGAAGTAATCAATAGTTAAAAATGCATTTTGGATTTGATCACTAAAATATAATGTCTATTTTTGTAACAAAGGTACCCTAAAATGTGTATGTCATAGCTTTCTATGAGTTTACAAATAATGTGCGAGTGTTGTTATGTAATTACCTGAAAGCACATGCAGGGGGTGACAGAGTGCAGTGGAATGGGTCTGGGAAATGGCTGTTGGGATATGCAAAGCATGTCAAGTGGGGAACAAAGCTCACCTCTATATCCCCAACAACTAATAGTGAGTGTCGTTAAAAAAAAAAAATGGCCTTACCTTGCAAATCCCTGCCCTTTCTGACTTCACACAAATGTTCACCTTGTCCGTTTTGCCTTCAACTTTAATATGAACTTCCCCTTTTTTCAGGTCCACTTCAGTTGACAGTTTAGGTGGATCTAACAATTCAGCATAACAACTTGGATCAATGTGTTTGATGTGTTTATCGTTACACTTAAATAATGAAATCATCATATCATTCTTCAAACAAAATTACAGCATAAATGTTTGGCTTAATTTCATTCAATAGGATTTACACGCATTCTCACTGAATGATCACAGGAACACGATGGACTGTAAACACTGACTTACCAACACAATCTTTGAGCTGTGACTCTGTACAATCTGTGGAACACAACCAAAACAACATCAACATTCCATCATTGCAAGAGCTCTGCCCTAGAGATATTAAGGTGAACCACAGTACAGTAGGCCACCACACCTCTTTCATGTGGGGATGGCATGTTCAGCATGTTCAACATTTTCAACGCTACTGAGTATCGCTCAGTAGCACTTTTTATGCCAGTGATTAAAAGAAAAGTCTTATGGATGTCTTCTAATGTGCAAGTCAACTTTCGTTTTTTATATGAACATCTAACGGTCATAGGAAGTAAACACTTACTTGTGGCTATTGTGGGTACTGTGACGGTAGTTGTGACCTTACGGATGGAATCAGCAGTCACATGCACTATGCTGCCAGCTGTCAAACCCTTCGGTTTCAACAACACACCAAACCACTGTACAGAACGACAACCACAAAGAAGACAGCACATTACAACACCCAGTGGCGCAAAAAGGGGCATTCAACATATGTAGCACAAAGGGGCGCTACGCCGGAGGGCGCGCCAAAGTCATGGGGGAAATTCCATATAAAATATATGAAAGAGTGCATTTGCTGTCATTAGCAGTTCTTAAGTGATTAAAACATGCTCAATTATCATTATTCACACATTTTAGACCACTAAGACAGGCTACAGTTAAGGCCAACATTATAGACCCTTTCAAGAGAGTTCCATTATCAGCATCATAGTTGGCCCCACAAGGCTTCCGTTTTAACATTCCATATGTAAGGGATAATGGACGACACGGTGGTCTGTTCACAGAAGTTAATGCACGGTCGAGGTTGTAAAACGGCCCCGACGCGAAGCGAAGATTCACTGAACAAAAATGCTGATGTGGTACATGAAAATGTAGCTAAAAATGTGGAGAATGCAATGCAATCAAGCATTTTGGACGATATATTGTCACAAGCTGGCAGAATAGGCAACAGGCCGATGTGCGTTTTATTTGGAGACTGTTTTGCGCGACAGAGACTGAGTTTGCTGCTGATATTCTGGGGATAGGCCTAGCCAATGTACGACTTTTGCCTTTTAATATATTTGCTGCATTAGATCAGTCTTTCTAGAACAGGCAAGGGCTTTCTAGCCTCACGTCAGCAGCGCTGCATCACCCATATAGCCTACATTAAAACAACCAGCCACCACCTCTAGTGTGTGTGCCTCTCTCGCTCAGAGGGGAGGGAGAGGCTGAGGGTCGATCCAGCATGGATTCTAAACTCTGTGGTGGATAGGATCTACAATTAGGTGTTAATAATATTACCACGCTAGGTCGAAGTACTCCCAAGTGCTATTGCGCCACACATTGTAGTTCTCATGTTTATTCGCTTGGAAAATCGTCACGTTTCATGTTGTGTGCCCTAACATTTTTCATCAACTACTCCTGCAACTGTATTTAAGTAGGTAAAACGTGGAGGTGTTTGAATACTGCTATGTGCCTCTCTCTACGGCCACGGCAGAGCCCGCTAGCATAGCAACATGCTAACACATTCGCGCCGCGCGACAGAGCGTTTGAGTGCACCTACCGACGCGGGAGAGGTACGACTCAACTCGTGAAAGTTACGGTAAGAACATATATCACTACTGATTTTGGGTGGCGTGTTGCTTTAAGGCCCGGTTATACTCGACGCACCCGACCTGTAGCGCGACAATGTGACGTCACAGAAGCGCCGTAACCATTTATACTCGCGCGTCGTGGTCACGACACTAGTTGCAATATTCTCCTGAACAGAGGTGTCGCTGTTGTGAAATGATTAACGCTAACTACGTTAGGCTACACAGCAGAAGAAGCTGCATTAAGAAACACTAGTAGCAGACAGTAAACGGGCTCTGCTATTACCTAGCCTCTGTGATGGTACTTCAGACTTTGGTTGCTACTATTCACTAGGGATGGGCAGAACGAGGCTTTGTGAAACAACGAAACGTTCGAAGCAATTGCGCCGGAATGTGTCGAGGTTTCGAAACAATCCGACACCCGTAACTCCATGTTAGCAAAACTAGCCACTAGATGTCACCATCACATTTTGACCGTGAAGCACAACTGCTTCAGACGAAGAATATAAATAGCCAACATGGAACGCACGATTTCGTCCACAGCTACGTGGTTGAGTGGTTAACACACTTGCATTCGGCCGGAGCGTCCGGTGTTCGATTCCCTGCTGGTGCTTAGAAATTTCAGACTATATGCCTTCAATAACAAGAATATTTTTATATCTGCCAGTTAGATGTTTTGTTATTTCAGTTTCATAGTACATTATCCTTTGGAATATGCTGGAGAGGAAAATGCTACAATGGTTTTAAAATGTAGGCTATGCTTATGGCCCAGGGTTTTTTTTGGGAACATGTTGTAGGGAAATAAAGGATACATGCGTTAGACTAAACAGGTACAACATGGGAAAAATAAACAACACATTTTTTGTATGTCAACATACATTTTTATTTAGGAATAACAGTTGTTCTGCCGTCTTGGCATTTAATCTGTTTCTTGTTTTTGAATAAACCTCCCCAGCCTTGGAAAAAATTCTTTCACAAGGCACACTTGTTGCTGGCATGCACAAATATTTTTTGGCCATCACAGTTAGGTTTGGATAAACCACTCTCCTCTCCTGCCAGTATTTCAAAGGGTCAGCTGTTCTTGAAATAAAGGCATCAGTCATATATTTTTTTACTTCTGCTACTATCTAAATATTAACGTCACTAGACTATATCTATCTAAACTATCGCTCACTGTCTGTCTCTAGCCTGTCAACTAATCTATATCACTAACCTATCAATCACAAGAATGCACTATAAATCGCTATATCTCTATATGTCTCTATGTCGCTATATCTCTCAAAATCTCTCTCCTCACAAAAAACCCACAAAGATAGGATGTGTTTGAATGACTTTTAAGCATTCTGGGACTTTGTAATTTAGATCAAACAGGTGTTTACTCGGGTAATTGGCTCGCGCGGTAAGGCTGTGCACCTGTCCAAACCAAATTGAAACACCACGAAGCCTCACTAAGCCATGGTCACGTGACATGGGCGTTTTGAACCACACTTCGAAACACTGTTCGAAACACTTGCGTTTCGGAAGCTCGACACTGTTTCGAAACGTCAGCTTCGAGCGTCACATCCCTACTATTCACAACTACCACCATCATTATCATCTAGTTTCCAAGGTGTGCGCACAGGTAGATAGATAGATAGATAGATAGATAGATAGATACTTTAGTCATCCTGAGGGAAATTTTAATCATTTAAACAGTTTAGTTAGCTGGCTAGCTAGCTAGCAGCTGGCTGAGTTTGTGTAATTTCCTGAAGTGGAAAGAGATTTTGTTCAGGCCTTAATAGATATCCTTTGTTTGAAAATAAATCGTTTCTATTCTTTCCTCTTAATTCCATGTGTTGCAACTCTGACTGGTAACTTTGTTAACTTATCCAGCAAACTATTAAAAATTCACGAATGTAACACTGCAACTCGCTTGCCCTCGAACTAGTCCATCTTCCTGTTTCCGCCTTGTCGCGCTCGTCTGAAAAAAAATGAGTGGTGCACTACCGTGGGCTACACGGCCAAAACCCTGGCGCGCAAGAGAGATCTACGTCATTTTGACGTCACGTTGTCGCGCTACCGGTCCGGTGCGGCGAGTATAACCGGGCCTTTATCCTTTGTGCAAGAGCAAGAGCAAGAGCTGGCAAAAGGTCGTTATGATAACCGTTTGACTAAGCTCCCCTTAAAGTGACAATGCACCAATTATCAAAACTTTATCAAGTTAAAAATACACAGTAATAGTGTAAATTATTGGCCTTTTGTTTTACTTAAGTTGTTTGTGTTACATTTTGGTTGTATCATTTAATATTGATAAAATGGGTAGTTGCACCCTAACAACAAAAATGGGTAGTTGCGCCCCTTACAACAACCTGTGGCCACGAACATGAGCTGCTTACCTCAGTCTGCCTAGGATGCTTCCGTGAAGAGTGGAAAGCACACGCCACCTTGTAACAACGAGGGAGCCCTTGCGCGATGGTGTAGCACAAATTCAAGGAGGCAGCTGCAAGGAGCAAAACTGGAACGTCAGGGCAATCAGTCAAGAAACAGTCAGCCACAGTTTCAATGCACAGGAAAATACTGTGAAAACTTGAATACAAGTCTAGTCCAAATTATACGCAGGTCCCTTTCGCTGGCCAGGTTGGGACAAATAAAGGGAGGTCTAAATTAGAAGCCTGGTCTATTATTTAATGGAAGTTTTTTGGCTGTATACAGCCTCTTGAAGCCCTCCAGATCGCCTGCTTGAGCTAGTTCTATGCTGCTTTGATATGCTGCACTCAAAAATTAGAGAAGACGCCACTGCCTAAAACACACATTTTCCACTGATGAATGGCAGGCAGTGTTAGCCACATGAGTTCCTACATGTTTAAATTTAAATCTCTCTCTCTCCCTCTCTGTGTGTGTTTGTGTGTGTGTGTGTGTGTGCAAGGTTCGCCTAGATAATACGGTGGGTGCGAGTTTGAGTGTATTTGACAGTGTTAAGGGGGCGTTCACATTGTACACGGCATGCGTTGCGCTCACCGTTAAGTTGCTCTTGGTTGAGGTGTTTGTTGTGGTTGCCGACGGGCTCAGTGCTAAAGACCTATGACTTAGAGCTTGCTGCGGTCAAAGTTCAACATGGCTTGAACTTCGACCGCAGCACGTGCAAGAGCGGCAAAGCGTCAAAATGCGTACAATGAAACCCCGGCTTCAGGGTGTGATTGCTTTATTAAATTTCACCTCACTGGAGAGTCCCCACCTTGACGTAGCTTCCCGCTACCTATATCGCCGCCGAACTCAGGCCCTGTCTCCTGGAGCTAGATCTAATGGATCATTTGTAATTGATATGTTATTGGACAGCCTAATTTTTAGTCAACTTGCCAAAAATTCACTCACTTTGAAATAATTAATCTGGTAGTATTTCCCTTCTTTTGCTGAGCAAAAGTTTTGTGGGGAAATAATTTAAGACCTGGCCCATATAGACGCCAGGTCAAAATAAAAGTTGAGCTCAGCGACCCAAGCAAATAAAAGCCAGGGCTACTAATAATCAAGTTTTTATGGTATAATAAAGGTCTTTCATAGTACATTGCGCCCAGCCCATGAAAAGTTTGGTGCAGACACAGAGCTAACCCAAGAAACCGTAAACCTCTGTACCTGCCTGGGGCAAATACAGACCAGCCTTTGTATTTCACACTTGAATTTCAACATTTGTAAGCTGTATTTACTGATATTAATTGATCAGAACTAAAAGCAAAATAATAGGCTTTTCAAATGCTTCTTTAGTCCCAACTTGCTTGTAATGACTCACTAACAATCTCTCCCTCTCTCTCTCATACTCGCACACAGACACACACACAACCTACGTTCTTCACTTGTTGCAATAGAGGTTTGGGGCTCCACCTCTTTTCCCCCTGCTGTTGAGATTTCTTCCTCGGGGTATTCTCCATCATCTTCATCATCACCACCACCATCATCATCACTTCCAGGGAAGGAGTCATTAGTGATGCTGAGCTCTAACTGCACTTGTAGACAGAGTTCATACATACTCATACTGCTCTTTGTAGAGCAAAGGCAGACTTCGGCCTGGATGCTGAGCACCTTCATAGAGTGTGGCCATGGCAACAGAAGAGGAAACATGCTCTCCATGGCGCAGACCGACAGACCCTTTAGGAACATACCACAGTGAAACACAGAGGTGTTAGTAACATGTAACGAATGTGGTCTTCTTAGATGCATGTTCCCTCTGACGTACTTGCTTCCTTCCATGGTCAAAAACAACTGTGGCTTATAGGTACAATTCCAGTCACAGAGAACACACATTTGGAAGAACTGCCTTAGAGGCCAATGCTGCACAAGGGCACGGGAGGTGTGAAACAGGACAAACTGGGTCTCCACAAGCTGTGTGAAGACCATGATTCCAGTGTGTGTATCTATCTGGGAGATCACAGCAGAAATGTATGCAGTCACTGGAAAGGATTGTGGTGTTCACTAAATATTTTTAAGCCTGCGGCCTCGGTTAAAATCATGCCTCTGCACAAAACCTGAATTTCTTCTCTGGCTTGATCAGCAATACTGTTGTTGAGATTGGGTCTATTGGGTCTATCAATGACTTGGTCTGTCAAAATGACAGACAAATGACAAATTCTCTTCAGATTCAGAATATGCATTTCCCCACCATAGCTATAATATTTAGTTGTAGTTAGATTGAAGTTGAGTCATTATGATGGGCAAATTCCCTTGGGTCACAATTCATCTTCCAACAGAATAAGAATTGAGGTGGAAACCTATTTTATTTGACATGTAATGTACATTATCTAACTGTGACAAACACATTAAACACCAAACAGCAAGATGAGAAGACAAATAAAAAATAACTACATATTGCATTAAGACAGCCTAAAACTTGGTATTGTTTTTTTGATTTTGCTACTAATAGTTTTAAACTATTCATAGGTCAGGGTTAATCGAAAAGCAACATTATTTTGCTTTACTTATTAGCAAAATTACTATCCTGTTCAGGTACTTCACATCTTCTTGATTTGCTGATATCTACTGAGGTGGGCTACTTGGGCTGATATTCTTACCCATTCAAAACCTCTTTTGCTTAGGTAAGGTGCTATAGTTTTACAATCACGGCACTTTGTTTCAAAAGACTCAATATTAAACCTTGACATGTCATTATTTGTTTTTATTCAATAGGCTATACATCTGTTTAAAGATAATAAAACATGGTTCATGGCATGTTCATTAGCAATTGTGAAACATGAAACTCAAAGTATGTTGGAGTGGATATCTGAGACAAATGTAGTTTCTTGGCATCAGGCAACAAGGTTAAATATTTGTTGATATATTTGTAGGATGTATTATGGTGGCATGTGTTATCATACCAGTTAACAAGTTGCTCATTCTATTGCATAGCCTATTTACAGAAATTACCAAATCAGCTATCTCTCTCTCTAAATACATATTTGATGGACATTTGATTGAACTAGGCCTACATTTCAAATAGGCCAGCTCACATTTCTTGATAAAATAATGATGCACTGGAGAGACCTTTAAATTTCGTTGTAGGCCTATCTGTGACAATGACAATAAAGACCTATTCTATTCTGGCTCATAATAAAGTTTTTGTTTGTTTGTTTGTTTGTTTGTGGGTAAAAAGAAGCTGAGTCAATAATACCCTGATTATGAAATTACCAATAGCATACCTCGGATAGGTTGAAGGGGTTCTGCGAGTCATATTCCAACTTCTTCAGGTGAGCGGAAGTGTTTATACTAAACTGAAGAATGATCAGTAGGGATCCCAACAAATTCAGCTGCCTCGTAGCCATCGACAGTTTCAGTTTCCTTCTACCGAACGTTGCGTCGTAATTACATAGGAATTATAAATTTCCCCTATGTTGGTAGCCTACGACTGACCACATCACTGGCCTACATGTCGGGTAATTCATGGATCCAAAAGCAAACCTGTATGATAAAAACGGAGAATCTCTGTCATTGTGACACCAGGGTAAAACGGATTTCCTCAGTAATAAATCTTGGTTTTACATTCAAGTCAAGGCAACTTCACGCAGCCCCATTAAAGGAGGTTGATCCGGACCGACAACAATTGAGCACAGTATTTTGGTCCATTAGCCTACTACATCAATTATATCTAGGCTAGGCCCACTGTCTGAACATGTTTGAAAGTAAAGATGACATGCCCGTTTAGGAAACAAGGCTATTCGGTCACAAACGGAGCAGATCGTGTAGCCTACAGGTAAGGGCACGTCCTAGGAGCCAACCCCAAAGGAGTGACATATCCGCTCATGTTTCAGGATGTGGAAACTTAGAAAATCTTACAATTGGTAATATTGTTGCCTGTTGAGTACAAAAATCTTGGGATATTTAACTTTTAGCCCGTAATGTTAGGCAAAAGGCCTACATTTTGAAATGTCAATTAGCTTAAAATAGTCAGCGAATAAATAACAGTAGCCTAGGCTACCCAAGGCTGATGTTACTCACATTCGAAGTTGACAGACACTGTAGTTCCTTGTAAGTAAGTAGGCTAACACACGCTAGCCTACTGATTGTAGGCCTAGGTTAGATTGTCCATGTCACCCAGCTCCTAAAAATCGTAGAACGTTTGCATGGTCTGAAGTTAGTGGTAACGAAAACAGTAAGGTAGGCCTACTACGATTAGCTCCAGTAAAACTAAACTTTTGCCGAACGCGACAGGTGGATGATTCAATGCGATGACTATGCGGAACTCCTCCCCTATATCTCTGACGCAATGCTCTCCCTGAAGGTAAATTAGCTGAAACTGATAAGAACACGGAGCTGGTTTACTGGTTCACTCTTATTTAAACAGCGGGTTAAGTAAATATCAATATTTTACTGCACCCCACCCAGTAGGCCTACCATACCGTACCATATTGTTTTAAATGCACAACACAAGCACATTGCGAGGTGGGGGATAGGGCCTATTAAGTTCAGGTCTTAGAAATTGTCACTTTAACCAGGAGTGTGGCCTAGTGATCAAAGTCAAGTCCAGTCCAGTGCGTTTCCCAAAAGCATAGTTGCTAACTATGATGCATACTCACTGCCAAATTGTTGACAGTAGGCTATTTGAGTCACACGTTACAGATACAGAAATACAAAATTCGGTCGTATTTCTGTCACATTTTAGTACCAAATAAATGCTAACAAATTATGTTCTTATTTCTTAATTTTTTTCTTAAAAAAACGTCATATGTGACAATATGAAGCTTAAGTGTTTGTGCATGCGTAACTCACACGGACTCACATTTGGCAGTGAGACTAAGGTAGTTGCCATCATAGCAACTATGCTTTTGGGAAACGGACCCCAAACTGTCACTAAATCACAGCCGAAGACAAATGCGTGGTTGTGTGCTTGTATTCTTTACTGTGATTCCCATAAACCAGTAGCCTAGTTCTCAGACTCCTTCTAGTGGTAGCCTACTCCAGGAGTACCAATGTTTGTTTTTATAAAGATGACATAATAACTTCAAATTATATACAGATATATAACATCCAAAATCCTTAACCACGCGATCACTGAAGTTACATTTAAACTATTTTTGATGTTTGGTAGGCTTAGGCTATTCAGGTAAAACGAATCAAATGAACCAAAGGCAGGCCAAGGCTAGGTGAACTTGGCTATTAAACGGGAGACTTTCTGTAGCCCATCTGTAAACAATTCTGGGTCTTACATTTAAGTCGTATGTTTTCCAATTATGTGCTATTGGTCTGTATGCATATCCATGTTTGCACTGCTATATCACAAACATATTGTTTGACGGTGGCGCGCAATTTTACGCACGGGGCGCACCTTGAAAGTGTTTGCCCCTTCCCGAATTCAACCCTTCCCATAACGTGTAGGGTGCATTGTGCTTGCTAGATTCGTTTCTTTTAACTTGTCGGCCAGCCAGCCACGGTCATATGACCTATAATTCGAAAGAAAATTGACTGTGTGAACCACAAGTGTGAAATCATGTATGTCAGCCTAAATGGAGAGTGACGTCACCAGTCGAAATAGCTGTACCCCCCGAAGCTCACGGTATGGCAAGCAAAGAAAAAAGAAGCAAACGTGATGGATCAATGGCTTCCATGGCACTTGCCAGCAACAAACAACTCAAAACAGTATGTGAACTGTATACTGTATACAATGTGAAATTGACCAGTGCCATTGTATTTTAATGCCAGTAATAATGGTGGTAACTTGTAGAGCCAATTATTTTCTGAGGTGGTCCTTTGGCTGTGCTGAAAAGTGAGAACCACTGCCATAGACAGACAACACAGTGACATGGATTTAGTTTGTGGCCTGTCTCTTAATGGTGTACGCCTACTGTAGGCTACACTGAAGTGAAAATAGCATTTATAGTTCCACTTTATAGTAAAGCATTCATATTTACTCTAGATTACAAAAGAAAACTTCAGTGAAAGTGTTTCCAACAGGCTTACTCAGAGTACTATAAGTCTAAGACAGCGCTCTATGACATTGGTATGTGGTCAGAAGCATATCACAAAAATTAAGTATAGGCTTAGGCCTGAATACAATTCTGAGTCGATGGCTGGAATGTTGTTGATCAGGAAAAGAACATTCCAGAAGCAATCAGAGCTGGATCAAATGTTCACAAACCTGTTTGGTGCATTCAAACACTCCTTTGCTTTGCTAAAGTCCGACAAGGGCTTCAGTTTGTGGATATTTATATCCATTGACTCTGTGTTAGTCTAGTTATCATTATAACAAGGGTAAAACATATTTCTGGATAAAACAAAGCATGCATATACTTTAAAAGGTTTAAAAGACCATCATTACCAGATTACCTGACCGAGCGACCACAGTTCGTCAGACTGAAGAACTGCCTCTCTGACACTGTGATCAGCAGCACCGGAGCGCCACAGGGAACTGTGCTCTCTCCAGTCCTGTTCACCCTGTACACATCTGACTTCCGCTACAACACCGAGTCATGACACATGCAGAAGTTTTCTGATGACACTGCAATTGTGGGGTGTATCAGGGACGAGCAAGAGGAGGAGTACAGGAGCCTGGTGGAGGACTTTGTGCAGTGGTGCAAACTCAATCACCTTCAACTAAACACTTCAAAGCCAAGGAGATGGTGGTGGATTTCCGAAGGTCTAAGCCCGCTCCGCTACCAGTCTCCATTGATGGGGTCAATGTGGAGGTGGTAAGCACCTACAAGTATCTGGGTCTCCACCTGGACAATAAACTGGACTGGTCGGCCAACACTGATGCACTCTACAAGAAAGGACAGAGCAGGCTGTACTTCCTGAGGAGGCTGCGGTCCTTCAATGTGTGCAGCAAGCTCCTCAGGATGTTCTATCAGTCTGTTGTGGCCAGCGCCCTCTTCTATGCAGTGGTATGCTGGGGAGGAAGCACAAAGAAGAAGGATGCTGGGCGACTTGACAGGCTGGTAAGGAAGGCTGGCTCTGTAGTGGGAGCTGAACTGGAGTGCATCACTTCAATATCTGACAAAAGGACCCTAAACAAACTGATCAACATCTTGGACAATGAATGTCATCCGCTCTACAGCACTATCAAAAACCAAAAGAGCTTGATCAGCTGGAGACTTCGCTCACTGCCATGCACAACTGAAAGGCTGAGGAAGTCATTTGTTCCTAGGGCCAATGAACTGTTCAATGCCTCACTAAAGGGAAGAGGAGACATAGACTTCTCTGCTTAGTCTGTCTGCTTCTCCACCCTCTCCATGTCCATGTTTTTTGAGTACTGACTGCCCACTACTGCTTACTACTGTTTTACTACTGTTCTACTATTGTACACAGCCTAATGTTTTCACTACTGTTTTACTGCTACACTGTTTTTCATGCTATATTAGCACACATGATCAATGGCTGCGGTCAGGCTTCTGATACAATACTGAATGAATGAATGGCTATAACCCTATTACCTCAACCTTTTCTTGCACTGAAATAGTTTTTTATTTTACCTTGTCTACATTACACGTTACTCTCCTATTTGTCTATATTATTTATGCTGGTCTCTAGACCTTACTCTTGCACTGTTGGACTAATGTTGGACTACTTTTTGCACCTTCACCATGACACTCACTCTCTTGAGCACCTTGCCAGGCACACATAACTAAGGACTATGGTTGGACTACTGTTTGCACCTTCACCATGACACTCACTCCCTTTAGCACCTCACCAGTCCTGGCCCTGTCACTACAAGCGTCTTATGCTTGATCATCCTCAAGCACATTGGACTTTCTTAATTTAACTTATATAGTGTATTTAGTATTTAGTTTTGTTAGTTTTCTTATGTCTTATCTTCTACTGTCTTTATTGTACAGTGGAGTTTAGTTATATGTTTATACTTACACTTATGTTTACCATTTCTGCTGTAAGTGCATGTTGTGTGTTATGTCTGTATGCTACTGAGACCCTTGAATTTCCCCTTGAGGATCAATAAAGTATCTATCTATCTATCTATCTATCTATCTATCTATCTATTTCTCAGTTCATTTTGATTCACTTCAAAGGTTATAGCACCATGTTGTTTAGAATTATTGTGTCAGCTATTGAGACGACAACTCAAGAAACTGTAATGGCTATCAAACAAATTTAATAAAATGAAAGTTGTAGCCTGCAGTCTGTCCATTTTAATTAACTGTCATCTCTTATAAGAGGTCTTCAAATATGAACTGAGCTGCACTCCTCAATTAAAGCATATCATCATACTGACTTCAACAATTGTGGGAACGTTTTAAATTTAGCATGTACAGTATACTGTATGAAGTTTAATGGAATATTACAAAATTACTTTTCAGGTTTGAGTTTGTGAACAGTCTTGTTCACAATTACAGCTTAATTTCAAATGAGTTAACCTTGTTGTAGGATAAAACAGCATTCCTGCATGAATATGCAAAACTGATTTATTGTTTCATTAAAGTGCTATGACTAAAAAAACAATTTTATTAAACTGGAAAAACAGAGTTAAAATCTCTATAAATCAATGGCTCAATCTTTTAACCAATCACTCAAATCTAGAAAAGCTTACTGCATCTTTGAAAAACAACATGACATCTTATGAAGATTCATGGTCCCCCTTTCTGCAATATTTGCAATTCTGAATCTATGTGTATGTTAATTGTTGTCACTGTGTACTTTGTGTGTACATGACTATAGTGTTTAAATTAATTTTTGTTTTTCATTTACAGTTGAGGGACTGTGAAGTCAGACAGCTCCCCCTGCAGAGCAGATTTCAGATCGACAAGTTGGCATTTCACTCTGGGCACAGCCTTGATACTGTAGTCCCCAGCTGAATCACTGTGGAAGAACATGGTGAGTCGATTTGATTAATCCAAATGGATACAAATAAATTTATCAAAGTGTTTTAAATCATAGAAAATTTCATGAATTTAACCTTACCTGGAAGCATTCACCTCCAATCCCTGCATTCTCAGCTTTGTGGGGTTGACTTCCTCGTATGCAATTAGTAGTTTACCTGAGAACAGCCAAAAGTGTACTTGACTTACATACTCTGAATTGTATTCATTGGCTTTGGTATGAAGTATAAATTATGATTGGATCAGAGCTACAAAAGATGAAAGGGTATGCTGTATACAACAACAACACTAATTAAAAAACAACAGTTAGCAGTGTCTAGTTACCCATGATGCCAGGGATTTCATTTTCTGATGGACGTTTTCTAATTGCCGGCCAAAGGAAGTGTTTTCCATCTTGCCGATGAAGCAGAATGACAACACGGATATTTGTCATGGTGATATCCGCTTCACTGTCCCGTATGATCACTATCATGCTGTTTAGAGAACAGACATCAGCAACAGTGTTCTCATGTTACACTTACACGTGCATGTCAACACTTTCCAGGTAAATTCATAGTACCTATCTGTAGTGTGGTCTGTGTTACTGTCTGTCCACATGAATGATTGCATGTACTGTCCATCTTTGATGGTGATGTTATTGGTGTCAAACTCAATGTGCTTGTCAGCATTAACACGAATAATGATCTTCTGGAAACCATTGCCTCCTTCTGACATTAGCTGTCCGTTCATGGAGAATCCTTAATTGGTTCAACAGTGGAGACAAATTGCATTTAATTGAATAACATGAACAAGCCAACAATAAAGTAATTCATGCTGGACAATGTGAGCCCTTCATGGAAATACTGAAATATTCAGTATCAATTATATTTCACAAGAGTTCAAGAGAACTAACTTAACATTTATTTCATTCAGCTGTTACTGAAAACATAGACAAGCACACACATTGATGAGAGATATTTCCTTGAAACATGAGATGTGTAGAAATTCTAAAAGTTTTCTAAAGAGTTGAATATAAATGATGCAGACACTGGAGTGTATTGTACAGATAATCTTATACAGACATGCACTGTTTTGTGTGTGAAATCTGCACATTTTGTGTGATCTGTTCAGACTGGTATTGTGTGACAGCTTTGTTGGGCATTGCTGTAAATCATAAATTCAGCATGGGAAATTCTATAAAAATGAAAAAGAATGGTGTTTATCCCACAGTTGCATTGTGGAATAACACATCCCTGTACTCCCCTGGTAAATCCTGTTCTAGGAGCTCATGCTTCTTTAGAGTGAAATGGGGTAGTGATATAAAGGGGTTAGCATAGCAGCATAGCCATAGCATAGCAGTCAAAAGTGTAACAATAAGCTGACGTGCAACACATAACACTATACATACGTAACACTAAGGCATTACAGGCTTTTTGAAGGCCACGTATGTCTTCTCCTAACCTGACCATAGCCAGATGAATTTCGTTCCGCTTAGCTCCGCCTAGCTTCACTCACATCCATCTGGGACCTCTTCCATTGAGAGTGATTTCTGCAACCGACTTTATGGTTCAGCCAATCAGGACACAGGGCGGGAGTTTCATAGATGTGACGTAGTGGAGAAGCGACCGTGAGACTGTTATCAGCGTCACGGGTTGGCTTCGATGTGAGTGGTTGAAGTAGCACGTCAATAGATGACGGACAAGTGGCTTATTCAATCATATGCAAGCATTTTTTGATTAGGCCCAGCCTTCTGAAACACCATTCCAATGGATCTGTTCCAGATGGATGAGTGGAGCTAGGCGGAGCAAAATTCATCTGGCTAGGGTCAGGTTAGTCTTCTCCATCACTATGGTGAGAACACTTAAGTTAATTTGATAGGACAGTAAAGAGAGTGACAGGAAGCAAGTGGGAGAGAGACAGGGTAGGATCAGGAAATTAGCTGGGTCAGACTCGAACCCTAGTCCCTGTGGGCACATGGACCCAAATGGGAGCTATAGCCAGAACTTTGCGCCCCCCCCCCCCCCCCACCCACCCCTGTCTGATGTAAGGAGTTTGAGAAGATGAGAACATGGCGCCGCCCTACCAGATGCAGAGTCCTGCAGCAGTTTGACAGAATGGCCTGCTGGGATGTCAAAGCAGAGCGGCAGAGACTGGCCCTCGGCAGCCATCAAGAACCTCACAGGCGTCCGTACTACGCAGAGAAAGAGACACAGACAGAGAGTGTGGGAGGAACAGGAGACAATAAGTAATAATAATCATATGTGAAGAATTGAATTGGTGTGTATCTCCTCTGACTGATAGTTGGGTACCTGATATTACAGTTGGTGGTGGAGATAAACCAGCTCCCTTTGGGACTTTGAGAGACGGAGACAAAAGTGAGCCACAGCAAAACAAGGAGACAGTAAGATATAAGGTCATCTCTGTTGATCTCAGAAGACTTATTTAAAGGAATTATCCGGAGTAAAATGCACTTTAGATCGATTTCCGGATGATTGGGGGTACATACGTTGAGTTGACATCAAAATTATGTCATTCGGATGTGTTATGAGAAAGTTCGATTGTACCGTTTTCAGTCACAACTCGTAGCCTGGAAGTGAGCGGGGCATTTCAATTGCGCCGCTACAAAACGCTATTTTTATACCTCTTCTACAGTTCCAAACAACATAACACTTACGTGGTAGTGAGTAGAGGGTCCCTAAAGCCAAACCGAAGTATCCCGAGGTCGTTATGTGGTCGAATAGAGAGTCCAGAATGAATTTCATCAAGCCAGTACCTTTCCGGAAATGTCCGTAGGAGTCTTATTGCTGTGTAACACGCTCTGGAAATTAACAATTTCGTCGCCGTTTAAAAAAAAAAAAAAACATAGTCCAGTCCATACAACTTCATTTCAATTTCGAAAGAAATACTGGACTATGTTTTTTTTTTTTTTTTGAACGGCGACGAAATTGTGAATTTCCAGAGCGTGTTACAACACACTCAGCAATAAGACTCCTACGGACTTTCCCCTCAAGGTGGCGGCAAAGATGGCAAAATTTCCGGAAAGGTACTGGCTTGATGAAATTCATTCTGGACTCTCTATTCGACCACATAAAGACCTCGGGATACTTCGGTTTGGCTTTAGGGACCCTCTACTCACTACCACGTAAGTGTTATGTTGTTTGGAACTGTAGAAGAGGTACAAAAATAGCGTTTTGTAGCGGTGCAATTGAAATGCCCCGCTCACTTCTAGGCTACGAGTTGTGACTGAAAACGGTACAATCGAACTTTCTCAAAACACATCCGAATGACATAATTTTGATGTCAACTCAACGTATGTACCCCCAATCATCCGGAAATCGATCTAAAGTGCATTTTACTCCGGATAATTCCTTTAAGTAGTTGTGTTACCTGCTATTGCCGGCAAAGATCCTTGCTTACGCTCCACTTGAACCCTCCTTCTTGCCGGTGACTTTTGTGTTTTTAAAAAATCTGGATGGAGAGATGGAAATAGTGAGGCGTTTATACGATTTGTCATGATGTTGCTTTAGATCAACTTCACCATCCTGCTCAGTCAATGTCAAATAGGCTTTATAAGTCCTCAGGTGTAGTTAAATAAAAAGCTGTGGGTACGAATTTGATCAAAGTGATTTAAACCAACTTGGCCTCTTTAGTGGTCCTCCGCCAAGAGAAAAGCCGCTCAAATGACTTTGGAAACTGCCAGAAGTACTTTTGTCGCCTAGGAAGAATGAACAAGAACACAATCAATGGTGACCCCATGACATGAAATGTAGGCATGAACTGGTGTTCGATTTGTATCTTCATCTCTGGCATCCTTGCTGTTCTATAACAGTATTATACTGTTGCCCATCTTTACCTACTCTGCATACCTCACTGAACTTGTTGGTGTCAACCTTTGGGTGAAATATACCTGACTTGCTATTAAAGTGCATTATATTCAGACTTTAATTTAGAAGATGTGCTTGAAGCAAGGCAACACAATATCTACAATATCATTGATCATGAGTCCATCTTATTAAATTATTAAAGAAATATCTTGGTAGAATTTATATTTATGCCTAGTCAAAAACAACTAAAAGCGTCATGATCCTACCCGATCAACAATGTTACATAGTCTAATATCAAGCATTCCAGGCACACATTGCAAATGTCAGACTTCATTCTCCACATTGTAAGTCAGTGTATTATCAGAATGAATTTGACGCCGTTATTTTGAGGTAATAGATCTGCATTGTGTTGCTTAAGCAAAACAAGGAATGGAAAGAGTGTCCATAGAACAGTATGTAGGCATGTATATATTGGTATATATATAAATATATATACCAAAATGAGGTAGCCTAGAAATCTAGACGCATCCTAGCAGCAGTGAATTACATTTGCTGCCAGGGCTAGTCTAGCAACTCTCTGTTGGCTTGTGAGCTCGAAAAATTAAACTTCTATCAGGCCAATCAAATCGTGTATAGAGTCGTTAGGCGGGCTCAACATAATGATTGATGGCAGGGTTGCAACGGTTTGGCTTGAATTCCCTGCTACTTGAAAACAAATAAGATAGATGTTGCTGTTGGCGAACAGTGTAATACGAGTTAAGCTTTTATTAAGTTGGCAAAAGTTTAAACTAGCTAACTAGCTCCGCTGGTGGGAAACGCATGGGACTCATATCGCTGTCCTATTGCGTTCAGAGGGAATTTGAAAGACAACCGATTATCCCACCCCTCGGACTGAGCACTGCGAATGGTGAGTGCCCTGACCCTACATTTTAATGTGGGTCTGGCTCGTCAGGCTAAAAATGAGGTTCATGCATGTGCAATGTATTATGTTGACTTTTAATAAAGCTCTTGATCATCATACATCTATGATGGGAAACTTCAGCTGGACTATTCAGTTCACAACAATGATTTGTGAAATATCTCAGGTAAGCAGTCAAACGTTACCATGATTTACTGTATTCATTAGTATACAGTTATTTTAACATAGTTGTGATAAGAGGCGAAATACAGTATGATGCTGATTGGACTTTTGTTTGGATAACTATTTTCTATCACTATCATATAAGAAGTAATGACAGAATATGATACTTATAGCAGAGTTTCATTTCTTTCATTTAGTGACTTTTACTTACGGACGGTTGCCCTTGAGTGTTGGGAAAACATCCTGGTAGAATGGACAGCAGGCTTCTCTCCCTCTTTGGGTTTGTTGGCCACCTGAGAGTCCTCGCCCTCGGGTTTGGTGACCACCATAGAGGTTAGTGGGGTCACAAAACTGTACTTGAGAGAGAGATCAAGGGCCTCCTTCTTCACTGCCTCCTTCTCCTCGCCGGTCAGCATCAACCTAAAATACGTACAGCAGGAGTTCAGCTTCTCACACGCAGATATTTATTCATTTAGCAGACCACAAGTATGCACTGTCCACTTACTCCTTCTCCAGAAGCTGTTTCAAGGTGAGGCAGGCCCATAGTCTCTGAAGGAAGTTCTCAAAACCACTCATCACTGCAGGCAGTTTGTCAGCTTTAGTGGCCTTGATATCACTGTATTTCACCAGGTCATGTTTCTGTCATGGATATTGTAAAATAGCAGAAAAGGATTGAACAGGTTAGACATGACATTTGACATGTTTAACCTGCATCAATACCACAGCATGACAAGCAGGGATGTTGATATAAACCGTATGAAATGCATTTCATGAAATTAGTTAAATCAAGAGTGACTCACTGATATTGCTATAACATCTGTATTGAAGTCATCTATGTTGTTTTCAAGGATCTTTCCAGCGACTACAATCTCCGAGCCATTGTAGTAATAGCTGAAGGTGGTTTGGGTCAGGTTTGTAGCACCCGTGTAGTTCATCTGCACACTTGTCAAGAGAGGAGTTGCCACCTCTTCATAAAATCCCTTTGGAAAAATGAAATATACAGACAATTAGTGGCAACACTTGTGTTTTCATTTTATACCAACATGTGAACTGAATCGGTGGGATGACTTTTATAGTGAGGTGGTTGTGAAGTCACATACATCCAGTTGCTGCTACCAGACACACAGAGGGATAGAAAACAAACTAATTTTGAAGGAATTAAGCTGATGAAACTTGAAGGCGCCCTACACAGCTTTAGATATTTTTGGCGACTGTACTCTAGAGTCTAGACCATCCTCTAGAGCAGGGGTTCCCAAACTTTTCCACGACAAGGCCCCCCAAATACCACTAGGTTCTGGCCAAGGACCCCCTTAATGTGTTATTAAACCCATCGACAATACTACGGCAAATGTAAAAATACATTAAGCTAATCCTAATAATTATTTTAGCCACAAGCACTTCGCGATAGTTATTATCATGGAAAATATAATGTCCATATATGCGACACAATATTATAATGACATTGTATAACAACCATCATAGTAATAGGTATATTTTAATGTATTTATTTGTTCCTTTTATTTTTCCTTCCAACTTGCTGAGGCCCCCCTGGCACCCCCTCGCGGCCCCCACTTTGAAAACCACTGCTCTAGAGCAGTGTTTCTCAAAGTGTGGTCCAGGGAGCACTGGTGGTCCGCAAGCTATCCCAAGTGGTCCGCGGGCAGATGTGGTAAAATATAATATAGATGAGTTGTTTGCAATATTGAACCAACTTGTATGTAAATCTAAACAGTTCTGCAACACTGCCTATGTAAGAGATGCCAGTTTAAATCATATGAATCCTCTGACACAATAAGCAAGGTGCAAAGACAATAACCAAGGTGGTGGTTCAGTGAGTAGGCCTGTGTACTGTTGAAGTAGGTCTAATCTTTTTATTTTTTTAGTTAAGTGGTCCGTGAGTTTCTTTTTTTTTGGTTAAGTGGTCCTTGGTCTGAAAAAGTTTGAGAAACACTGCTATAGAGTCACGATATATTTATATTTTACTCTGCTGTTGTAAATAGCAAACTTCTCATGACTTATCCCCCCCCCTGTACAAAATGAAAATGCTTTTGTGGTGGACGTGAAGGATTAACAACAGGCAAAAACTATTATTTCCAAAGAGCCATATCTACTGACAATGGTAATGTTTCATGATTATCGCGAGATTTGTCGGGCCGCCGTTCTGGAAGTTCCATGGCTGGTTTTCTCGGTAGCGACTCTATGCTGTTAGTACGGTATGCTTTGTTTACCATCAAACTGGCTTCGTTATAAAGGTTATTAAAGGGTAGCAGGGTAACGTCACTTCCGTTGGCGTTCAAACCACGGTTTAAACATAACAGAGAGCTAGATCTGGAGCCTATTGTAGGCTGTCCACAAAGACCACATGTTTTTTACAGTGTATTCGGGACACAGTAGCTAGCGGATGGTGAGGTGATGTTAGCTGTATGTGACAAAAAATGTTTTAGCTTAGCAATTGAGTTACATTGCTTATAGCACCAGGTGAAAATCTTGCATAGTGTACCTTTAAAATTCAAATTAACATTAAAAAACTTTAACTACGGTAATTAGAATGGTGCAGACACATTTAAACAAACAAAACACAAATACAAAACCTATAAATCAAACCAAAGTAGATTCTGTGGAAGATACCAAAATATTAAGAAATAGTTATACATATATAATCAGTACACAATGACTATTTCCAAATGTGACTAGTATGATGAAAATAATCTGCTCAGCCAGCTAGGTGTTTCCTAAAATATGTTTTCCTGTATTCACACAAAAAGTGTAATGCTTAGCCATATATTTTTTTATTGCATCAAGTAGGGCTACAGTAAAAAAATTACTCACATTTTTGATAGAAACATAAACCCTCTACAAATTAGTATTGCTAAGCTTTATGTGTCAATCAATCTAACAATTGTGGTGAGACGCATCTGTACCTTGAGCTGCAGAGCTGCGTCTGAGTCCTCGTAGATCCTGCGTGCCAGACCACTGTTCTCCTGGGCCATCTTCTGCAGGAACTCAAAGTTCACATCAAAACCAAATCCAAGGCAATACAGAGGAAACTTCTTCCCAATGGCCTTTCTCACATTAGACTGGATTTTCCCTTGATTAGTTTCTCCTTCAAGAGGCAAAATAATCCATTATAATATTTGAGCCGATCACATGTTAAAGTTTAAATCAGAGCTCCCAGGCTGAGATGAGTTTTCACACCTGATGTGGGATCTCCATCTGTTAGCAGTATGAGAATGGAGGCTGAGCCGTTCCTGGGGTGTTGCTGAATCATCTCTACTCCTTTCAGCACAGCAGCGTTGATGTCTGTTGCTGGAGAGGGGATCCAACACACGCATTATACAACTTCCAATATGTGCACTGTAGAGTATGATAAATAAATACTAAATACTCCTACTGTGACTACTATACCAAACAACTACTACTAACACAACTATGGTTACTACTACTACCACTATAACTGCTACTAATGACAATAAGAATAATAAGTTCTAAGTTCTCAAGAAAAGTTTTATTTACACACTGCTGTCTAAGTTAAATTAACACTGAAGGCTTATTATTCTGCAATATAAACAATTCTTTCCTGATGAGGTCTATCTCACCACCATGATCTGTAATCCCTTTGACAAACTGTTTTGCCATCTCCAGATTAGTTTGGGTGGCTTGGAGGAGTTCGCGTTTCCATGGAGATACATCTCTATTGAATAGGATGAGACCAAAATAGTCATCTTCAGCTAAGTCATCCAGAATCTTCAGTAAAGCCCCTCGAGTCTGCAGAAAAGGTTGCAGAAATTGGTTGAAATGTACAGCACACCTCCACTGCTTTTACAAATCTATTGGGTGCCACTTTACCTGAGCAATTTTCTTTCCACGCATAGAGCCACTCTGATCAATAATGAAGACCACATTTTTGGGGATCCGCGCAAGGTCAGCTGGTGCAAAGAAATGAACAAAATAGCCATCATGTTCCTAGGGGGTACAGAACATGTAGAGTATAAAGACAGCCACATAAAACACTTTGACTAAATAGAATGGTGCAGACACATTTAAACAATCAGTTACACTTTACTTGACGTCATCTAAAAAAGAGTGACATGACACTGTCATGACCGTGTCATAAACATTATAATCAAGTCATAAACGTTTATGACATATCACTCGCTTATGACAAGTGTCATTTGGCTTTTGTCATAACAAGTTAGGGTTAGGGTTAGTGTCATTTGGTTTTGTCATGACAAGTTAGGGTTAGGGTTAGTGTCATTCGGTTTTTGTCATGACAAGTTATGTCACTCTTATGTAGATACCGTCAAGTAATGTGTTACCAAACAATCAAGCCACAAATAAAAACAAAAGGCATGCACACAGAATACACACATTATTGGTGCCATTTGCAAACAAATTAAATATGAAAATATAAAATACTTTACTTCAAGGGATTTGATTCCCAGATTTTTCTCTAGAGGAATTTAATAAGTTTGGCTTTTGGGAATAAATTTGAAATAATAGATTGACCTTGGAGACTCACTCACAAAGTCATTTACATACCGTTACATCACCTTGGGACCGTGGTCTGTCAACATCATAAAGGATTTTCAAATCTCCCGTAAGTCCTGTCTCTCCACAACCATCACAATCCATTTGCTGTCCATGAGTGGGGTAGAAACTTACCCATGCCTAAAATGGGAACGCATTGAGATAAAGGTGAAGCAAAGTACACCAAGAAAATGTACATTTCTTTATGCTGATTCACAGACATGGTCACGCCAGTTAAACAGCTTTCTGAAAGTATAGTAGCCTATAACAAGTTTACAGTACATGTTGATCATGGGGAAAGCCTGTGCATTACCTGTTTGTCAGCACGTGTGGTTGTGATGGCATTAGCCAAGTCTTTCTCACCCAAGGAACCCTTAACTTCCAAAAAGTTTATTCCAGGCTTCTCATAAATGTTTACATCAATCTGTTGTAGGAGACATGAACCTTGTATGGATTATATAGAAATAGCACTTACATATTTATTGTGGTCTCTCTCTTTGAGTAAGAGAGTCAAAAGAAAGTAAAATATGTCCCTTTAATCCTTATCATACCCATTTACTTTTTTTTACCTTAAAATCTTTGACAATTTGACCAGGTTGGGCATTGATCAGCAACTCATATTTGCCAAGACGACGATGGAGCACTTCTTCATAGGTGAGTTCAAATGTCACCTTGCTATGACCGGCGATAGTCACAGATGTTTTGAAATCCTCCAAAGTCCTGCCCACCGAACTAAGAGCATGCAATAAAAAGCATTAAATGTGCTATAGTATTACGAAACATACAAAAATGACCAACAAATGTCAACAGAATGTGAAGAATGTAACATAATGTCAAAAATGCCTTGATATCAACTGAAGTTAGCAAACAACCAACTAGCTTCATGACAAAACACCCATATAATAGCATTCTGTACATCAGGTGTACTGTGTATGGAGGATTAGACATTTTAGGTGTATAAATCTATTTTCCATTGTTCATGTCAATAAATAGTTTTAAATTAATCAATAATTAAATACAACAATATACCTTTCATTATATAATAATATAATGTATTAATTATATAATAATACCTTGATACCTTCAATGTATTTGTCATGTTTTATTCCATAATTTGTTTTTATTTTTTAGTATGTATTGACACATCTCATCACATTGACACATACACCAGTGTTTCCCAAACTTTTTTTCTGGCGACCCACTTTTTAAAAATGACAGACCATCGCGACCCATTTCACTTCAAATCTACCCTGCAACCACCAATATTGTTTTAGGCCACAGGTTCTCCAACTTTTCTATGCCTCCCCCAACCATACATTGCTATAGGATCCCTGCTTTGAACACGGTTGTGTTGCATTTTGAGCACCATCAGCGTGAAAAGTTGGAAATGACTACTGAAAAGATACGTTTTAATGCGCATCCGAAAGTAGGGGAAATTCTCGCATGTTGCGCAGTCGTCATTCGTCAGCATAGTAAGCTGTTCCTGTATTTCTAAAAAAAAATGTTGTAGGCTACGTTGCGTTGCAGACAAATGGGTCCATAACACTTTGGACGTCAATTCCAATGTAAACAGCAAATAACTCAAGTCGTTATATTGTATTGTTGTATTATATTATATTGTATAGTCGTTATATCAGAACAAGAGGCGTTTGCGCAATAGCCGGAAGAATGCGCCTTTACTTTGGAGTTAGCGAGGTAGAAAATGAGAGGAATAGTGTTTAAAATGCCCATTTAAATTGTAGACTATAATGCACTGTTGTGCATTTTAAATCATAAATAAGAATGTGAGGAGGTTGCTATTAACTTTAAAGATTGCATCTGCAATCGAAACTGTATGCAAATTGAATGGCCTTATGTCCGGTCTATGCAGGCCCGTCGCTAGAAGGCAAGCAAACCAAGCAATTGCTTGGGGCCCCGAGCTGGCCAGGGGCCCCAAGACAACGACTGGTTAAAAATAAAATGCAACGACAAACTGTGAGCGCCCCTTTGATAATGCAGTAAAGTGCAACGACACTGTTACCGGCAATACCGGGATCCCCCTCAAGGGGGCCCCTCTCAGTAGTCGCTGACAGCAGCCAGCCAGCCAGGTTTGTGATCTCTGCTGCTGCCGCGAAAATAAAAAACAGGCAGTCATGATGAAGTGGAGTCATGCGTCCGGAAGCCAGAAGAGAAAGGAATAGGATGACAAGAAAAAACAAGATAGTGGTAAGTGATAAATTACACTGGATAAAATAACTCTAATTGTCTTGTACAAATGGTGTAATGTCGCAGCAGGAAGGCTAGCCTAGCAAAAAATGTTTATGTTAACTACCTGCCTGACTGCCCATGCTGCTTGTAACAAACTAGAACAGTTAGCGCAACTTTTTTTTTCAAACGGACGGAATATGGTTACATACTGTAATATGTTTATTAACAGGATAAGGAAGACGCAAATCTGTTCCAGAATCACTGTTTATCATATTTAATGACATAACATTGCTATAGCTTTGTAAAAGGTTTTGATGAAAGTGGCATAGATTCTCTGCTATACTAACTATTCGACCGTGATAATCTACACGATAAATTCCGTGCCTCAAAGCAGACTGGAACATTCATGTCTAGTAGTATTCATGCACGCCAGCTGTTTACTGTCTTTAAAGCATCAGGTGCGTCTGTCTAATTCTCAAACAGCAGAATGCTTAAATGCTATGTTAAGCTACAAGTAGGCCTAGGTCAATGTATAACATTAGCTTGGGATGTTTTTACAGTAAGCATTGGTAGTTGTGAAAGCAGCTGCATCCCTTCTGAATATCAAAATATGGAAATGCTAACATATCTTTTCTTTCTCCCTCAAGGTGCTTTGCTTAAATTTCTCAGCCCTCAGGCTCTTCCTAAGGATACCTCCACTGATGAAGATGGCCTGAAAGGTTAATCTTATGTGTGTGTGTGTACTTGTATTTATGTTGGATTTTTAAATTGCTATACAACCTGCACTCTTTATAGTATAACAATGCATCCTTTTTCTGCATAAGATGGCAGTGTTTTATTTTCTCACTTTGTGAGAACTGAAAAATGTTAATGTGAGTGTGTGTGTGTGTGTGTGTTTAAGTATGTTGGATTTAGTTATTGTGCACTTTTTTACATGTATATTGGATTTTATGGTACGGTGGTGTTTTTGCAAATGTTCAAAACTAATGCACAGTATATATATATATGCAACTGCAGTATTGCACTGTCAAATTTTGTATTTATATAAACTGTGGGTGAACTTAAACTGTATGGCTATGCGGTGGTTCCTGTAGGCTTTGCGTGCGGTGGGGGGGGGGCCTCCATGTCCATTTTGCTTGGGGCCCCCAAATTCCTTGAAACGGCCCTGGGTCTATGGATGTCTGCTTTAGTTGACAGCACGGTCACTAGATTTTAATCGGTAAAGTTGAGGAGCTGGTATCTATTAATGTTCGTGCAAATAGGCGGATTCATGTCCTTTTATGACAAAACCGTGAATGTGGTAGTTAACAATCTACATCCTAATAGAAAACTGTTAGCTTTCCTGGTATCAAATGACAAATGGTATCAGTTAGGCCTATAACACAACATAAATTGTGCTGGCGACCCAAATAAAATCTCCTGCGACCCACCCGTGGGTCGCGACCCAGACTTTGGGAAACACTGACATACACAATAGTCAGTCAGTACGAAAATAAACTGAAACAATCGGTTTTATCTAGCTTGAGTTGCTGCATTCAACAGCTTATGCAGCCAATGCAGCCAGGCACACTATTGCCGAGTGTGGAGTAACACTCCCTGGAAATTCACAATTTCGTCACCGTTTAAAAAAAAAAAAAAAAAAACATAGTCCAGTCCATACAACTTCATTTCAATTTCGAAAGAAATACTGGACTATGGTTTTTTTTTCTAATTGTGAATTTCCAGAGCGTGTTACTCCACACTCGACAATCGACTCATACGGACTTTCCCCTAAAGACACCAGCTGCAGCAGCAACATTTCCGGAAAGGTACTGGCTTGATGAAATTCATTCTGGACTCTATCCGACCACATAAAGACCTCGGGATACTTCGGTTTGGCTTTAGGGACCCTCTACTCACTACCACGTAAGTGTAATGTTGTTTGGAACTGTAGAAGAGGTATAAAAATAGCGTTTTGTAGCGGCGAAATTACTTGCCCTGGTCACTTCCAGGCTAACGAGTTTTGACTAAAAACGGTAAAATCGAACTTTCTCAAAACACATCCGAATTACATGATTTTGATGTCAACTCAACGTATGTACTCCCAATCATCCGTAAATTGATCTAAAGTGCATTTTACTCCTTTAATTCCTTTAACACCTGCTTTGTGTATGCGCCCAGAAAGTAAAGGAAGGGAGGAAGGTAGGTATGATATGGATGCACTTTTGAATGGTGAGTTTGGGAGGAGTTTTACTGCATTTCAATGGCAAAAATACCCTAGGAATCTAGAGTTCTCGCGGAAGCATTTGCTCAGTGAGAGACTCTGGCAAAGAGTAATGATGCACATAACTTTTGCCCCTTGCCTCGCAGGGAACCAATCATATCTGTGTATCTGATATAGGCGGGCCAGAGACGAGCTAACAGATGTACAGTGTTATCCAATTGTGTCAAAGTCCGGTCAAAATCATAACATGAAAAATTATATTAAAAAACAAAAACGCTGTGGCTAGAAGGAGACAGATAAGACCCCATATGGAAAAATGCAGATTATTTCAATGAGGTTTTATCACTGAAAACGATTATTTCTGAAAACTTTGGCCAAAGTTGAGATGTGGGAAAACTCATGGTTTCACTTTCATCAAGGGAAAACAGCTTGTTGCATTGTGACATGTTGTTCCCTTGTTTGTTTGAAATCTCTGATTGACCACCTGTTCGAGGGATTTGCGACAGCCTTCCCCAGCTGTTTATAACATGTTTGTAGCATATCGGTTTTCAGTGAATTATCAGTTTTTCCTAATAGCCTACCTGTATCTCTTCGATTTCACTAACGAGTGTTGTAGGATATATTGACGGCACAATAACTTTTACAAAAGACCAGAAAACAATGTTAAAGCATTTGTGGAGAAGAAGGATGGTTTGTGTGTTCTTCCTACATCTCAAGGGAAGCTACTTCGTTGCTCTGATTGGTTAGGTCTATTTAATTGAGTGCAGAGGCATAGAGCATCACAGTCCCGCCCCTCCTCCGAGAGAGCTTAGTTTCCGGAAGTAAATTTCCCATTCATTTCTCCCATTGACGTTTTGGAAAAATCCGTATCTAAAGAGTTTTAGACCATGTCTTAGGCTAATCAGCTACGGCGTAACTCATAAGCATACAACATATCATTTCGAGTGAAAAAACGAAGAGAAAGTCCAAAAAAAGTCAAAGGTACAAGACTGTGTACATATTTTTATTTCCGAGCGAAGGAACTACTCATCCCATAAACCACCGCGCCTCACTGAAAAATATATAAGCAGCACGAACCAGCACAAAATCATTTCCAACCATGATGTTTCCAACCGGCCACAGCACGCGAACCCTTTCCTCCAAACAATGATTTTGATATAGTTAATAGCAGTTATTTCAGGAGTAATCGTGTAAATAATAGTGTTTTGGTATTGAATGTTATATTTACCATTGTGTATTTTATATCGTGTGTGTGAAACCGGTTAACGTTAACGTTAGCAACATTGTGCAGTGCTTCATATCTGACTGCCATCCTGATGCATGGACCGGTGCATGATCTGCTCTTGGACCACCATATTCAGTTTATTAACTTGCTGTGAATTATTACACAAAATGTTCATTAAATGTACGAAGAAGTATTTCTAGGTTAATGGTTGATGATATGGCTCGTACAGTATGAAGGCTACAGTAGCCTAGCTAATGTTAACTAGCATTTCCAACCTCCCTGCAAAACTCACCACACAACTTCGTAGGTTTGATCGGTCTTGTCCCTCATGCTGGCCCTTATAAAACCCACAAGTTGACCCTCGACACACAACAGTCAATAATGTGACCCGATTTAAAGTGGTTTTCACCCCTTTGGACACTCTTGATTTCGTCCTTGAAACAGTGAAATATTCACGGGGGCATGGACGGTTTGCTAACCATTTTACTGCAGTGTCTAGCCGGCGGTAGCATCCAGCCTGTGCTATCAGCTAGCTAGCTAGTTCAAAGGTTTAAGTACTTAATGGGGATATACAGGGCTTTTTATGCCTCGACTAAGTTGATGTTTCATATAAACAACAATTCATATTCATAGAAACAACAAGGTCACTAAAACATAATATATTTCATACCTGTGTTGCAGCATGTAGGCTAATGTTAGCAGCATTATAATGACATTCTAATGTCTGAAAGGCTAATGATTAGCCTGTCGGCTAACTGAAAAGTTAAGCGTTCAAACTAGCATTTCCAGTGTTCTATTTGATGGTGTATTGGCCCTGACTAAGTTCGTGTGATGTATAAACCACAATCCTTGTTGATACAAGTACCAATGTTCGTCTAGAAAGTTTTTATTCACATTAAGAATTTCGCCATAGGCAGTAAAAGACTCCGCCATTTTTGTCAATAATTTTCGCTGATTAAGTTTCAAACTATGACCAGAGCCAGTCTACGGATTAGACATTCTCTGCTATGACCTTAACGGCCTTTCCACCAATCAGAGGCATCACTGTGGGATTGTGGGATTGTTCAGGATTGTGGGTAATGAAGTACTTATCCAAGACATCGCGAATAAAAGACATTTATCTCAAAACAAGGTTAGTGCCCCGTGAGCTTTTGGCGTCTATATGAGCATACACAATCGCTTAGTACAGCCGTAGCTGGTTTTGAGTCTACCATGTGCAGTTAAGTTTTTATGGCTTATACCCGAATTGTCAATGGAGAAATTGCATTGAATTCTTACTTCCGGAAACTCCTGTGGGCGGGACTGTGATGCTCTATTCCCCCCCTGTATCGGTTGAAACACGCCCCATAATTACATCCCAATGGAGCAGTATCAGACTCATATTCTGACTAGAATTTGAGTATGACAACGCCAGGCTACCTGAGACTCAGTTATTTACTCAAATGTCAGTTATTTGACTTCCCTGCAGTGTGCCTGCTGATCAGTTTGGGGATGGTCTAAGGTGGCGTTCATACTATCCTGTTGGGGAATGGTCTAAGTGGTCTAAATGGCGTTCACATTGACAGACTTTTTCAGATCCAAAACACAAGTATTCAAAAGTGTTAAAAACATGTGAGGTTTATTGTGTTCATGTTGTTGCTATGTTGTATTTAACTAAATATCCAGATATACCAACTTCTGACTCTACTTACAGCGTTTGTTGAAGCAATAGCAGATCAACATACTTTTAAAAAAATATGTTTATGTTAATGAATTATACATTCAAAATGAACAAGATCAATGGATGTTTATGTAGGCTAATTTGGCTGTTACATAGGTCTGGGCATCCGTAACTTTTTCCCTGGCCAGAACAAATTGACTTAGCTAAGGCAGGCAGTTAAGCAACCACCCATTATTGGAAAAAAAATGCTTTTTCTAAATTTGAGCATTTAGCACTTTTTTTTTTTTTTTTTGCTTGTGCCATGGCCATCTAAATGCGACAGTCGAATTGACAATTGAATTTGAGTGCCTGCGGAGGTCAAAAAAGTGTGTCAGTCTGAACAGCTCTTAATTGAGCCCTGTGGCCTCAGCAGTGCTCAGCATAGATATTGGAAAGCTAGATACCACATTGGGTTCGAGTTCTATTAGTGCATAAGTGTGGCTGCCATATTTCTGGGGGCAACACCTTTACTCTATGGTGCTCACACCATCATAGATCAACAAGAGCACCGATGCAAAAACCACAGACGAAAAGTTATCATGCTGTGTAATGGAGTTGACAAAACATGTTAAAAAGCATAGACGACCTCTTTTAGAAATCTTAAATCAACAGTGGACTGTGCAGTCAAATCTAAGCAGCCAAACAAAGTCCTCAACTGGGACATTTCCAAAAAAGTTAATGCACATCCAAAGTCCCTTGTTGGCTAACACGAACGAGGAGTCCGCAGACAGAAAACACGGGTATAATCCACAAAGAATTGACCTCAATGATTCTGTGAATACACTTCTGAACACGCTCCCCCAGTGGTATCAAATAGTACACAGCTGAGTAGCCATGAACGGCCTCAGAAAATACCAGGGAGGTTCTTGGCTTTATCTAGAGGCCATTAGAAGCTTGGCCAAGCAGACACTTTTGTACACAAAGTGGCTTATAAAACAGATATATACAGTACATAATATAGTCAGTAGCTGTATTGTTGCCATATCGATCATGTTAACATGTGATAAATATAAATGTTATGTTTGTTGTACCAACTTTTTTGTTCTCTTCTATTAACTGTCTTGCATCTGTGACAGAATTTTGTTGATGAATGTGTCAAACATTTACAAGTAGTTTGTGTACTTTGCCCCCTGGGTATTGAGGTTTTGAGGTTGGCCAGCACGAAACAAACTGAATATGTGCACACTGGAAACATTATATGTCTGCTGTCACTGTGACAGCAAATATGATTTGTGGTTTGATTGTTTACCTGACAAGTCCGGCACTTTGGCCTCGTGAGACAGCCTGACTGTACTGCTGCTGGGCCTCCTCTTTCTGTTTAACAACCCCATCGTATGTCTGCCCATCAATAGTCCTGTAGTTAAAAGCAGGGACAAAGACAGATGACTACGAGAATGATGTAATGATATTGTACCAGTTTAATTAGAATGTCTAGATATTTAACGGTCTGCAATTTAGAGTTATGAATATAGAGTAAATTGGACTACCAACATTCTAAATTTGCTGATGAAGGCGTTTTTGGGGATCTTCACATGGAAGTCAATCTCATTGGAGTCGCCACGAGTGTTCGTCACACGACTTGTGATAACTGTGATAGCATAGCGACTGGTTACCGTGGAGTTAATGTGAAAGCTGTAGATATCCCAGTTTCTTGACTGCAAATAAGACAATAATTGAAGGTTAGATAGAAATGTATAATTACTTTGGTTGTGGTTTGTTGACAACACAATTCTAAATCTCTCAAAACAAATAGTTATGATGGAAAGTACTAAAACTAGATGTACCGCAGAGCGGTACAAAATATGACCGCCGCCCAGTCCAGCACATTTTTTCCACAAAAATAAATCACGCTGAAAGGCCTATATGATTCTAACTGTCTCACTAAATTGCATTATCCACACTCAATTCTCACTGGTATCTGCTAGACAACAAGTACCAAAACATGATTAGTTCATAGATTTCACATGTAAAATTGATTTTATACAACCCCATCTTGCCTGTTCATAATTCTGAGAAATTCTTGAATTGTGTGCATGTGTGCGTGCACACGTTTATGTTTATGTGTGTGGGTGTGTGTGTGTGTGTGTGTGTGTGTGTGTGTGTGTGTGTGTGTTTGCGTGCTTGTGTGTTTGTCTGCGTATGTGTGTTTGTGCATGTGCATGCATGCGTACATATGTCTACTGTGTGAGTATGTGTCATATGTATGATTACTGTGAATGTATGTGTGTGCGTGTGTATCTGTTTATGCACATGTGTGCACATGGAATGGGTTAACATGACCCCTGGAGGCAAACATACGGAAAAAATTGGTCATCTTAGGCCCTACGGTTCTCAAGATATTCACAGAAAACTGTGTCTAAACGAAAAACGATGGTTCCATGCTATCCATGTGGGGTTACATGCCCACCAAGTTTCGTGTACCCCGGTCTTTCAGTGTCCCGGGAATCCTTGACGGAAATTTGGACATGCGAAAAAGAAAAAAAAGAAAGAAAAAAAAAGAATCTGACTAAACCTATATGACCGCCGCTTCGCTGCGCGGCGGTAATAATGATTAACTAGAAAATAATTAACATGCCAGAACTTAATAGAGAGACATTTTTTTGTATGGACCTAATGCCTTTCACAGAATTGTAGTGAGTTTACACTTAATATTTTAAGATCTACAGTATGCCTGACCTCAGAACATGATGTCATAGCTTTACAAGGGGAGGCACTATAAAGGTTTAATAAATCCACTCATAAGTAGGCAAATATCAGAAAAACATTATGTTTTCCTTTTCCCCGTGGCCACTCAAGATATTATTGCACATTAGTGCATGTGGCATTATTACTATTTATTTAATGTCACTTCAGCATCTGAGTTTTCCATTTGTTTTTTTTACTGAAAAGTAAAAGGGTCCTACCTTCAAAGAGAGGGCAGAGTCTGAGGCAGTGAACAGAAGGCTGAAGATAAACACAGCTGCTGCTAGATCCATTATGGCAATACAGGCCAGGTCTCGCACACAGGCATTTCATATGAGGTAGGAGGCTGCTATTGGATGCTGTAAGCTGAGAGTACTGTTAGTTTAATTACCCTCGCCCCCCCCCCCCAGCAGTGTGTGTGTGCGTTCATGCATGTCTCTGTGTGTGTGTGTGCACATAACTAAAAACCTACTAGTTTAATGTATCATACCTCGTCCTACATGTTAATCTGAATCAAAATTTGGATGCAGGAGTTTGATGTCATTTTCTCACTGCAAGACAAGGGCAAGGGTTTGCACTTGCCTGACTGCAGCTATGGACTGTTATGTTATTGACCGTTTCCAGTTGGAGGAAAGTAGCAGCAGCCACAAATATTGACTTAAATCAGTATGTGTAATCAGTTGACTATTCCAAAGAACAGTTGAGAGGGAATTCTAAAGAAGGCATGGCATGAAGGATGATTCAGTTCAAGAGTTTGTGTGACTACAGAGAAGATCTTTGTAGATACAAACACAGATTTGACCATAGACAAATCATTATTTCAGCCTGTTTTTATATATTTCATTTACTGGTATATATTTTATATATAACATTTATTTATTTTTATTACAAATGCACAAACCTTTCCAAAAATTCCACAAGAGAAAAATACTCCACTGTACCACTAATTCACTGACAGTATTTTGCCGGTAGTTTAAAATGATATGGCACCCTACAAGTGCTAGCCTACTAGTCAACTATCTAATATATTCATACAACAATACACAATCTTGTAGTACAAACTACAAGAGGAACTCATGTGATAATAGCTTTTCAACTATAGGATAATAGCTTTACGACTACACATATACACATTACTATGAGTCACCATTGTTGTAGGATAAAACAGCATCATTCAGCATGAATATGCACAACTGATTTATTGTTTCTTTAAAGGGATATGACTATAGTGTTTCAATTAAAAATGCTGATATCACACATATGCTGTATGGATATTGTATTATTGTTATTATTATTATCATTATTTTTGTTTTTCATTTACAGTTGAGGGACTGTGAAGTTAGACAGCTCCCCCTGCAGAGCAGATTTCAGATCGACAAGTTGGCATTTCACTCTGGGCACAGCCTTGATACTGTAGTCCCCAGCTGAATCACTGTGGAAGAACATGGTGAGTCGATTTGATTAATCTAAATGGATACAAATAAATTGATCAAAGTGTTTTAAATCATAGAAAATTTCAGTGAATTTAACCTTACCTGGAAGCATTCACCTCCACACCATGAATTCTCAGCTTTGTGGGGTTGACTTCCTCATATGCAACTAGTAGTTTACCTGAGAACAACAGCCAAAAGTGTACTTTACTTATATACTCTGAATTGTATGCATTGGCTTTGGTATAAAGCATAAATTATGATTGGATCAGAGATGAAAAGATGAAAGGGTATGCTGTATAGAACAACAACACTAATTAAAAAACAGCAATTAGCAGTGTCTAGTTACCCATGATGCCAGGGATTTCATTTTCTAATGGACGTTTTCTGACTGCCGGCCAAAGGAAGTGTTTTCCATCTTGCCGATGAAGCAGAATGACAACACGGATATTTGTCATGGTGATATCCGCTTCACTGTCCCGTATAATCACTATCATGCTGTTTAGAGAAAAGACATCAGCAACAGTGTTCTCATGTTACACTTACACGTGCATGTCAACACTTTCCAGGTAAATTCATAGTACCTATCTGTAGTGTGGTCTGTGTCACTGTCTGTCCACATGAACGATTGCATGTACTGTCCATCTTTGATGGTGATCTTATTGGTGTCAAACTCAATGTGCTTGTCAGCATTAACACGAATAATGATCTTCTGGAAACCATTGCCTCCTTCTGACATGAGCTGTCCGTTCATGGAGAATCCTTAATTGGTTCAACAGTGGAGACAAATTGCATTTAATTGAATAACATGAACAAGCCAACAATAAAGTAATTCATGCTGGACAATGTGGGCCCTTCATGGAAATACTGAAATATTCAGTATCAATTATATTTCACAAGAGTTCAAAAGTACTAACTTAACATTTATTTCATTCAGCTGTTACTGAAAACATAGACAAGCACACACATTGATGAGAGATATTTCCTTAAAACATGAGATATATAGACATTTTAAAAGTGCTTTAGGAGTTGAATATAAATGATGCAGACACTGGAGTGTGTATTGTGCAGATAATCTTTTACAGACCTGCACTGTTTTGTGTGTGAAATCTGCACATTTTGTGTGATCTGTTCAGACTGGTATTGTGTAACTGTTTTGTTGGGCATTGCTTTAAATCATAAATTTAGTATGGGAAATTCTATATAAATGAAAAAGAATGTTGCATTGTGGGATAACACATCCTTGTACTGCCCTTGTAAATCCTGCTCTAGGAGTTCATGCTTCTGTAGAGTGAAATGGGGTAACGCTATAAAGGGAAGCATGATAGCAGTCAAAAGTGTAACAATAAGCTGACGTGCAACACATAACACCATACATACTGTATGTAACACTAAGGCATTACAGGCTTTTTGAAGGCCACGTACGTCTTCTCCATCACTATGGTGAGAGCACTTAGAAAATAATAAGTTAAATTCCATTATTTTTCGCTTCAGTGCTCAGTAATTTTTCTTCTGCATTTAACCCATCTGGGGTAAGTTTACACACACACACACACACACACACTAGGAGCCATGAGCTCACCATGAGCACACATACACACCCGTAGCAGTGCGCCCCCCCCCCCCCCCCCCCCCCCGTCTGATGTAAGGAGTTTGAGAAGATGAGAACATGGCGCCGCCCTACCAGATGCAGAGTCCTGCAGCAGTTTGACAGAATGGCCTGCTGGGATGTCAAAGCAGAGCGGCAGAGACTGGCCCTCAGCAGCCATCAAGAACCTCACAGGCGTCCGTACTACGCAGAGACAAAGAGACAGACAGAGAGTGTGGGAGGTGCAGGGGGCAATAAGTAATAATAATCATATGTGAAGAATTGAATTGGTGTGTATCTCCTCTGACTGATAGTTGGGTACCTGATATTACAGTTGGTGGTGGAGATAAACCAGCTCCCTTTGGGACTTTGAGAGACGATGACAAAAGTGAGCCACAACAAAGGAGACAGTAAGATATAAGGTCATCTCTGTTGATCTCAGAAGACTTATTTAAGTAGTTGTGTTACCTGGTATTGCAGTTGCCTGTAGCATTAATGATGTAAGGTCTTCATAATCAGACTCCGGGAAGACTGGATGGAGGCATGGAGATAGTGAGGCGTTTATATGATTTGTCATGATGTTGCTTTAATATCTGAGATCAACTTCACCATCCTGCTTCGTCAATATCAAATAGGCTTTATAAGTCCTCAGGTGTAGTTAAATAAAAAACTATGGGTAAAAATTCAAAGTGATTTAAACAAACCTGGCAATAGTTTGTGGTGGATACCGTGTCCAATTGACCCATACATCATAGGTGGATGAAATGCACCATAATCAGGACTAGATATTCTAAGGCGATTAAGGATCCTGCCAGAACGAGCTTTGTGACCTAGGAAGAAGGAACAACAACACTATTAATCAAAGATGGGCTATTGGCTCAATTGTTAGCGCGCTCGCCTCCCGATCCGAGGTGCTGCTGTTTGCGGGTTCAAGTCCGGGCGTGTGCAGGGCTGAATCGTGCAGGTTCAACACAACGCAGGTTACATTGGTGCCGTGACCCGGATCGGGAGTGAGGTTTAGGGGGGGTGAGTGTAACGGATGCCAGCTAGCTTAGCTGTGCTTGTGGAACGTTGATAAACCTCACTCCCCGACGCCTCAAGAGTGCTGCTGGCATGTGAGTCCATATTTCCCTACTACCTCATTGAACTTGTTGGAGATATACCTGGAACACGGATCCATTCACCTGATTGCCCTAGTAAGAAGGAACAAGAACACTATCAATGGCGACCCCATGACATGCAATGTAGGCATGAACTGTTCAATTTGTATCTCCATCTCGGACGTGCTTCATTTGTTATAACAGTATTATACTGTTGCCCATCTTTACTTTGCATACCTCACTGAACTTGTTGGTGTCAGCCTTTGGGTGAGATATACCTGACTTGCTATTAAAGTGCATTATATTCAGACTTTAATTTAGAAGATGTGCTTGAAGCAAGGCAACACAATATGTAAGCAGCGGAACCCAGGCGCAGCATTAAGAACCACTTTAGCATATTTAGAATTTTTGTATGCATATTGCTAATCTGAAGGGTACATACTTCATACCAGTATGAAAACTAAATAGAGATGACATTAGCTTAATTCTCTCTATGGCAGTGAGTTTTGTTTTCAAATGTTTTCACGCATGTCTAGATAACGGGTTAGGAATGTTTAGGAGACAGATCATAAATCCTCAAATTATGGCTGGGGTCTTTTATTTAGGCTGCACATAGCACAGCATCTTTATTTGGGGCAGGCTTGTATTCGAGGCAGCTAGGCCTTTATTTCTTACGTGGTGCGTTTTATTGTGAGACATATAGGCCTACTTTTCGTTTGGAGCGGCATACCGGTAGGCTATGCAGAAGATGTTCAATTTGGGATTTAATCTACGTTTGGACTGTTTGACTATATTGCTAAATATCGGGACTGATGACCACTGAAATCTGTGAGGTATTTGATGGTTCACTATTAAGTTTCATGTAGTTCCATCTGCTTATTGCGAGATAAGACATCCGCTTTCATTTATTCATGGAGTGTGTTCTGTGCTGTAATGGAAAACTTATTCCGTATAGCCAAAGAGGTCTATGATAGCCTAAATTGAGTTATTTTTTTTAATTATGCATGATTTACTTTTTTTTTATCAAATTCGTAGGCTGATGCCTGGCAGTAACAATTGTGTTTAAATGTAGGTTACTGTTTCAGCCTTTGGCAAGCTCAGAAGGGGACGGCAAGCGACTGTTGGAGACTCATGGTGTAGGACAATGACTTTTCATTGGCAACAATATTAAACCAATCAACAATATAAAATATTAAGAAGAGCTCTTTTATGAGTTAAATTGAAACAAAATTATTACTGGCCTTTATTTGTCCGAATCTGAGGCCCGGCTATAAATAGAATCCCAGCCATAATTTGAGGATTTAGCTATGCACATGTGTTGTAAAGGCCATTGACTATGTAGAAACAGCGCCGTCTGTAGCTTTGGGGTATATGTGCAGTAAGTTCAGTAGTTAGTGAGGAGAGTCACAGTTTGAAGGTCAGACAGGACAACGTGTCCACTGAGTAAGCTCTTTATGTTCGTGGCTTGTGTGCGTAAATGATAAGGGTAAGTGTTGCCAGAGCCCGTCTACGGAGAGCCTCCCCACTCTCTATTAATCCCATACAAACCGAATTTGGCTGCAGTTCACCAGAGTTCACCTAGATGGCGATCGCGGGCGAGTCCAAAATACATGGGGTCCTATGGAGCTACATGGCTACATTTATTGTTTTCACCTATTTAACAACTGAAACCCTCAGATTTAATTTTATTTTTCACAAAATGGATATGGATTATCAATCAAAAATGAAATAATCCGGGAGTCATGTCCTTTCGTTTTTTTACAGGTTGGGTCGTGTTGCCCATAACACGCTAGCATTGATGCTATGCTATGCTATGATCATGCTAATGAATGACGTCATTGACACGTTTGAAAGGCTTTTTAGAACAATTAAGAGACTTTAAAAAATATAATACTCAACCAAGTGTATTGTCTTTGCCTCCCCTTTCGAATACAATATTCAAATTACTTGAAAAAAAATTATATCCCAAGAAAAGTAGATTTTGAGGGGTACAGCTCCATAGACCTCCATTCATTCTGGACTCGCCCACGAGCGCCCCTAGATGCAGTACCACACCGGAAGTGTTCCGAGAGTGAAGGTTCTCCCCTTATTAGACATTCTCTGGTGTTGCCAATTTCATTTCCGGTTACTGTAGTCATTTAAGATGTGAACAATGTTAGTTTCTAGCGAATTCTAATGATGTATAATTTGGTTATTTAGGCTAAATATAGCAAGATACGAATGAAATATACTTTGAATGTAGCAAGCTAGCCATGCAATGCTCATGCTTAGCACTGTTTATTCCTGCACACTAATGTCATTCGTTTCATATAGTGTATAGTTTACTGTTAATATTTCATAGTGTTATAATTTCATGCAAAGATGTGAAGAACTATGTAGCATGTTGAGCTATTAGGCATTAATGAGAAATGAGTCAGCATATTTGTGAGGCTAATAAGCTATTTTACGGTGTTATTCCTCTCCTAGCCACAAGAGTTACATATGTGATTCGTGCACTGGTTAGCTATGTAGCTGAATGTATATGTTTATGCTTTGCAATTGCCAATATCCCACCAATCATTTGTTATTTGTATTGAGGAATTGTATTGTAGTGAATGTTACTCATTGTGTTTCCATATCTGCTCATGTCTTTACAGAAACCACACACACACACATACATCCACATCAACGCCCTGCACATATGTATGCACAATACATATTCGATTAATCCTATTAGAGTGAACTGACCCCCCTGTGTATTGCTAATTTGAATACCAATTAAAGTGAAGTAACTTCAGACTGACTCCTTTTATATATGCTCTGACCGGCATACCGTGGCGAACATCATTCCCACCATTGAAACTATACAGTCCTACCCAAACCACGCCTACAACGTGTGTTTCAGGCATAGTGCAAGCACTAATCTCTAACTGAAAGTGCACAGATCTTGTGCATTTGAGAGCGCTCTCTCGCGGCTGTAGACGGTAATGTTTCATGTAGGGTTCATGTCAGTTAATATGAATTAACATTTAAAAACATGTTCAATGATATAGTTTTTCATATATAAGTCGCACCTTACTGTAAGTCGCAGGACCAGCCAAACTATGAAAAAAAGTGTGACTTATAGTCCGAAAAATACGGTAAAAGCGTATCTTACCCGATCAACAATGTTACACGGCTCTTCATAATGCTGAAGAATGCTCCATTCACTTGAATGGGCCTTCCAAACGTTCGGTGGTCTGATATTTCTCGATAACAGACAGTTCCTAAGTATAACAGACCGCTGTCAAGGAAAATGGGCTTTGTGCTTCTAATTCACGTCTTTCATATCACACTGCAAGTACCATAGACAGTAAATGAAATGGACAAACAGACTCCGTTGTCTTCAATGGGAGGGCACTGACACAAATGTAATATTTTTTTTCAGTTGGCTTCCCATCGTACTGCGCAGACTCGCACTTAACTTCGTGACGTTAGCCATCAAACTGAATCTTGTAACTCATCTGATAGATGGTTCACACAGAAATTCTTCTCACACTTCCTTCGCCTTCAAAGTCATCAAAGTTAAACATTTATTTATGTAATATTATTAATATCATCCTCACAAGTGATATATGTTGAAACGACCAGACATGATCATCTTCAAACACAGTCAATGGTAAAACAAAACAAAAAAGCTTAAGATAGCTTAATCTTCTTTCCACTTTTCCGACCTACTGTCAATCCATCGAAAACCTCTAAAATGATTAACGTTAGTGGCGTTTTTTTATTAGGTTTACTTGCCTATTTAATGCTTTACCTTAACATACAATAATCTTGTAGGCTACATAGCTTTGTTCATGAGTTTTCCTTGCTGGCTGGACTTAGCTTCCTATCCAAACAATATGGTTATCTCCCTACGGTGCGATGGGCATAACTACATCAAAGTTAGCTTCCCTACAACCGGACATGCCAAACATTCTTCTTACGGGAACCCAACGTTACGTACGAGGTAGTTGAGCCTGTTTTGCCTTCTATTGTGTATGTAGATAATACAGAACCTACAAGGTCGGCACAGGATATATGTTATATTGGGATTTCAAAACAATCCTAAATGAATGGGCTTCTATGGGGGTTAGCGAAGAGATGGGCCATCCAGCCTCCATTGGTGTTTCAACTTCCGGGAATTCGCCTGCCCCCTTGGCAAGTACCGGAACTTCATTCAAAAGTGAAAGCAGACGGTTGATCTGTGTTTTAAAGAATGTTTGATTCAAGTTCAGCATGTTGTTGCGAACTATTTGTTTCTCAGCATCCATGATGCCAAAAGCCATGATGAAACTTGATGAAACGGTAACAAATAGGCTAAAGGCTATGTAGGCTAAAGAGTCATATTGTGGGGAGTTTATTGTTTCCTTTTGGCAAGTAGCCGTGTAATAAGTGGGATAATGTATAGAACGCCGGTCATTATCGGGAAATAGGTCCCTTCAGGGCGGAAGAAGACCCCTCCACTACGCGTCGTCGGGGTCTGGTTCGCCCTGTCGGTGTTGTTAAGCCGTTATTTTGAGGTAATAGATCTGCATTGTGTTGCTTTAAGCCGTTATTTTGAGGTAGTAGATCTGCATTGTGTTGCTTTAAGCAAAACATGGAACATAAAGAGTGTCCATAGAACAGCATAGAGGCAGCATAGTCAAGCATTGCACTTGATGTTTACCAAAGAGCACTTTGACCCTCCAAAATGCTACTGGGAAAAATACATAATTTATGAACCCTACATTTCTTAATTTACTTTATGGGGTCATTTTTGGCACACCCTGCTGGCTATGTGGTATCAGTGCTGTGTTTGTCTTGTTCTGTGTCTCTGTCACCCAGGTGCCTGATCACTTCTGTCTTGCAAAATTTGAGTGAGGCTAGAAGCTTCTTTGAGTTTTCGTGTTGCTTTAATAACACTTCACTGTTAGTTTTTTTGCGTTATTAACGCTTCGTTAAATTTGCTGAACCTCTTTGCAGGTTATTGATTAGACGTGCCCTTAGCGTTTGTGGTTGCATAATTTTGTGAAAAGCGCACTTTGTTCGTGGTCTTTGTTCTTACTGCTGACCACTTTAGTAAAATGAAGTTTCAAATGCATATAACAATTTTGTTGCAGTTTGAAGTAGTGCTTTGATAACTCCGGTGTTTTGATAACTGCAGTTTCTTTTGGGTACTTGGAACTAATGTGGTTTTGCTACAATGGCGACTGTCTTTATTGCAAATCCTGATGCGTCCTTGATGGAAACCCTTACTAAGGAGCAATTGACTGATTTGGCAGCTAATTATGAAGTTGAGCTCTCGTCAGAGAAAAAGTTACAGAAATTCTGCCTCTCCAATCACACCGAGAAAGGCCTTTTCGTAAGCAAGACATGCATAGTAAGAGCTCTGAACAGTCATGCTTTTACTGTAAAAGGCCTGGCCTTGTCATTGCAGATTGCCTAGTGCTTAAGAGGAAGACTGCAAAAACTGTGCGTTTGATTTCCTCAAATTGTAAGCCCAGTGGGCAGAAGCAATCTGGGTATGGGCCCTTCTAGCAATCTGGGTATGGGCCAATCTAGTTGCAGTCTTGTAAATAGTGACCCTGCAAGATCCCTAGTCATTGCAAAATCATAGTCTGTGACTTAAAACTCTATTACTTGTCTTTAGATGTGAGAGGGTCTGAGACTGTAGTCTTTCAAAATCTTTTTCTAATCATTGCTAAGTCTGTCAGTGTAAGGAGGGCTTAAGATTGTGTGGAGTAAGGTGCAGTGTAAGGGTGCGTCTGGGCTATCAACGTCAGGTAATCTGGACAAGGTTGAATTGAAGGACCCTGACAGTTCTCTAATGGGTAAAGGTAAGCTTGCTGCTGAGGAATATGTCAGGAAAATGAATGTGTGCCTAGTCGAGTTGCCAAGGCAACTCTGCAGTCTATGGTGAAGAACCTAAATCCTGATTATGTGACTAGTTCATGTGTTTTGAAAGCCATTGAGAGCATTGTTTTTCACCTCCTTTGGCTTCTTTTGTTCTTTCTAAGTTTGTCTTTAAGTTTTTCCCTAGGTCCAGCCATGGGCATGATCCAGTGCCTTCACAACCTAGTGATCAAACTGTTTGGATACGGAGATCACAACTACGTTGTAAATTCTGATTCATCCTGGCACATGGCACCCACAGTGCGATTGTGTTCTTGACTCAACAGTCTATATTGAGTGTTTCTATGTAAAGTATGCCTAGAATTTATGTTTCAAATTGTCTCCAATTAACCGTGCTTTGCTTCCATAAGACCTGTGACTCTGCAGTTCAGGGGAGAGCACATGCAGAGGAGCATTCTGTCTGAGAACCACAACACTTTTGACTCGTATTTTTGACATTTTTGATTATCCAATAAACCCCTATTTTGAGCCTTACATCTGCTGTGTCTCTACATTTATATTATGACCTTTCTTCAAGGTCCATAACATCGAAGACTATACTTTTTCTAGTGTTACTAACTAGCACAATGTATTTGTGTGTTTTTGTTATGCACTTGCACTTTAGGCTTTTGTATGGAGTCTGGTGAGGTTAATAAATCACTATCTGATAATATCCTCTGTTTTTTGGAAGTCTACCTTATGAGTCTGATTTCCAGTCCTGTTTTCTGTGTACTTGTGATGAAAATCCGGTCTCATTTTTATGACCAATTAATAAAACCAGCTGACTCAAGGGTTCATATAGTTTTTGTTGCCTCTGTAGGCTCTCAGTTTGAACCACTATCTTACTGCCTGTGGACATTGAGGTATGATGCTAAATGTGAACTAGAGAACTAGAGTCTTACTACCAAGGACATACCTTGGTATGCTTGTCCAGTGCGTCTCAATTCTGAAAAAATAAATAAAAATCAAATGAATCTCTGCATCAAATATGATTTCAAATAATGTGTAAGGTAAGGTAAATGGGGTAAGTCATGACAAGTGAAATTTTCAATAATATATGTATATATATATATACATAAAATGCATACCAAGGTGAGGTTTATGCATGTGCAATGTGTTATGTTGACTTTTAATAACGCCCTTGGTCTTCATACGTCTATGATGGGAAACTTCAGCCAGACTATTCAGCTCACAAGAATGATTTGTGAAATCTCAAACATTACCATTTACTGTATTCATTAGTATACAGTTATTTTAACATAGTAGTAATAAGAGGGGAATTACAGTATGATGCTGATTGGACTTTTGTTTGGATATCTTCTATATTTGTTTTCTTTTGTTTCTATCACTATCATATGAGAAGTAATGCCAGAATGTGATGCTTATAGCAGAGTTTAATTTCTTTCATTTAGTGACTTTTACTTACGGACGGTTGCGCTTGAGGGTGGGGAAAACATCCTGGTAGAATGGACAGCAGGCTTCTCTCCCTCTTTGGGTTTGTTGGCCACCTGTGAGTCCTCGCCCTCGGGTTTGGTGACCACCATAGAGGTGAGTGGGGTCACAAAACTGTACTTGAGAGAGAGATCAAGGGCCTCCTTCTTCACTGCCTCCTTCTCCTCGCCGGTCAGCATCAACCTAAAACATGTACAGCAGGAGTTCAGCTTCTCACACACAGCAGATTTATTCATTTAGCAGACCACACGTATGCGCTGTCCACTTACTCCTTCTTCAGAAGCTGTTTCACGGTGAGGCAGGCCCATAGTCTCTGGAGGAAGTTCTCAAAACCACTCATCACTGCAGGCAGTTTGTCAGCTTTAGTGGCCTTGATATCACTGTATTTCACCATGTCATGTTTCTGTCATGGGTATTGTAAAATAGCAGAAAAGGACCGAACAGGTTAGACATGACATTTGGCATGTTTAACCTGCATCAATACCACAGCATGACAAGCAGGGATGTTGATATAAACCGTATGAAATGCATTTCATGAAATTAGTTCAATCAAGAGTGACTCACTGATATTGCTATAACATCTGTATTGAAGTCATCTATGTTGTTGTCAAGGATCTTTCCAGCGACTACAATCTCCGAGCCATTGTAGTAATAGCTGAAGGTGGTTTGGGTCAGGTTTGTAGCACCCGTGTAGTTCATCTGCACACTTGTTAAGAGAGGAGTTGCCACCTCTTCATAAAATCCCTTTGGAAAAATGAAATATATAGTATAGTATATATACTTTTTTGATCCCGTGAGGGAAATTTGGTTTCTGCATTTAAACCAATCGGTGAATTAGTGAAACACAAACAGCACACAGTGAACACACAGTGAGGTGAAGCACACACTAATCCCGGCGCAGTGAGCTGCCTGCTACAACGGCGGCGCTCGGGGAGCAGTGAGGGGTTAGGTGCCTTGCTCAAGGGCACTTCAGCCGCGGCCCACTGGTCGGGGCTCGAACCGGCAACCCTCCGGTTACAAGTTCAGAGTGCTAACCAGTGGGCCACGGCTGCCCCAAAATAATATACAGACAATTAGTGGCAACACATGTGAACTGAATCGGTGGGATGACTTTTATAGTGAGGTGGTTGTGAAGTCACATAGATCCAGTTGCTGCTACCAGGCACACAGAGGGATAGAAAACAAACTAATTTTAAAAATTGGCATCACAGATCAGAGGCTCAGACTATTGTTGTCAGCACAAGGGAACACGTTTTATTCACACCAAAACAAAGAGTCAGAAATTCCAAGGGCAGGCAGGCGAGAGAGGATAAGAAACTAAATGAGGTACAGGAGGCACACAAGATGACAAAATAGAGTCCAAAAAATACACAAAAGATCAGGACACTGCCAAAAGGGAACACACAAATGAACACAGGGATAGCTGTCCAACCAGCTTCCAAGAAGAGCATCCAGAGGACAGCCGTAGAATCTCAGGGAAGAATGGCACAGAGTCAAACAGAAGTTGCCAACGACAAGGCCAGACAAAGAGTGGCGGGAATCCTGGGTTTAAGTGGGGAAGGTGTTAATGGGCTGCAGGTGATCAGTAAACTGGGGAGTTAGACCGGAAGGTGGAAACTTTGTGAGAGTGAGGAGAGTTAGAAGTGGGTGTGGCTAATGAAGAGCCTGGTGTTGCCGTGACACAAGGTAATGTTTTACGATTCTCGCGAGATTTGTCGGGCCGCCATTCTTGAAGTTGCATGGTCTATCTATGCTGTTCGTACGGTAAGCTTCGTTTACCATCAAATTGGCCTTTTAATGGTTATAAAAGGTGAAAATCTTGCTTAGTGTACCTTTAAAATTCTAATTAACTTTAAAACACTTTGGCTAATTATAATGGTGCAGACACATTTAAACTAGCAAAACACAAATACAAAACCAATAAAATCAAACCAAAGTGGAATCTGTGGAAGATACCAAAATATTAAGAAATAGTATGTATAAATCAGTAAACAATGACTATTTCCAAATGCAAACTGGACTAGTATGATGAAAATAACCTGGTCAGCCAGCTATAGGTGTTTCCTAAAATATGTTTTCCTATATTCACACAAAATGTTTAATGCTTAGCCACTTTTTTTATTTATTGCAGCAAGTAGGGCTACAGTAAAAACTTTACTCACATCTTTGATTGGAACATAAACTCTCTACAAATTAGTATTGCGATTGTAGCGGGTTGAAATAGCGCACCTGTGCCATTAAAGCCGTTCATTAGTAAATCAGTGGATACAGCTGGCTGGTTTCTATATAAGTTGACTTGCACCGTGGGTCAGGTATGCAGCAGAGGTGAGGCAAAGATAATTAATGCGTAGCAAGATGGGTCGTCCTAGTTCATGTCTATGAGGGCAAAGTTCAGGCAGAGACGGGCTCTGGTTCAGTCCCCGCCTGCACAGGGGCGTGTCACTGACGTATGACTGACGTATGAACGCCTCGGTTCCACGCCAGACAGCCGGAGTACAAAACAAACTTGGTGTACACCCTCATTAATGTTGATTTTCTCCCGACTGGAGGGCATACAGTCACAACATTCTCCTGAAATGGGGAGGAGGGTTTGGAGATCATGATACCGTGTCCGAAGTATGCATCCATTGCTCAGAAAAATAAGGCTTTGACAAATTCTGGGAAATTCTTGGATTCTGCCATAGACCTCAATGTTAAAAAGGGAGCCCGATCACTGCATAAATGGGGGATAGTGCCCCCCCCCCCCCCCCTCGTGCGGGGCGTGTACTACTTCTACCCTATTTGCATACATTTCCAGGGACAGGAAATGGCCTCTCAGGAAGTATCTTCGTAATCAACCATCTTTTGGTGAGGCTGGTTTGTTTGGCTTTCAGCGCGTTCTCGGGAAGGCTGTTCCGGTCTGTGTGGTGATCTTCCAGGTGGCAGCCGGTTTTGGGATTCTCTCGCATACTGGAAGGTAAGCTAATGCTCTGTGTAATTCTACAGCCTAGTCTAGGCCTCCTATTGATGCTGGGCTTCTCAAAGCAGTTGTGTGTGTCTGTTGTCTATTTGAATTTGTAATTTGAATGGCCATCCACTCCCTATTGTGTGAATGTCTTGTATGTCTTTGATTTAGTTTCTATTTGTATTCATTGTGGTAACGGGACAATTCAGTCAGCTCTATAAGGGTCAGCCTGTGTCATCCGGGCCTACTAGTGTGATTACTGTTGTTGTCTGTACTTTTCGTTGTCTGTTGTGTTTTGTTTTGCAGGAGTAGGGGGGTGCTGCAGGGGAGGCTGGTCACCTGGTGTTGGTGGGAGTCTAACTTGTAGTGCATGTGTGGCTTCACTGTGTGTGTTTCCAGTACTGTTTACCTGTGTGGGTTGCGGTGGTTGCTGTCTCCTATATCCATGTGTGATCCTGACATCCCTCTCTTCAGGATAGCCTGCCTCCCTATGGTAAGCCCCCTTCCTCCTGTCCAACTAATTGTCTTGTCTCATGTTTTGTTACCTTCAGTTCCCACTCTATGGTAGCCTGGCTAATGTCAGACCTCATCTCATTGAGATGGGGTCTGGGAACTAGGCATTTATTTTCTCGTATTTGAAACGTGGTTTACGAATGCCCAGAGCCGTTTATTGGGCGCTACAAATGTCTATCAATGCGTCTGTATGTAGCTCATAACGGCTTCGATGTGTCGTCATCGTCTTGCTGCCCTCCCTCCGTTCTGTGATTGGTCCCCTAACTGAGGCGAAAATTTGCTCCATGGAATCCAGGCTGCCTAGCAGCGTGAATAAAATCGCGCGCGTAAGGCAGCATGGGAAAACCCAGGCTAACTCTATGGGGCACAAAGTTGTACATTTTGGTAACACTACTTGACGGATGAGTTCATAGCACATTCATAGCAGCTGTCATAAACTGCACATAAAGCATTCATTACAGTTTCATGAGACATGACTCAACATTCATACCAAACCTTTCATGAATGTGGAAGACAGAACGACTACAACTTGTCAAAATAAAAGTCCAACATCGTATTTGTGTATCTTTGTAAATATTTCATGAATATCTTTTGAAGTCTACATCGAATGTCACTTTACTATACAAGTTGTGAAGTATTTGTAATCACTGAGTTTAACCCTGGGAGGTAAACTAGCCTACATTCAGCTGACCCGTATTTGTGTAACCTGGAACGGTTGGACACTCCCAGTAGCAAAAGATGAGAAATCATCTGCAGAGATCATAAAACAAATATATTTTTATGAAACAAAAATTATTTGCTTGACCATGTTCTGTCTTTTTGGCGCTGGAGTAGCCCATTGACTCAGATGTGACATGATCAGGTAAGAGGTTTGGACCAAAAACAGTGATGCTGCTTTGCGACTTTGGACTTTTATTTTATTATTAGACAAGCTCTCGTCATTCTGTCTTCCACATTCATGAAAGGTTTGGTATGAATTTGAGTCATGTCTCATGAAACAGTCATGAATGCTTTATGTGCAGTTTATGACAGCTGCTATGAATGTGTTATGAACTCACCCGTCAAGTGAAGTGTTACCTACATTTTTAATAATGAATTAATATTTTCTTAGTCTTGTGTTCCAGCTCTTTCCTTCCAGTCTAGGTTTCTCTTAATTTGTTCCCCGTCCTCTGTGCTTAAATAAAAACATATCATTTTGTGGAACTCTGTCTCCGTCTCATGCCTGAACCTGTGAGCCTGTTGAGTCTTTTGATTAACAGAAACATGTTCCCTGGTTTTGATACTAGGGTGGCGTAGTCAGCTACTAAATTAAACTTCTTGCCAGTTCTTGGTAACGTCACACTAAGCTTTATGTGTCAATCATTCTAACAGTTGTGGTGAGACGCATCTGTACCTTGAGCTGTTGAGCTGCGTCTGAGTCCTCGTAGATCCTGCGTGCCAGACCACTGTTCTCCTGGGCCATCTTCTGCAGGAACTCAAAGTTCACATCAAACCCAAATCCAAGGCAGTACAGAGGAAACTTCTTCCCAATGGCCTTTCTCACATTAGACTGGATTTTCCCTTGATTAGTTTCTCCTTCAAGAGGCAAAATAATCCATTATAATATTTGAGCCGATCTCATGTTAAAGTTTAAATCAGAGCTCCCAGGCTGAGATGAGTTTTCACACCTGATGTGGGATCTCCATCTGTTAGCAGTATGAGAATGGAGGCTGAGCCGTTCCTGGGGTGTTGCTGAATCATCTCTACTCCTTTCAGCACAGCAGCGTTGATGTCTGTTGCTGGAGAGGGGATCCAACACACGCATCATGCAACTTCTAATATGTGCACTGTAGAGTATAATAAATAAATACTAAATACTCCTACTGTGACTACTATAACAACTACTACTACTACTAACACTACTATGGTTACTACTACTACTACTACCCAATTACTACTAATGACAATAAGAATAATAAGTTCTAAGTTCTCAAGAAAAGTTTTATTTACACACTGCTGTCTAAGTTAAATTAACACTGAAGGCTTATTATTCTGCAATGTAAACAATTCTTTCATGATGAGGTCTATCTCACCACCATGATCTGTAATCCCTTTGACAAACTGTTTTGCCATCTCCAGATTAGTTTGGGTGGCTTGGAGGAGTTCGCGTTTCCATGGAGATACATCGCTATTGAATAGGATGAGACCAAAATAGTCATCTTCAGCTAAGTCATCCAGAATCCTCAGTAAAGCCCCTCGAGTCTGCAGAAAAGGTTGCAGATCTTGGTTGAAATGTACAGCACACCTCCACTGCTTTTTACAAATCTATTGGGTGCCACTTTACCTGAGCAATTTTCTTTCCATGCATAGAGCCACTCTGATCAATAATGAAGACCACATTTTTGGGGATACGCGCAAGGTCAGCTGGTGCAAAGAAATGAACAAAGTAGCCGCCATGTTCCTTGGGGGTACAGAACATGTAGAGTATAAAGACAGCCACATAAAACACTTTGACTAAATAGAATGGTGCACACATTTAAACAATCAGTTACACTTGACGTCATCTAAATAAGAGTGACATGACACTGTCATGACCGTGTCATAAACATTATAAACAAGTCATAAACGTTTATGACATAACACGTCTGTCACTCGCTTCTGTCAAGTGTCATTTGGCTTTTGTCATGACAAGTTAGGGTTAGGGTTAGTGTCATTTGGTTTGGTCATGACAAGTTAGGGTTAGTGTCATTCGGTTTTTGTCATGACAAGTTATGACAGTGTCATGTCACTCTTATGTAGATACCGTCAAGTAAAGTGTTACCAAACAATCAAGCCACAAACAAAAACAAAAGGCATGCACACAGCATACACACATTATTGGTGTCATTTACAAATAAATTAAATATGAAAATATAAAATACTTTACTGTAAGAGATTTGATTCCCAGATTTTTCTCTAGAGGAAAGTTTGGCTTTTGGGAATAAATTTGAAATAATAGATTGACCTTGGAGACTCAATCACAAAGTCATTTACATACCGTTACATCACCTTGGGACTGTGGTCTGTCAACATCATAAAGAATTTTCAAATCTCCCTTAAGTCCTGTCTCTCCACAACCATCACAATCCATTTGCTGTCCATGAGTGGGGTAGAAACTTACCCATGCCTAAAATGGGAAGACATTGAGATAAAGGTGAAGCAAAGTACACCAAGAAAATGTACATTTCTTTATGCTGATTCAGACATGGTCACGCCAGTTAAACAGCTTTCAGGTATAACAAGTTTACTGTACTGTACTGTACATGTTGATCATGGGAAAATCCTGTGCATTACCTGTTTGTCAGCACGTGTGGTTGTGATGGCATTGGCCAAGCCTTTCTCACCCAAGCAGCCCTTAACTTCCAAAAAGTTTATTCCAGGCTTCTCATAAATGTTTACATCAATCTGTTGTAGGAGACATGAACCTTGTATGGATTATATGGAAATAGCACTTACATATTTATTGTGGTCTCTCTCTTTGAGTAAGAGAGTCATAAGAAAGTAAAAGATGTCCCTTTAATGAATTTGATACAGTGTCTCCTTATCATACCCATTTACTTTTTTACCTTAAAGTCTTTGACAATTTGACCAGGTTGGGCATTGATCAGCAACTCATATTTGCCAAGACGACGATGGAGCAGTTCTTCATAGGTGAGTTCAAAGGTCACCTTGCTATGAGCAGCGATAGTCACAGATGTTTTGAAGTCCTCTAAAGTCCTGCCCACCGAACTAAGGGCATGCAATGAAAAAGCATTAAAGGTGCTATTGTATTACGAAATGTACAAAATGACCAACAAATATCAACAGAATGTGAAGAATGTAACATAATGTCAAAAATGCCTCGATATCAACTGAAGTTAGCAATCAATCACCAAAACTAATAGCATTCTGTATATCAGGTGTACTGTGTATGGAGGATTTGTGACATTTTTAGGTGTATAAATCTATCCTCCATTGTTTATGTCAATAAATACTTTTAAATGAATCAATAATTTAATACAACAATATACCCTATATAAGAATATAATTTATGAATAATAATATTAATTATACCTTAATACCTCCAATGTATTTGTCATGTTTTATTCCATGATTTGTTTTTATTTTTCAGATTGACACATCTCATCACAAGTCCAGCAAATTTTCACATAAATCAAAGTTTCTCAAGGTCACCAAATACTGTCAGTACGAAAATGAACTTAAACAATCAGTTTTATCTAGCTTGAGTTGCTGCATCCAACAGCTAAAGCAGCCAGGCAGCTACAGTGCTACACTCTGGAGGCATGTTAATGCCTTATTTTCCACTACCTGCCACTGAGTGCTGGCCCTGAGGGAGAATGCCCCCCCCGTTTCTAGTGAAGGCCCAAAGATGCACTGGAACTGTTTCATGACACCCAGCTGAGGGCTTGCTTGTTTTGCTTTATCTAACAGCTGCTTTGTGTACGAATAGTTACATGTTTAAGCGCCAAGAAAGTAAAGGAAGAGAGGAAGGTAGGTATGATATGGGTGCCCTTTTGAATCCTGAGTTTGGGAAGAGCTTGACTGCATTTCAATGGCAAGAAAAGACTGAGTGATGAACCCTCAGCATCTTAAGCACCTTAAGATCTCCATCATATCACCATGAACATATTGATTGTAGCTGCAGGTGTGGGATTTGAGTAAGGAGGTGGCAAAGGGGGCAGTAGAAACTGTAGACCTGAGACTTAGTTATTTACTCAAATGTCAGTTATTTGTCTTCCCTGCAGTGTGCCTGCTGATCAGTTGGGGGATGGTCTAAGGCGGCATTCATACTATCCTGTAGGAAATGGTCTAAGGCGGAGTTCTCACTGACAGACTTTTTTACATCCAAAACACAAGTTTTCCAAAGTAGTGTGTGTTAAAAACATGTGAAGTGGAAATTGATTGTGTACATGTTGTTGCTATGTTGTGTTTAACTAAATATCCAGATATACCAACTTCTGACTCTACTTACAGCGTTTGTTGAAGAAATAACAGATCAACATACTTTTAAAAAAAATGTTAATGAATTATATCTAAATGAATAAGATCAATGGATGTTTTTGTAGGCTAATTTGGCTGTTACTGTACATAGGTCTGGGCATCCGGAACTTTTTCCCTGGCCAGCTAATTGACTTAGCTAAGGCAGGCAGTTAAGCAATGACCCATTATTGAAAAAAAATGCAACCTTAAAAGTTGTTTTTAAAAAAAAAAATTAAATTTGAGCTTTTACACTTTTAAATGCCTCGCTTTTTTTTTTTGCTTGTGCTATGGTCATTCAAACGCGAGGCGTGTTGCAACGGTCGAATTGAGCGCCTGGAGGTCAAAAACGCCTGTCAGTCTGAACAGCCCTTAATGGAGCCCTGTGGCCTCAGCAGTGCTCACACTGTCACAGATCAACAAGAGCACCGATGCAAAGACCACAGACATAAAGTTATCATGCTGTGTGATGGAGTTGACAAAAGGTGTCAAAAATCATAGACGACCTCTTTTAGAAATCATAAATCAACAGTGGACTGTGCAGTCAAATCTAAGCAGCCAAACAAAGTCCTCAACTGGGACATTTCCAAAAAAGTCAATGCACATCCAAAGTCCCTTGTTGGCTAACACGAACGAGGAGTCCGCAGATAGAAAACACGGGTATAATCCACAAAGTATCTCAATAATTCTGAGGAAGCGGGTTCTCCACAAGTTCTCTGTTCCACTGGGAAACCGTGACTACACTTCTGAACACGCTCCCCCAGTTGTATCAAATGGTACACAGCTGAGTAGCCATGAACGGCCTCAGAAAATACCAGGGAGGTTCTTGACTTTCTAGAGGCCATATGAAGCTTTGCCAAGAAGACACTTTTATTCAAAGTGGCTTATAAAACAAATATAGTACATACTATAGTCAGTAGCTGTAGTAGTTCTGAAAACAGTTTAAATGTATTGTTGCCATATCGATTATGTTAACGTGATAAATATCAATGTTAACTTTTTTGTTCCCTTATATTAACTGTCCTGCATCTATGACAGAATTTTGTTGATGAATGTGTCAAACATTTACAAGTAGTTTGTGTACTTTGCCCCGTGGGTATTGAGGTTTTGAGGTTGTCCAGCATGGGGCAAACTGAATATGTGCACACTGGAAACATTACAGTATATGCCTGCTGTCACTGTGACAGCAAATATGTTTTGTGGTTTGATTGTTTACCTGACAAGTCCGGCACTTTGGCCTCGTGAGACAGCCTGACTGTACTGCTGCTGAGCCTCCTCTTTCTGTTTAACAACCCCATCGTATGTCTGCCCATCAATAGTCCTGTAGTTAAAAGCAGGGAAAAGAGACAGATGATTATTAGAATAATGTGATGATATTGTACCAGTTTAATTAGAATGTCTAGATATTTAACGGTCTGCAATTTAGAGTTATGAATATAGAGTAAATTGGACTACCAACATTCTAAATTTGCTGATAAAGGCGGTTTTGGGGATCTTCACATGGAAGTCAATCTCATTGGAGTTGTCACGGGTGTTCGCCACACGACTTGTGATAACTGTGATAGCATAGCGACTGGTTACTGTGGAGTTGATGTGAAAGCTGTAGACATCCCAGTTTCTTGACTGCAAATAATAATAATAATATAGTAGGTTAGATAGAAGTGTATAATTACTTTGGTTTGTTGACAACACAATTCTAAATCTCTCAAAACCAATAGTTATGATGGAAAATACTAAAATGATCAGCTAATAATTAACGTGTGAGAACTGAATAGGGAGACATCTTTTTGTAAGGATCTAATTTCTTTCACAGAATTGTAGTAATTTTACACTTAATATTTTAAGATCTACAGTATGCCTGACCTCAGGACATGATGTCATAGCTTTACAATGAGAGGCACCATAAAGGTTTAATAACTAGTAGGTAAATATCACAAAATAATTGTGAAGTTTTCCTTTTCCCTGTTTCCACTCATATTACTGCACATTGGTGCATGTGGGATTATTATTATTTATTTAATGCCACTTTGGTTTCAATGTTTTCAATTTGCTTTTTTACTACAGACTAAAACGGGTCCTACCTTCAAAGAGAGGGCAGAGTCTGAGGCAGTGAACAGAAGGCTGAAGATAAACACAGCCGCTGCTAGATCCATTATGGCAATGCAGACCAGGTCTCGCACACAGGCTTTTTCATATGAGGTCAGAGGCTGCTATTGGCTGCTGCAAGCTGAGAGCACTGTTAGTTTAGTTGCCCTTGCTCCCCAGCAGGCGAAGGGCATTGTAATTGTGCGTGTGTGTGTGTGTGCATGTGTGTGTGCATGCCTGTGTCTGTGTGTGTATGTGTTCGCACACATAACTTAAATGCTACTAGTTTCATTTACCTTTACCTCATTTATAATTTCAGACATGCTAGATGATCACCGTATCTCTGTCCTCCTACATGCTAATCTGGACAAGGATTTGGATGCAGGATGTCACTTTCTTCAACATTGCGAGACGAGGGCATAGATTGGCACTTGCCTGACTGCAGCTATGTACTGTTATGTTATTGAATTCAGCAAAAAGTTATTGTGTGCACACCCCACCTTCTGCAAAGTGCAGGACAAAAAAACTTACTCAAATGAAAAAATATAATGTCGGCAACACTACTTTCGCTTCGACCCTGCTGATTGTAAGGCTTACATATATCCCTTCATCAAATGTGTCCACCATTTGCCTGAAGAAGACCCAGTTGGGAGGCACGACACCCGCCGCCTGCCGCAATGTTGATGCAATTCTTGTCACACGCCATATGCCCGGGACACAGACGGAGGAGCTTACTACTTCCTTAATGTTTCCAAGTGTGTGTGTGTGTGTGTGTCTCACAATATGTATCTCATTGCACTGATGTAATCTCTCAGCATGCGGAGAAGTGCATGACCCTTCACCTGTTTTAACAGCTTCTGTTTTAAGAGACACATACAACCTGCATACAACATACAACCTGCCTGTCCCTTCCTGGTAGCTTAATTTCTTCCTGTTTGTTGCCCGTTTGTACCATTGTACCATGACCAATTCAAATGGTATCAAGAAAAAAGGTTGAATGTGCAAAACCGTATGCATAAATGTTCAGAAGTGATTTTCTGAAATGTAACTTGATAGCCTATACTTTTGGGCAAATTGTTAATGATTATTAAGGAGAAAGAAACAAAAACAATTTGGAACGTTTCTGACAACACACTTGCACAGCTCTCATGGCACACAGTTTGGGATTACACACACTCACTGGGTCAAACAAACATCATTACCTCCAAGAAGTGAACCACTGCAGGGTTGTCCAGCAGGATAAGACCATACAGTGCCACCCACTGGATGACCAGCGTCATTATTCTCTCTTTGACCTACACCAGCCCAGTGTCCACTGATTGCTCAGAATGGAGAGTGAAACGTTTGTTAAGGAAGTGTGACCTCTGACTTAACCAAACCTGCTTTGCTTTCCTTTCAGAAACACAGCAAACTTAAACTATATATGGAAGTTCTATAGTGTAGCAGCTTATGTCTAAAATCTTACTATTAAGCAATGATCAGTCAGTGGCAGTTGTTTTGGAAGGATATTACTTCAGCAGGGCAGAGCATAGCTCTTCAGATGTCATGAATACATAATATTTGAGCAGGAAACTGTACACAAATGGATCTGCAGAAAAAGACAGGAAAACAACTTTCATAGTCACTCTGGAAACACTAACTACATTTTTTTTTATCATTATCATGTAAAAAATCAGAGCAATTTCAGACATCTACAATGTAACTGGTATATTTCTCTGAGTTTCACACTAGCTGCCTTCACACATGAAGTGACACCCTTTTGGTCATCTGGAGTGTCCAGGTTCATTGAGAAGAGCAGGAACTGGAGAATTTTGTCAGGTGTCCCCAACTTCACCAAGAACCTGATAAAGACAACAGGTTCCATGCACAGACAGAGAGAGGGCCATAGAACACATGGCTTGGATTAAAGTGATCAGGCTATTTTTGGTCATTGACTTTAATATCTATCATTCATCATCAGATTAGTAGTTAGTCCCCTCACACCAGAGCTTTTGTTTGATTTATATTGATTGTATTTCTCATGGTTATGATAGTCCAGCCAGAGAGTACTCACTTATTGCTGCAGGATGCATGTTCTGGTGCACCTGGAGCAAACACCTGTTCGGAGCTCCTGTTTAGGATGAGTGCTGGTTTGTTGTGCATGTGTCTGCTTGCCTGCATGTGTGTGTGTTTTATGTGTCTGCATGTGTGTGTGTGCATGTTCAGTTATGAGTGTGTGTGGGGGGAGTAATGGGATGTGTGTGTGTGTGCCTGCTTGCCTGCTTGCCTTGCCTGCAAACAATGGTTCCGTGTCATTCTTGTGGGGCTACATGCCCACCAAGTTTTGTGCACCCCGGTCTTTCATTGTCCCGGGAATTGTTGACAAATATTACTGAAGAAAAAAACAAACCCTGAAGAAAAAACTGGCTAAACCTATATGACTGTCGCTTTGCTGCGCACTGGTAATAATAAACTAGTAATGCATACAGAGAGCCTATGCCGCCAACTATGCACGTGGCCTACGCCGTTGGGAGGATTTATACTTGTGCTGGTGTTTCTGTGTAGCTCATCTTCACTGATTAAATCGGCACATAACTTGGGTGTCACAATTGAAGATCAGATCTTATTTGACATAATATGCCACAACATCTTGTGCAGGCCATCGTTTTATCCATACTGGACTATTGTTAGCTGTACCTTGGACTACTGTACCTTGTTAGCTGTCCCACTTGCTTGTGTAGTATGACCATTACAGTTGATTCAGAATGGTGCAGCACATCTGGTCTTTAATCAGCCAAAAAGACTCCTCTGATCAGTAGCCCAATCAAATAAACCATTTCACTGTCAATTATTTGTCAAACTGTACATAGAGATACTGTTGTAAAACATGTAGTGAAATGACATTTAGCTGCTCAGCTTTCCTGTGCAGGGATGTCCTGAGAGATCACCAACAATTTATAAGATTATTTTTATAAGGATAAAGAAAGAGATATTTAGAAAAAATTTAATGAATAGATTGAGAGAGAAGGGGAAAAAAGTGCACTGTGTGGTACATGTAAGCGCAGTATGCCAAGTCCATGTTGTTAGTTTGGTGGATTAGATTGTATTTTTCTCAGAGCCTCTGTAAGTTTTAATATGAAACCTGAAGATGAATTTAAGAATAAGAAAGAACATCATAATAGATTTTATATTCATTTGCTTTATTGGGGAATTCATATTTTATGATTCCTTGGTTGGACAGACATCGTTTGTTATTCCTGGTGATCCGGAAAAAAAATCAGTTTGTAAAAATTATAGGCAATGATGGATGTCAATCCGCAATTTCAAAGTTGTCACAGTTAGAGGTTAAAATGACTAATTCATCATTACTCATTACCAGAGGCGGACAGAGTACACAGCTTCATTACTTGAGTAAAAGTACAGATACCCTTTGCTAAATTTTACTCAAGTACAAGTAAAAGTACAACAGTCAGATGTCTACTAGTAAAAGTAGAAGTACTTGTTTTTAAAAGTACTTGAGTATCAAGGGTACAAGAGTACATTTTCTACATGTAAATATTGCATTACTACTGCCACAGTGCTTACATTTATGTACAGAAACATCCTACATGGAGTTATGAAAATTTTCATCCGATTTAGTGTTGAGTGACATTTAGAAGCAGATCATGTAGAGCAATAACAATTTGTTTTTCTAGTTGAGTACCTGTGAATGCAGCAGTCCAACACGTTCACTGGCATCCACCAGCTCCTGCTCAGCCACTTTGCGGCCTATCTCTGTCTGCTCCAGGGCAGCTCTCAGCTCCTCAATCTCAGCCAGCATTAGGGTGTTCCTGCGCTCCACCATTGCAACCTGCTCCTTCATGTCTTCCTGTCCTCTAAGAGCGTCATCAAGGTGCAGTTGGGCATCCTGTGTGAAATTATATTGGTTAAAAAAAGCATTTTAGGTTTAAAACTGTGATTTGGGGAGTGGGGTGGGGTCATTTGGTACCTTGAGCTGTCCCTGGACATTCCTGAGCTGTTTCTGAGCTTCAGCTGCCTGGCGATTGGCATGGCTGAGCTGAATCTCCATCTCATTGAGGTCTCCCTCCATCTTCTTCTTGATTCTCAGGGCATCGTTTCTGCTCCTGACCTCAGAGTCTAGAGTGCTCTGCATGGAGTCAGTGGTTAATGGTTAAGCTCCAGTTCGACTCGAAGAATCTTGGCCTCCTCATGCTCAAGTGTGCCCTATTGGACACAAAGTTTGAATTTACTATATAAAAAAGAACAATTAAAGATTTTAGAAACGATGTAGCTGGTAATTGTCTTACCTCAGCTTCCTCCAGTGCTGTCTGGATTTCTGATTTCTCAGTCTCCACTGTCTTCTTAGCCTTCTCCAGCTCATGGATGCTCTTGCCCGTCTCTCCAAGCTGCTCAGTCAGGTCAGAGATCTCCTCTGAAAAGACAATAAGGTTTGGTTGAATGCTATGAGAAAGCTTTCATCATCAAGTTTTTTACAATGACCCCACTGTATCTCATGCAGTGGTTATGTGTACGTCTTGTAGGTACAATTTTGCTAAAATCAGTGGGTACAAAACATGTTTAGTTAGTTCAGATATCTCCTCTGTATGGAACATTTGAATGAATCTGAATGTTTTTTTCAAAAGTGTCAACAACTAAGGAACAATGATATGTTTAGATAACTGTGTGTGTATGTTTATTTTCTGGGTATAATACATATGTAAATGTTGACATACGCTGTAGGTTCTTGTTCTCCCTCTTCAGGGTCTCCAGCTGATCGAGAGACTCTTCATAGGAGTTCTTCATCTTGAAGAGCTCAGTGCTGAGAGAGCGAGCCTCTTTCTGAGCACCTTCCAGCTCAGCCTGGCCCTCCTCATACTTCTGCTTCCATTCTGCCAGAACCTGGTGATATGAGGAATGCCAAATGACATGTAACCATAACCATTTATATTGACTCAAAAGCAAAACAAAATACTGATTTTATTTACCTTGTCAAAGTTTCTCTGTTTCTTGTCAAGGTTGGCAGCCAGTGCGTTTGCTTTCTCTACATCAATCATGAGGTCCTCCACTTCAGCCTGCAGTCTCTGCTTGGTCTTCTCCAGAGAGGCACACTTGGAGTTCACAGCCTCAATGCACTCTTCAGCATCTTGGAGACGCTGGGCAAGTTTTTTCCTTTAAGTAATAAATGTTTCATAGATATGAAATATAAAATGGGATTTCAGCATCTTTTGAATGGGTGAAAACAAAACACTTTTTATATATAAATACTTTTTTTTTTAACTATGTCTTACTTGGACTCCTCCAGCTCCTCAGTGCGCTGGATGGCATCAGTTTCATATTTGGTCCTCCACTGAGCCACCTAGCTGTTGGCCTTGGACATTCCACGCTGCAGCTCAGCCTTGGCCTCCTGCTCCTCCTCAAACTGCTCTCTGAGCAGGTCACAGTCATGACGGGCTGATTGGACAGCATGAGCCAGGGCGTTCTTGGCCTTTCAATAGCAGTTATATTTCAATTAAAGGAGAATTCCAGTGTGATATTGACCTAAAGTGTGTTGAAACATGATACCGAGTGTGAACGTATGTCTCATAGCTCACCTCGGCTTGTCCCCTGCACTCAGAAATCTGGCGCTAGTTAGCCAATGCTACCAACACAGTGTTTCGTTGTGGTGCCTCGGGCATCGGCCTAGCCATGCAAATAAATCACTGTTTTACACCATTTACGAGGCTCAAAGTAGCTCCATACTTCATTGGTAGACTTCCGAGGGCCTTGACATTTAAAACGAGAAATAGGGAACTTTGAAAAAGCACTGGTAGTTTATTTATAAGACGATTTATACAGACAGTAACTTAAGGAATTTTACCGTCCATCTTGAATTTAGTCACGATAAGTCGAGCGACGAGTATGAACGAACAGGTATGATAAGGGATCAGATTCCAAAAATAATTCAGTGGAAATGCATGGATTCAGTTGCTTCCGTAGCGTGGCGTCGAACTGTAAAATTCCTTAAGGTACTGTCTGTATAAATCGTCTTGTAAATAAACTACCTGTTAAGGTAAAAACTTGCATAGTGCTCTTTTAAAGACCGTTTAGACTAAAGCTGTAGTATCTTATATATATATGAAATTAATCATCCAGTTACTCACCCTGAACAAAGCAGACACAGTCTGGAAGGAACCACCTTTCTTCTTGCCTCCCTTCTTGCCACCACCACCAGCGTCTAAAATTTATGAAACCAAATATTTGATGTTTGATTAACAAACGCCTTTTAATTGGTTATTATTAGGGTGTGATATTTTTTGAGCTACTGGATCTAATGTGATACTCAAGATATGGTTTTGACAAAAACAATAAATAAGAAAAGAAAATAGTATACCATCAGCACCAGCATGAGCTGCATACAGGAGGGCCAGCAGTTTCACTGAAGACTTCTGGTACAGCTGCACAACAGTGTCGTTCAGTGGGTCCTTGTTCTTGTCCAGCCAGCCATTGATGTTGTAGTCCACAGTACCAGCATAGTGCACCAGGGAGAAGTGGGCATCTGGTTTGCCCTTTACTGGTTTGGGTTTCTAAAAGCATTTGGTTTTGCCAAGATGCTGGTCATACAGCTTGTTCTTAAAGGTAGTGTCTGAGGCCTTGGGGAACATGCACTCCTCTTCAAGGATGGAGAAGATGCCTGCTGTAAAAAACGGCTGTAAAAGAAAATCATGTTTTAAGATATTATAACATGTTTTATTTATGCTTTTGAATACAAATCAACATACAGTATATTTTATCTGTTACTTCACCTTCTCAATAAGCTCAATGCAGGCAGCCAGATCCATACCAAAGTCAATGAACTCCCAATCAATTCTTTCTTTCTTGTATTCCTCTTGCTCCAGCACAAACATGTGGTGGTTGAAGATCTGTTGCAGTTTCTCATTGGTAAAGTTGATACACAGCTGTTCAAAACTGTTGAACTGTTGTTGGAAAAACAGAACCATTATACACCTTTACTAACCAATAAATAAGATGTGGTAATAATATGACAATAAATAATAGTATAATCCAGCAATGTCCAGCACACCAATGAAGAACTGCCTTAGCTGTTTTGTGTCCAACATCTCATTGATACGGATGACCATCCACAAGAACATCTTTTCATAGATTGACTTGCACAGAGCCATGACTGAATTGTTGACCTAAGCAGTCAAAGAACAACACATGCAGTAAGTAATTATGTATAAACAGTATCACATTTAATTGATGTGAAAATATGCATAATTACCAACCTGTGGTACAGTTTGACCTTTGGTCACAAACTCATTTCCGACCTTCACTCTGGGGTAGCACAGAGCCTTCAGCATGTCAGCAGAGTTCAGGCTCAAGAGGTAGGCGATTTTATCAGCCTCTGATTGAGAACAATAATAACATCAGTGTATTTCTGTTTGACACATTTACGTAATTGTTAGAAATAAACATGGTAAATTAATAGAAAGTAACATACTATTGTTAACCATTATTTTGAATGTCTAGAAAAGCACCATACAAAATAACTGTATTATTATTATTATTATTATTATTATTATTATTAACAAAAACATTTGAAAAACCAATAGCTTTCTGTAGAATTTAATGATTTCAACATGTGATAAGTGTTCCGAGTTCATAAGACTGGAATTCTCACATATTCAGCCCTTGAAAATTTAGATCTCACCCTCTGTGCCGTCAGGATCAGCCTGCTCCTCTCTTTGCTTCTGCTTGAACTTCATGTTCCCATGATGCATCACAGCACCAGTAAGCTTGTAGATGCCTATTTTCTCCTCAGCAGAGAAGCCCAAAATATCAATGGCCGTCTAAGGAGATCAAGTTGGAATGAGGACGAATGACTCATAATCAACTTCAATGTAAAAATGAGTATTTATGTGGATGTCTTACATCTGTAGCAATGAACTCCTCCACATCATCGATGCTCTTGACGGTGATTTCACCTTGGCTGATCATTGGGAAATCATATGGGTTGGTGGTGATGAGAAGTGCCTCTAAAAACACATAAACACACACAGGTTAAATATAATTATCATGTTCCTATTAATTTCATGACTTTGAATTGACTAGACTTGACTTGACTTGACTTGACTAATTTGTTCCATATCCTACCAATCAGTTCAGCCTTGTGTCCAGTGCAGAGCTGGTAGAAGATGTGGTAGCTCCTCTCAGCAGACAGCTGGAATGTCACTCTTGACTTCTTCAGCAGATCTGTGATGTGATTTTCCCATTATGAAACATTATTATTTTGATTATATTATTTTCATCAGTGAGTTGGGATACTTACAGGTCTCAATATCAGCTGAAGCCAGTTTGCCAGATGTACCGAAATGAATCCTGATGAATTTACCCTGAGTAATATGTATTGGAAAATATATTATTTTCCTCTTTCAGCACTGTGGCACATCTCAGTGTGATTAGTAATTCACCTAATAGATCTGTCTATAAAGTAAACACTTACGAAACGGGAGGAGTTGTCATTCCTCACAGTGTTGGCATTGCCATAGGCCTCCAGCAGAGGGTTGGCTGCAATGATGCTCCAGTGACCCCTAGAGAGAACATCAGGCAATTTTAGGAAGTTGCTGCATCTTTAGCACCTTTACCGTAATCAACAATGAGCTAAATTTTTCTTTCTCACCTGCATTTTACCGGGGACTGGTTCAGCTTTCTTTGATCCTCCAGCCACTGCAATTGTTGCAAAGTACTGGATGACACGCTTGGTGTTCACAGTCTTTCCAGCACCAGATTCTCCACTGGGGATAAACAGGTAAGAAAAGCGTATTCTTACTGTAAATTAGAAATTACTTAAGCATGTGATTTACATTGCTCTTATGCAATCATGGTTACATATGTGATAAGGATGGACTGATTTTCACGATCTGAAAAGAAAAAGAAATGCTGTGTTGCCATACTGCCATTCTTCCTTTTATTAGTACATTCAGGAATACTGTATTGATAACTTTAATATCCCACCTTGAAGCATGAACTGATAGGCGTTATCAGAGATGGAGAAGATGTGGGGTGGAGCTTCAACTCTCTTCTTGCCTCTGTACCCAGCTACAACCACAGCATCGTACACTGGGAGCCACTTGTAGGGGTTCACAGTGACGCAGAACAGCCCAGAGTAGGTCTGAATGAGAATGAAAGAAAAACACATAAAATGATTATATTAGAAGCAGTTTCATTAACATCATTCAACGTATCAATCATTATTGAACCAGTGTGAAAGTTCTTCAGTGTGAATCTTACATAGATCATCCATGCTGCGTAACGCTCTTTGAGGTTGTACAGCACAGTTGGTTCACTGAGGTGGGTCATCATGGCCATGTCCTCAATTTTGTCATACTTTGGAGGATTCATGGGATGGATTTCATCCTCCTTGAGAGTGAGAGTCTAAAAGTGATCAATATGCATATGATGTTAAATTATGCATATAGTGGACTTCACATTAATCAACAGTGATATTGATTTTCAGAGATTAATGAAGTGATGAAAGCCATGTACACAACACACGTACACATTTCATCTGGAAATCCAGACAATATTTTCAGATTAATAAAAAACACATCAGTTTTCCATGTCATTGTGGAAGGAGTAAGATTCAGCTAAAGCAGATTTTCAGAATCACTTACTTTCCCACACAGAGTTTTGACAGTGGCTTTGCCACCCTCTCTTTTCTCAAGCACCCCTTTGAGGTACATCTCCTCCTTTTCAGCTACAAAGAAAGCCGTCTTGGCATCAAAGGGTGTGTTCTGGGCCTCAATGCGCTCCCTCTCCGGTTTCCGGAGATAGATGGCTGCCGGGCCAAAGCACTCCATTTCAGAGTCCCCCATGGTGACAATTCTAATGGAAGGAGATAGAAATAAAGTGTTTGTTAAATCTTGTTACTTCAAATAACATATAGCCTATGCTTCTTTTTGTTACTTCAAATAACATATAGCCTATGCTTCTTTTTGTTACTTAAAATAACATATAGCCTATGCTTCTTTTTGTTACTTCAAATAGCCTATGCTTCTTTACTGGAGTTGCTCATCATTCTCACACTGCTATATTTTCCAGATATTTCCTTTGGCATCATAATTTCCTGCTCTCCCCACTCCCAGATGTATACACATATGTTTTTCTTTTGGTATTGTATGAACATCTAGCAAAGTATGGGTTCATGCACTCCTTTGCCAAATATATCAAAGTTCATCTTAAGCATCTATTAAATGAGGCTCATTGAAATCTCAGTTTAATCCTATTGGAATAGCCCCCACTCCTAGTGTACCTTTGCTCTTGTCAAGAGTGCAGTCAAGTAGTTGTCAGTCAGCAATGACAGGTAGAGAAGATCTGCAAAACATATATGTATTAAAATATTACAGTGTGCATTTATGACAGGAGAGGTCCAAATTAGAGATGTCCATTTTTCGTTAATGGTGCATAATGAGCTGAAGTAGTCCAGAGAAGTGCCACTCACCTTCAGTGGGTCTGGGTCAGTCCTTGGGGAAGCCCAGAGCTGCAGGTTTATATAGACGTCCCTGTGACCAGTCAGCAAAACACTAACTCTAGATATGGTCATGCACTACTTGATACTATCATAGTGCCTGATATTTACACTGTAATTATTTTTATCATGACAACACACTTACATCAATAAATGTTTGGCTCCTCAATATATCTGGTTTCATCAATACGAAATACAGACAACCATTTCTCCACAATGTCACCAAAGTTGGCATTACAATAAATATTTACCCAAAATGTACCACTGTTGATTAATGCCTATGTTAAAAAACATATAGGCATGTATTTAATTCAAATTAATTCAAGATGTTTGATTGTGTTGATTGGTCTGAAACAAATGTTTATTGTTTAAATGACGTTTGCTGAGGTAACAATGGCTAGTGATATTCTTCTTTGATGCAATTTGTCATTCTCCACAACAGTGTGCTCTTTTTCAGGTTTTATGTTGCTGAGAGGTTTTATGAAGCAGTGAACTGTGGCCTCTTTTAGCTGTGGAGATGAACTGAAATGTCAGAAGGATCTTGTTGCAATAGTCACAATGCTTGTAATCCTGAGAAAAACATGAGAGGCATTATTTTTTAACTTGGTGGTCCAAGAATAAACAAAACCACCTTTTTAGATTTAGTCTTGCATCGTTTAATTTTTGAGTTTAATGTAAATTACATATAGACATATTCTGGTCCTTTTTTCACAACACAATTGTCTACATACATTCAGAGATAAGAAATTCACATTAAGTAGTCAAAATATGTGTAAAGTAAAGGTTAGTATACCAGTACAGCAACCTGTTTAATAGGTCTGTAATCCATACATTTGCCAGGCTGTTTTCAATTTTTCAATTCTTACATTGTTGCGGCCTGTAAGATGAATGAACTCAACTGAAGTCTAGTGTGTAACCTACATACTGGATAACTACATGTACTGGAATTTGCTTTGTAATATTGTGTTGGCAATTCACCCATGGCAACAGTAAAATAAAGGTGCTTTGAAGATTTAACTGGATGCAAGAATTATAGTGTTGACACATAACAGGCACATATGCATTTGATAATCATGTGCAGTCGGGAAATGCCTCAGAGCAAATACTGTAGCCTAGTTACTTCACTGTAATTCAGTCAGGATAATCACCTAAATGACAAATATTGAAAAATAATAATAAATGGTGATAACTTTATCTCAAAAGATAGTTGCTCACGCAGGATCCAGTTTAAAACTCATTCTCCTGCTTATCTGACTGATATCCAACACATGCTATTCAAGACACATGTCACCCAAACATTTTTCAAGACACATCGTGCCCCAACTCTGGAATGGCCTACCTCCATTTATCATGTTTACCAGATCCATCTTCATTTGTAGTCTGTATTTGTATGTTTTTATTATGCACTTCTAATGTGTAGTGTGTCTTGTGTGTTTGAACATTGTGTCTTGCGTATATTGTATATTATATTTTCCATCCCTTGTAAACCACCCTTTTGTACTTCCCTTTTGGGCATCCCTTGGTGTTCTTCTGTGGAAAACACTTTCTGAATAAAATGTAGGCCTACTTGCTTATTAGAATTGCCAAAGAAAGAAATAGGTATGTAGGTACAGTACACCAGATCACAGAGCCATTCACTTTTATACATGGCTTCTACATCACCGCTTCACTATGTGCTTTGGCATAAGGCCTTTACCTAATATATCTCATAAATCCTATAATTGAAGATTTATTATTTTGCATCTTGTGTTTATGTTGAGTTTGAAAGTCAATCCTCTTTTGGCACAATCATGTTGGCAAAAACCTAACTATGTGGTCATAAGTTCTAAATTAGGTCAATAAAACCAATAAAATGTGATAACTGATATGCTTAGCTGAAATATAAGTACTTATTTGGTCGAAAGACAAGTATAGCCTCTCTTATGAAATAGGTCAATGAAACCAATAACATGGCATCACTGTTAGGCTACATATTTGCTAGCTGGCATGCACACCCTTACTTTGAGCTGACATTATCTTCCCTGTGAAGAAGGCAAATGTCCATTTCGGTCTGTTATTTCATTTGATATGTGGACATGTGCTGAAAAGTTGACCACTCAAATTTGGAATGTTTCCCTTCACATGGCTAATTAAAGAAACATGTTTTTAGTGTCAATAAGGCCCAGCAAACTTAAAATGTTTACCCACTGCACTTGTGTGCTGGTTGGTAGGATTGACTAACCTTTTTATTCTATCAATCAATCAATCAATCAGGCAATCTATCTATCTATCTATCTATCTATTTTATTCTGAAATGATTGATTGTGAAACAAAAATGTCTTGCCAGTGTTTTATATAACATTTGCTGGGCCATAGGAGGGGTACACACCTTTAAAAATGTGTGTAACCTGGTTGCCTTGGAATTTTGAGTTGATTTAACATAATACAATAAGTTAGCTAAATGAGGCGATTAAGTTGTGTCAACTCAAGATGGTTGATCTGACAGTAACACTTTACTTGACGGGTGAGTTCATAACACATTCATAGCAGCTGTCATAAACAGCACATAAACAAAGTCCTTTTAGGCAAGTCCCTCCACTCGGCGGCCATATACCAACGCTTTTTGGGCACTCATCGGGCACAGTCTTTGGGTCGAACTGCGCGTGCGCAAGGCTTCACGACACCAATCTTGCTCCAGCGGCGAGATCACAACACATGATTGGCACGATGTCTTCACAACACACCATATGATTGGCTCAATGTATTCACATCACACCACATGATTGGCTCAATGTATTCATATGTCGACGTTTTGCCGAGGAAGGGGTGGGATATGTGTAGACAACGGCCATATTGGCGTGACAAACTAGCCCCATGCATTTCTATGGAGTATTTTTTGAGTGCTGTGTCTCCACATTAGAAAGTCTCTGACATAAAGCATTCATGACTGTTTCAATTGATGGACTTTTATTTTGATAAATTGTCATCGTTCTGTTTTCCACATTCATGAAAGGTTTGGTATGAATGTTAAGTCAAGTCTCATGAAACAGTCATGAATGCCTTATGTGCAGTTTATGACCGCTGCTATGAATGTGTTATGAACTCACCCCTCAAGTAAAGTGTTACCGATCTGACTAATATGACCTGTTCCATCAACTAAGGAGTCATTGTTAACACAACATTCTATTTAGTGAATGCAACTTAAATTATCATATCATATCAACTAACCTAGTTGTGTTGAGTCAACTCAAGTTGTCATAAACTTAGCAACATATAAAGTGGTACTGATTATTTTGAATTTGTATTGACCAAACTTTTTACCTTAGATCAACTTCATAAAACTTGTTCCACAAAAGTAACCTGCAATAGACGCTGCAATAGAAACCTGTGCTGATATGTCGTGAAATATGCACTTTATTGTTTGTTAATTGAATCTCAAACAATTACAATGATCCCTTTTGACGAAGGATTAACAAAGAATGAAGTCTTAAAAAAAAAAAAAAAAATGTCGACTGTTAATTCTCTATCGTCCATAACTATGATTTCACAGGAAATGATAAATGGTGGATTTTGGTGGAGCTTTTTACTGTAGGTACAGACCCCGATTAATAATTTCAAATAATTAGTAATAATAATTAATAATAATTCTCCATATCAATAATAACTCCACCTGCAGTTTCCTAAATAATTTCCAATTTATTTCCAATGAAGCATTGTCTTATTTTCTGCAGCATTTAAATGTCAAAGATGATATTAAGAAATACAACTTAAAAATGTCTAGAAGTTGACTGATCTCTCTGTTAGGATTCATTAATGAGGGGGCGCTGTGGTGCAACAGGCTACAACGCCCGTACCATGAACGGGCCCACGGGGACCCAGGTTCAAATCAGACCTGCGGTCATGTCCCGATCCCACCCCATCTCTCTCTCCCACTCACTTCCTGTCTATCTTCACTGTCCTGTTGGAATAAAGGCAAAAAGCCCAAAAAATATACTTATAAAAAAAAAAAAGGATTTATTAATGACCTGGGAGTCAATGCTGAACAATTCAAAGGAGGTCCATATGTTAGAATTTACAGCTTGGGAACTGTGAAATCAGACAGCTCTCCCTGTAGGGCAAACTTCACCTCCACAAGCCAGCATGCCACTATGGGTGCAGTCTTGATACTGAAGTCCTGAGCAGAAACCCTGCAATATGGCACAGATATAACAAAGTATAGATATGTTTATCAACACATACAGTATAACCAGTTTATAATTAAATGTGACTCACTTTGATGCTTTCACTTCCTCATCTTTAATCCTCAGTTTTGATGTAGACTGGTTTTCTTCATATGTGACCAATTCTTTCCCTGTAGATGCATTATTAAAGTTACTTATTTGCATCAAGGCACTCATGATAGTGTCATAGTTTATTGATCGTCTCATCAAATAGTTGATAATCAAATGACAATCATCAGTTGTTGGTTGATAATCAATATGGTACATGCTGTTGACATAAACCACACTGAATTAGTGAGCTGTTTGCTTAATTACCCATAATGCCCACTAAGGCAGTATTTGATGGCCGTTGTTTAACAGCAGGCCACAGGAATCTTTCCCCGTCCTTTTGGTGAAGAAAGATGATGATAAGTAAGGATCCAGAGGAGACCTCCATCTCATTTTCCCTGAGACTTAAAATCATGCTGGAAGAACAAAGATACAGGCACAAATTGAGCCATGCCGGGTTGAGGTGACTCAGACGTCTGCAACTGAACACCAAAATAACCACCATACCTGTGTGTTTTGTGCGTCTGTGTCTGTGTCCACAGGAAAGAGACAGTTCCCCGTTCATCCGTCAGAGTTATTTTATCGGTGGCACACTCAATATGTTCGGTGGTGTCAACATGAATGATGACCCTCTGGAAGCCCTTACCTTCCCTAGACGTCAACTCACCATTCATAGACAGCCCTGAGGTGATACAAATATCCACCCCAACAACCAGGTGAGGTAGGATCAGAGCCATTTTCACAGTCAGGTAAATAGATCAAGCTGACTTTACTGCCAATGACCAATAATTATAAACATAAATATATCTGTAGAGCTTTTTTTTTTTAAAAGTCTGCATGGATAAGGATCAACAGGTGAAATGCCTGAACATGGCGCCGCCCTACCAGATGCAGAGTCCTGCAGCAGTTTGACAGAATGGCCTGCTGGGATGTCAAAGCAGAGCGGCAGAGACTGGCCCTCGGCAGCCATCAAGAACCTCACAGGCGTCCGTACTACGCAGAGGCAAAGAGACAGAGACAGAGAGTGTGCGAGGTACAGGGGGCAATAAGACTTAAAGGTACGGTAAGTTATTCTGGAAGACGTCCAATCATGTCCATTGATGTTTGAACCAAACACCATACAAAACCCCAGAGAGGAAACTCACTCCTTCCCTCCCCAAATTGCCCTTTCTATTCCCCCAAACTCCCACCCCTCCCTTTCTGTGATTGGCTGAAACAATTTTGTTATAGTCTTAGCCGGGACAGGCTTGCTCCACTTTGTTTGTTTCCAATTTTCAGAGTCAGGGATATATATAACGACTTACAGAATGGACAGCTAGCAGATAATATTTAGCTGAATGTGACAAAAAGTGTTACAGGTTACAAACTGTATTGGTTGGGTACCTGGTATTGGAGTCGTTTCTGGTAATAATAATGCTGTAGAAGTAGCAAAGACCAAAGGAGGAGGATCTGGATGGTGAGAGCAAAGCAAAGCAAGGGATGGAGGTACAGTAGGTGGCATCAAAAGTTCTGCATTACTAGATGGATAGGATATTCAATTAAATATAATATGTATACAATACAAATAACTTTATATAGCAATATTTGGCAGCATAGAACATTTCTTATTCTACTTTTGATTTTAGTGTTGTAATATGAAATGCATGCTATCATAGGATAAGTCTACATTCTACCGGTACAAACGGTAGGGTTACTATGTCTTTCAATCACAAATCTATTCTGCAGTTACAGTAGCCTAAACACCTCTGCAACATTTTCATCTTTTGGCAATTTATCTTAGACCTTGTTTACATTTGTTTTTAAAATGTGTCTTGGGTGAACCGATCACAAGTGGTCAGTTCTGAATACAAGTGCAAACAATCAAGAAGACACATTGTGATTCGCTCAACTTGCCAAGGTGGTCTGAAATGCATTTGATCACATATTTTTTGCAGTGTAAAAGCTAAGCGTGATCAGATTCCCCAAGATGATACACTCTAAAAACAAATGTAAACAGACCCTATGTCTCAAAATGAAAACATTAAGGAAAAATCCAACCTTGAAGAGAAGCAAATTAATTCTGAGGAAATAAATACCTAAAGAAATTGTTCTACAACATTTGCGAATAAAACAGCTCTTAGTCTTCTGCTAATAGGCTATGATATCCCGAGAATATACAAATTAAGGTAGTTTGAGGCCATTCCTCTTGACAGAATTTCTCCAGATCATCCAGATTCCTGGGTCTTCTCATGCATTCTCTTTTTTAGCTCACCCACTGTTTTCTATGGAGTTCAGATCAGATCAATTGACCATATCTGACCATAGAAACCATGTGACTATGAAGTCTCAGGAGCAGTTAGAAACTCCCTTTACATTTGCAATTCGTATTGTTGGTATGGTGAAGTCTTTTACATTTGTAATTCATATTGTCCAGGGGGACAACCCCCCCACACACACACACCCACGCAACACAAAAAATGCAGTTTTTCCTAAAAATAACTACTGAACCGTGGCACCGAGGATGACAAAATTGTTATAGTAAGTTGGTCTCTATAGGGCCTGCATCAACCTAGCCCAACACCAATCATTTGTGATTTGCAAATGCACTATTATACTGCTTTAATCGCCCCTATCTTCACACAACCATCAACATATATAAGGCATCTTACTGTGAAAAAAGATGCCACTTGGGGGGGGCGTGGCCTACTGGTTAGCGCTTCGGACTTGTAATTGGAGGGTTGCCGGTTCGAACCCCGACCAGTGGCTGAGAGCTAGACCGAGGCGCAGTGTGGCTGAAGTGGCTGGTGTTCTTGAGCTAGGCACCTAACCCCTCACTGCTCCCCAGGCGCCGCTGTTGTAGCAGGCAGCTCACTGCGTCGGGATTAGTGTATTTCACTAATTCACGGATTGGGATAAATGCAGAGACCAAATTTCCCTCACTGGATCAAAAGAGCTACAGGGCGCTACATCTCATTTTACTGGGGTTTGTTCCTTTCCATTGCAAGGGCACTGCATAGTGCCACAGTGCTTTCCAAGAGGGCACTTAATGATTTTTCTATTTCTTCCATCAGAAACGCATCTGTAGGGAAGCTCAAGTTTATCCCATTGCAAGGGCACCTACCATATATTTTCCAATTCAGTGGCATCCATTTGGAAACTTCCCTATATTGACGCAAGGAGGGACGCCCTTTACTTCACTGCATCACATTTTATCCACTAGAGGAGCACCTACGTTGGCACTTCTTTCTCAGATGTAGTACAATTTATAGGGCTACATTCCACTGATTTCTCTACTAAAATGAAACCCTTTGGAATACATGTAGGGGCAGCATAGAGTGCACTCCATAATGTCACCCTTTTCCAATGGAAGGGCACACGTAGGGAACGGCAGTAAATATAGACCATTTTAAGGGGCATCTTATAGGGTGTTGCATTACGTTTGCAACACTAGAAGCCCACTCATTAAGACATGTTCTTCAAACGTATAGGCCCTCAACCTCATTTTCAGAGCACTCCAGTCAAGTGTTTGTTGCTAGGTTACCAAAAACCAAGAGAGAAGTGAAATTGACAAGCCCAGCGCTGTTCTAAAAGTTTAACAGATTTGAACTTTCTGCGCTCTGAGTGCTGCGAAAAAAAGGGTCAGCACCGAGGGCTTTTATCCGCCGAGGGCGCTGAGCACTGTGAACGCTGAACTTCATAGGATTTGTATAGAAAATAGCCGCCATCGGCGCACAAAATGCGATTGATGGACACATGCCCTTCACATGCCCTTGTTTGAAGTGGCACTCTAGAGGGTATTGAAACTTTTTTTTTGTAAAGACGAGCCAATAGGACACTTCTGGGACAAGACTGACTTGGACTGACTTAAAGCCTCTAAGATTGGCACCTTACATCAAACAATCTAGTTGATGGGAGCGTGCTGTGACTCATGGAGACAAAGGGAGTGCTACACAAGTAGTCACAACATTCAAAAAAGTAATTGTGTGCATGTCCCACCTTCTGGCAGGTGCAGGACAAATGAAACTTGTAATGTAATGTCCGCGACATTGCTTTAAACTCCCATATTTAATGTGAAACAAAGAGGAGCCTGCTGTGACATGATTCACATGATTTCATTCCGACTTCGGAAATGTCATATGCTGGATCCTTGTTTTTGTTCTTGTCTTGTTTTCCCGTTCTAGTGTTTTTCCCATCATGTCTGCTCCTCTTGTGTCTTCCTGTTTGCTTTGTTTACTTCCTGGGTCTTGTGCCATGTGCTCCTTTGTTTGTTTGCCATGTGTCTCTATTCCATGTGCCTGTGTCTCTGCCCCTCACCTGTTCCTTGTTAGTTTAATTATGGTTTCCACCTGTGTCTTGTTCCTTGTTTACCTGTGCCCTGTTAACCCCTGTGTATTTAAACCCTGTGTCTTGTTCCTTGTTTACCTGTGCCCTGTTAACCCCTGTGTATTTAAACCCTGTGTCTTGTTCCTTGTTTACCTGTGCCCTGTTAACCCCTGTGTATTTAAACCCTCTGTCTCCCCTCAGTCCCCTGACGGTCATTAAAGTTGTTACATGGTTTGCTGTAGAAGTCATATTAAAGATTCCGATTTTCCTCGATCTCGCCTTGCCTCTACTTACCCTGCGCCTCGGTCTAGCTCTCTACAGCCAACCGTTACAGTTGTAAGCCCAGCATGAGACAAACTTCCAAAATATTACTTTTTCACGTCTTTTTACTCTAGTTTACTAGGGGTGCCAATAATTATGGAATGTCCTGTAAATCCAGTAAATAGTTATATCAATGGAAAAACTCTAAATTAAATTTACCTGGTAGAGAAAAATCGACGCTCTCCATTAACATATCACTTCCGCCATACTCGAAATCCACAGCAACTGAAAAAGAAAGGCAGTGTAAAAGGAGCGGGATTGGTAAATAGGAAGAGAAGGGGGAAATTAAATGTACACACTATGACTCAATGGCCTGATTAATTCTAATTGAGCCTTCATCTGGCTCATTATTCAGGTGCATCTTAAAATATTACAATATTGTGGAAAAGTCCATTGCCCATTGCATAGACGGAGAGATTAAAGGCTCAGGAAACCATTGCCAGGGTTTTGACTTACAGTTTTTCTCAGTCACTTTGGTACATTTCTCAGATCAGAATTGAAATTCAAAAAACTACCTGTTCAATCTTCACATCATTGTATCACTTGTGCACATCAAAAAAGCAGTTTCTCTTTTCTTTGAACAAGTTGCAAACGCTTTGGTACATCCATGCAAATGATTACAATTCTCTGCTGTTTCCTACATTATCAATTGCTTATGTCATGTTGATCAAAATGTATTCTATTTATATATAGCTTCTTTTCCAGACATATATATATATATATATATGAAAAATGAAGAAACCAATGCAAATTTTTCTGATGTCATCCTATGGTTGCTGAGTGACATTCAAATGAGTTGACGGTCAAATTCAAATTGGCAGTGGTCTCTTAATTATGAATATGACCATCAACTCATTCGAATGTCACTCAGTAACCGTAGGAATAGGATGACATCAGAAAAATGTGCAGTGGTCTTTTATTTTTTTCCAGAGCTGTATATGAAGATGTGTATATCAGATGATTTCAAAAACTGACGAACATGTTATGGAGTGAAGTGTGAAGTGTGTGAGGTATTGCGGCAAGAAGAATCGGTTCGGTGATGTATGCAGAGCTGCAGACAGTAAATATGATTATATTTGATGTCAAGTTGATTTGAGATTATCACAGCAACTAGCGACTAGCACCATTGGAAAGCACTTTAAAGCATATTTCAGTCTGTTTAATAAATTCAAAAAAGGTGCTGATACAAGGAACAGTAAAGTTCATTAAAAATCAGCTAACTTCGACGTAATTGGATAACACTACGACCAATGTTTACTGACTGATTAGTTGCAGCGCTGTCGTCATCTGTTTAGCTCGCCTCATGGCCCGCCTATATCAGATACACCGATGTGATTGGTTCCTCATGATGCAAGGGGTAAAAGTAATGTGCATCATTACTCATTGCCAGAGTGTCTCGCAGAGACAATTTAATTGTACTTTCACGAGAACTCTGGAATTTCCAGGGTATACCATGTTATATTAGAGCGATTTGTGAAGATGTATGCAGAGTGGTATGCAAACAGTAAATTAAATAAAATTTGCTGTAAATTAAAAGTTGATTTCCTTGTGAACTGTTTATCAAAGCAATTAGCAACTAGCAGTGTTAGATAGCTCAAGTCGTGCTGTTTTACGTGATATATGTGTGGGATGAATAGGCTTACTCTGTAATCAAATTTAACCAAGAGGAATGGGTGTGATTTGGGGTGCACTTTGCATTCATATGGCCCACAGCATTAGAGTAGAAGTAGAAGCGTAAGTAGAAGCACACATTAGGCTACTTGTACTGATATTAAATCATCTATCAGTCTGTTCAATAAATTCATCAAAGGTGCTGTTACAATGAAAAGTGAATAAGGCCATTAAAAGTGGTCAATTCAAATCAACTGATTACAGCATATATTATATTACATATATTTGCATATATACAATTTGATGGCACATTTTTGCCACCACCTAAGTCTCAGTTTCCTTCTGAACTGATCACACCTTATTTTAAGAGGATACAAGATACACAATGAGGATGGCAAACATGGATTGAGATATTACTTTAAATAAGAACCTAGATACGAACCACTCAGATCATCATAGGCCCTGTTGCCCATCTGTGTAATCAAAAAAGCCCCTGCAGCATAAAAGAAAAATTCAGAATTTATGCAATACACCATCACTACTTTTACTTACGACTAACTGGCTATTGCTCAATGTGAGCTAGTCTGATAGCTGATGAGCTATAGATAGCAATTCATGAGTAAAAGGGCGCAGAGATCACGCAACACATGAGTGACAGGCCCTGGCAACAAAAGATTCTATTCACTATGCTAAGTTAAGCTAGCAGTGGCGCTGCCGGTGTTACGTTTCACGATTGATGACGTTTCTTCGACAGATCCAGCTGCTTGCAGATTTGTCACTCTGATATAAACTGGAGACGTACAAATAGGCCTACAATGCATGACATATTTAAATGTCAAATATGTCCTTGTAGTACAATACATTATCCTGGTCACATGAGTCGATGTATGAACAAATCATTGAGAAAATAAGAGAGAACAAACAAAAAGCTATGTCAAAACTGAATCATGGCATGTTGAAATGTATCCCTGAAACTAGTTGACATGGGATCAAATTGCGTCTCTCCGAAATTATCTTGGGAACCCTTTTTTGAAGATATAAGTTAGTTTAGTGGGTAAGATGCAAGATCAATGATTAAATTTAATTCTTGCGCGTGTTCGATTCCTGATAAATATTGTGTCTCTACAGGTCACATGCTAAAAGGAGGAGTTTCTACACACAGAACTTTTTACTAACTACTACACTACATGGACTTGACAAACTGCACTTACACACAACACACACACACACACACACACACACACACACACACACACTATTTTTGTACGTCTATTACAACTTTCTTTCCTTTTCTGTCTTTATAAATAGTTGCCAATCCCTACATTCACAGGTTTTGAATAAAATAAATAATCGATGTCTTTAATGCACATAATAAAGTGTCATTCAGCACAAATGTTGTTTTTGGAAAAATGTTTCTAGATTTTTCCCATCCACAGAGAAATGAATATTCCAGACTGAAACTCACCTCCAGCACCAATTCCAGCACTAACAGGAATTCCAGGAATTCCAGGATGTCCAGGTGGTCCAGGAGGTCCAGGTGGTCCCATTATGAATGGAAATTGAGGAGGAGGCTTCTCTCCTTCTTTGGGTTTGTTGGCCACCTGAGAGTCCTCGCCCTCGGGTTTGGTGACCACCATAGAGGTGAGTGGGGTCACAAAACTGTACTTGAGAGAGAGGTCAAGGGCCTCCTTCTTCACTGCCTCCTTCTCCTCGCCGGTCAGTATCAACCTAAAACACGTACAGCAGGAATTCAGCTTCTCACACAGCAGATATTTATTCATTTAGCAGACCACACGTATGCACTGTCCACTTACTCCTTCTCCAGAAGCTGTTTCACAGTGAGGCAGGCCCATAGTCTCTGGAGGAAGTTCTCAAAACCACTCATCACTGCAGGCAGTTTGTCATCTTTAGAGGCCTTGATATCACTGTACTTCACCTTGATGTTTTTCTGCCATTGAGACATTTGCATTGTTCTTCTCGGGAAGTATGAGGATATTTAGAAACATTAACTGTGATGAGAAACCTGGAAAATAGAAGTCTTACCGATGTTGCTATGATTTCGCAGATTATTTCTTCTGTACTGAGGTCATCTATGTTATTGTTAAGGATTTTTCCAGCGACTACAATCTCCGAGCCATTGTAATAATAACTGAAGGTGGTTTGGGTCAGGTTTGTAGCACCCGTGTAGTTCATCTCTACACTGGTTAAGAGAGGAATGGCAACTTCTTCATAAAAACCCTGTTCAGGAATCAGGATAGTGGTAAAAAGATGTATCATTACGGCCTGAGATACAAACTGGATTTGCATAACATGCAGAATATTGTGTACACATTATATATTTATCTCATACAGGAAAACCTGGAGTATGTACACTGCATTTGTTTCTATTTGTTTCTGCCATCTAGTTTCACATGGTTTCACAGATCTTTTAGCAAGCTGTATAGCATTGATGGGCAAATGAAGCTTTGGTGAACCACTAAACCACAGCAGTGTGAAGCTAGATACACTAATGAAAAAATCGAATATGGCTGCCACATGTAGATTTTTCAACATAAAAGTCCTTACCCAAACCAGTATATGTAACAAAAAATATTGGTTTGCTAAGGACTCTTATGTTGAAAAACGCATGTGTGGCGGCCATCTTTTTGCTTTTCAGCTAGTGTCGCTAGGTTCACACTGCTGTGGTTCAGTGGTTCACCAAAGCTTCATTTGCCCATCACTACTGTATAGGCCTATATTCAGTTCTCACTCACCAACATAGTGGCAATCTACAAAGACTACCACATAATACAATGAGGAATTATAGTTCTGAATCAGTTTCTAAAACCAGCTACAGTTTCAAGAAACTGAAGTTTAAAAAAAACATCACTGAAAGGGAGACTGTCCATGTATAATAAGAGAAGTATGATTCCAAACGGCAAACACTCGATGGTGTTTTATGCCCCCAACATTGTCTTCCAGGCAGCACTGCCACTGCTGACTTAAAGGCACCTAACCCCAACCCTAACCCTAACCTTAACCCACGCCTAACCATAGTGCCTTCCAGGCAGCGCTGCCTTGAAGATAACATTGGGGGCATAAAACACCAAGAAACACGGCAAAGACTAGCATGACCTTCTGTCCATCTGTAGTCTGCTGTTAGGTGTTTCCTATCTTTACACACTAATGTTTCATATTTAACTGCATGTAGTTTAATATACTGCAGTTAGCATGACTAAAAACCAAGTTCTTTTTCTTGGCTCAAGACTGAACCATACTGTAGATCCCCTATATATTTAGTGGTGAGACGCATCTGTACCTTGAGCTGCAGAGCTGCGTCTGAGTCCTCGTAGATCCGGCGTGCCAGACCACTGTTCTCCTGGGCCATCTTCTGCAGGAACTCAAAGTTCACATCAAAACCAAATCCAAGGCAGTACAGTGGGAACTTCTTCCCAATGGCCTCTCTCACGTTAGATTGGATTCTACTCAGGTCAGTCACACCTTCCATGACAACAATACATCATCAACATAAGATGTACCAAGCACAATCTGTTTACCTTAAAACAGTGAGTAGATTTGAAGAGTTCAGATGCAAAACCCTCCGTCAAAAATGAGATAAGGATGGTGAGTGAATGCTCTCCACACATAGTATACGTTAATCAAATAATTTTGCCTCAGATACTTTAATACCACTCTCTTCCTGGCCTGATACTGTATATCGATATGTAGGCAAACACCTGATAATAGCCTGATAATAAATGCTCATTTAAAAGAAAGTGGTCAGACAGAGGGTTTTGAATCTGAATCTTCATTTAGAGGGAAAATCCAGTCCAACAAGAATCTAGGGTCTATTTGATTATAATGAGTATTTCCATTATCATCTCAAATATAGATCTCAAGACTTCAATTCAGATTTCAGTTATGATTAAAGGAGAATCATAAGGGATTTAGAGAAGATAAAGCAGATCAAAAATATCTGACTTACTGACTGTTAATTATAATGTGTGTGCATGTGCGCATGTGTGTGTGTGTGTGTGTGTGTGTTGAGACCTGAGGTGGGATCTCCATCAGTCAGCAGTATAAGGACGGAAGCTGAGCCTTCTTTGTGATATCTTTTGATCATTTCCACACCTTTCAATACAGCGGCATTTATGTCTGTACCTGCAGAGGATTAGGTATCTCTTTTAGGCATGTAGGATTATGCTCTGTACACAGTCTTAACATTTTGAAAAGGACTCAGCAGTGTTTTGTGGCCTGTTGGAATCCATCTTACTTCCTCTATCTTGTATTGATCTAACAAATGCTTTCGCATTTTCCAGGTTCTGTTGGGTTGCTCTGAGGAGTTCACGTTTCCATGGTAATATTCTATCATCAAAACAGATCAGGCCAAAATGATCATCCTCACCCAGATCCTCCAAAATCCTCAGTAAAGCTGATCGAGTCTGTAATAACATCCAAGAGTTGTACATATACCATTTGAATGCTGTACAGAGTTCCTCTGTTCTTCTGTTCCCCTGGTCATTGTATGTTTTACTTTTTCAGGAGCCATTTATTAAATTTTTTGCAACCAAAAGCAGTCAACAAAAACATATCCAGCTTACCTGTATTGTTAGTTAGTTCAAAAAGAGACAGTGACAGTCTCAGGTAGTGGGAACACATACCTGCTGGATTTTCTTGCCATGCATGGAGCCACTTTGATCAATAATGAAGACCACATTTTTTGGAATGCGAGGAAGACCAGAAGGGGCAAAATAATGGACAAAAAACCCACCGTGCTCCTTCAGGATACACACAGACAGTGAGAACACAGCATGTCACTATTGGTGAAATGACATCTTGTTATGACTGAAATAAAATGTAATATCTACAACAGTATAATGGAATTATATCAGCTTGACATACATGTCACATACCATTATATCTCCCTGAGATTGTGGCCTCTCAACATCATAGATAATTTTAAGTTCACCGTTGAATCCATTCTCTTCACAGCCCTCACATGTCATCTGCTGTTGCTGTGTGGGGTAGAAATGTACCCATGCCTACAACAGAAAAGTTAAAATTGACATGCACTGTGTCATGGTGGACAGGACATCCACAGGTGTTATGTTTTGTATCCAAGACACATTGCCAGGAGACTTGTGCATTCAGTGGTATCAGAAGAGTGAGGTCATTGTGCCAAATAAAATATAGGTTGGGATTTTTAAATGATCAGATAAAATGAGAAAAGTCCTCGTCAGACTCAAAAGTAGCTATCCAATTGCAACCATTAACAAAAATGGCAGTCCATATGATTATAGTGTTCTTATTTTCTTGACTGTCATCATACTAACATACAAGTAGTACAGTTTAGTTCCATGGCAAAGGAGAGGTCCTCTGTGAACCAGTATATACAAATGTTTGTTTCAAATGTAACAGGATTTCAACGCAAATGCAAATGTTTTGACTCTGTGAAGGACGTTATTCTGCATATTACCTCTTTATCTGCATGTGTTTTCTTAATGGCACTGGCCAGGTCTTTTGAAGCCAAAGAACCTCCCACCTCTAGGGAGTTTATTCCAGGCTTTTCATACACACTAACATCAATCTGAAATAGAAGAAAAGACTATTCAAATTGTGCGTGTCCATTTTACACTATACCATGCATCAACATTTGAACATGACACATTTTTGATCTCTCTCTCTCTCTTTCTTTTTCACCTTGAAGTCCTTAACAGGTTGGCCAGGCTGGGCATTGATCAGCAGCTCGTATTTGCCAAGACGACGCTGCAGCAGTTCCTCATAGGTGAGTTCAAAGGTCACCTTCTTGTGAGCGGCGACAGTCACAGATGTTTTGAAGTCCTCCAAAGTTCTGCCTACAGCACTGAGGATGACAGTGACAGTACAGTGGCAACTTCAAATTCACACAAACATAATAATACCATGGATAACTATACAAATATGCTCAACATAATAAACCATCAAACTAAACATTTTTAAGAACATTCAAGAACATTTTTGTCATGGCAACGGTTATTATTTCATCTACTGATAAATGATGATCATATACTGATGGCATTACATAACTGCAGAACATTTCCCTGTGATAAGCCTGTGGAGGAAGGGCCTGGTGTCTGCTATCTTTAGAACATTTTTGGATTTTACATAGCAGTTTTGATATTTATATTCACCATCTTAAGGCAGAAGCTTAACTACATTGTAAAATCAAGTTTGTAAGTTCTTAGGAGGCTTTATCCACTGTAGTCCACTTTTTTGGCATTCCAGAATCTTTACACAAATTGTACTTGGGCAGATTATTTGAAAACACATTGTATGCCATAATTAAAAATGACATTAAAAAACAAAACAACACTTGACACTATGATTACAGTCATAAACATTCATGAAGGCTTCTTCATATTCTTAGCAAGTGTCATGTCGATGTAACTTTTCACAACCTTTCAAATAATGTGTTATGTAATAAATTAGGCTTAATACAAGGGTATGTGTTACCACAAAACTACAAAGTTTTCAGACATATAGAACAGAGAACATTTGACTAAAATAGGTGGGTGCCACACATTGGTGGTGGTTAGTGAGGTCCCCCCTTCCCTGTGAAGCGCTTTGAGTGTTGAGAAAAGCGCTATATAAATGTAACATGTTGTTGTTGTTGTTGTTAAAATGAACATGGGCTTTTCATACCTTACAAGTCCAGCACTTTGGCCTTGTGATACAGCCACATTGTACTGCCGCTTGGCTTCCTCTTTTTGCTTAACCACCCCGTCGTAAATTTGCCCATCAATTGTCCTTATGAACATAAAAATAACAAAATTGTACAAGAGAAACCAAAACATAAATACGCATAATTAAATAGCCTATGTATTATAAAATTATTATGAAAATTACAAATTTGTATCACTATGTACTCTCTGTTCTAGTTGGCAATGTTTATAGTAGCACACCTACATTCTGAATTTGCTGATGAAAGCAGTTTTAGGGATCTTCACATGGAAGTAGATCTCGGTGGAGTTGTCATGGCGATTGGCCACACGGCTGGTGATGACTGTGATGGCATAACGACTCGTCACAGTGGAATTGATGTGAAAACTGTAGATATCCCAGTTGCTCATCTGAAAAAATGTGCTACAGTATATAAATAAAAGTGACTTGATTTGACCTCTGCAGAGCCGCAGACACAGTTCAGCAGGCTTGTCCTACTTTTTCTGTAGGGTTGTGGAATTGCCAATCTGCAGTGAATAAAGCGGACTTCATTCCTGCTCTGGCCTCACAGTTATCGCTTCAATTGCTTGCGCTTACAGAGACGTGGATTAGGCCAGAGAATACTGCCACGCCTGCAGCGTTGTCGACCAGTTATGCTTTTTCGCATACCAGTCGTTCGTCTGGTAGAGGAGGCGGGACAGGCTTTCTCGTCTCTGATGATTGGAGGTTTACACAGTTGCTGCCTGCTCAGGTCCACAACTCGTTTGAATATCATGCCATCATGATAACTGAACCATACAAATTATACTTGGTGGTTATTTATCGCCCTCCAGGACAACTTGGGAACTTTGTGAACGAGTTGGACATTCTACTGTCTGCTATTCCAATGGATGCATGCCCATTATTAATCCTTGGCGATTTTAATATTCATTTGGATAACTCGTCTGCAATTGACTTCCTGTCCTTACTCTCCTCATTTAATATCACACGTGTCCACAGTCCTCCTACTCACAAGGCTGGTAAAGATCTTGATTTAATTCTGGTACGTAACTGTAATACAGACAACGTTTTGGTTAATCCATTACATGTATCGGATCATCACTTTATCAGATTCTCTGTGCGTCTCCTGGATAACCCAGCAGCTCCTCCTCCGATAATTTCGTTCCGGCGTAATCTCAGAAGCCTCTCAAGTGACCATTTTGCAACATTAGTAACATCTGCTTTACCTACTCCTAGCTCATTCTTGACACTTGAGGTTAATGACGCTACAGAGACTCTCTGCTCTACACTGGCATCTTGTCTGAATGCAGCATGTCCTCTTTCCTCAAGACCTACTCGTTCTAAACCTCGCCATCCATGGCTGACGAACAGTATAGTCTCAGTACGAAAGGAACTTAGAGCTGCTGAGAGGAAATGGCGTAAATCCAGAGATGGAAATGATCTTAGTAACTACCAGTCTTTGCTGTCATCCTTTTCATCCACTGTTACACTTGCAAAAAAGGCATTCTATCAAAGCAAGATTGAGAGCGCCACTGACAGTAGACAACTTTTTTCTACTTTCAAATCTCTCCTCAATCCTCCACCACCACCATCAACTACTTCACTGTCAGCAAATGACTTTGCAACATTTTTCACTGAAAAAGTTGCTAAAATAAGTGCTCAGTTTGATGCTCCTATAAGGAGGGCTTTCCTTGTGTTAGTATGACCCCATCATTTGACTCTTTCTCTCCTCTTGATGAGGAAGCAGTCTCTCAATTGCTTCAGCGATGTCGTCCAACAACATGCCCATTAGATCCTGTCCCGTCCACTCTTCTACAGTCTATCTCACCCGCTGTTCTACCAGCAGTCACACATGTATTTAATGCTTCTCTCAGTTCTGGAATAGTTCCTTATTCTTTTAAACAGGCTAGGGTTACACCTCTGCTAAAGAAAAGTACACTTAATCCAACTGAGGTGAAGAACTACAGACCTGTCTCCCTTCTTCCTTTCTTGTCAAAGGTTTTGGAGAAAGTGGTCTTCAAGCAAGTTTGTGACTTTCTTCATCAGAATAATCTACTAGACCCTATGCAGTCTGGTTTCAAGAGTGGTCATTTTACTGAAACTGCTCTTCTGTCTGTGACTGAAGCATTGAGAGTAGCTAAGTCCTCTGCTCAGTCATCAGTATTAATTCTACTAGATTTATCTGCAGCCTTTGATACTGTTAACCATGACATTCTCCTATCTATACTATCTGAACTGGGAATTTCTGGAAAAGCTCTTGACTGGTTTGAATCTTACCTTAAAGGGCGTTCTTTCAACGTGTCTTGGCAGGGACAGGTATCTAAGTCTCATGCCCTCACCACAGGTGTGCCTCAGGGATCAGTATTAGGACCCTTGCTTTTCTCTATTTACACCACTTCCTTAGGTGATACCATTCGCTCCCATGGATTTGACTATCACTGTTATGCAGACGACACTCAACTTTACCTGTCTTTCCCACCTGATGACTCTAGTGTTTCCCACCGGATTTCTGCATGCCTTAAGGATATTTCAGCCTGGATGAAAGATCGGCACCTTCAGCTTAATCTCTCAAAAACAGAGTTTTTGGTGTTTCCAGCTAAAACAGCTATTCCCCAACAGATTAACATCCAGCTTGACTCAACTTCACTGACCCCAACTAGATCGGCACGAAACTTGGGCGTTGTAATTGATGACCGACTTAACTTCTCTGAGCATATAGCTTCTATTGCAAAATCATGCCGGTTTATGCTTTACAACATTAGGAAGATCAGACCTTATCTGACACAAGATTCCACACAACTTCTTGTTCAGACCATGGTCATCTCTAAGCTGGACTATTGTAATTCACTATTAGCTGGCTTACCCGCTTGTGTAACAAGATCATTACAGCTGATTCAAAATGCTGGAGCACGCCTGGTCTTCAATCAGCCAAAGAGGACACATGTAACTCCTCTCCTAATTACTCTCCATTGGCTCCCTATAGTAGCCAGAATTAAATTTAAATCTCTCACTTTGGCCTATAGGACACTAACTAGATCTGCTCCTAGTTATTTTAATTCAATAATCAAGCCTTACATCCCCAACCGCCCACTGCGGTCTTCTGGTGAGCGTATGTTGTGTCGACCAGTCATAAAAACTGGGTCTAATTCCAGACTCTTTTCTTCAGTGGTTCCATGTTGGTGGAATGAACTGCCCAGTGCTCTCCGTTCCTGTGGTAGTTTTGGGTCGTTTAAGAGGGGTCTAAAGACATTCCTATTCAACATATACTTAGTTGTTTAAGCGCTTATGTGTTATGGTTTATATAATGTTGTTTTATTTTAATTGGGCTGTTAATTAATTTGACATTATTGTTTATTATTGATATTCTCCTTAATGTAGTCTTAGCATGTTATTGTTTTTATATTATTGATTGAATTGACATTATTGTTTTATTATTGCCTTTCCCCTTTTTTACATTTTTTTTTTTATTAGGCTATTGATTCAATTGATATTATTGTGTACTACAACTATTCTCCTTACTATATTTGACCTAGATTTTAATCTGTTCCCTGTTCATTTTTAAATATTATTATGTTGTTTTGTATTTATATGTCGCTTTGGACAAAGGCGTCTGCTAAATCCATAACCATAACCATAACCATAACAGTGTACAAACTGACATCATTATTGTATGACAGAAAGAAGGCTACTGACTGGGACACTGTGTTTACTCATAGTGAGCCTGAATGCCTGTAACTAGATCCTAGATAAATATGAGATGTTGCTCAGTGTTCTAAACACCTTGAAACGCACCTTGAAAAGGTAAAGTGTAAATATACCTTTTGAATATCAGAGCGTAAGAGGGCTGGTAAACATACCCCAAACTAGCTCAAAGGGTGCAACTATTTACTCTGGAGTCCTGGTCCCAGTCCACAGGAAAAGGGAAAAATAGTTTGACCACTAGAATTAGCTACAAATTCATTAGAAAAGTTGAATCACCACATGTGACATTTCAGACAACCAGGCCCTTCCTCCACAGGCATGTGAGGTAATCCAGACCTGCATTCTAGTCAAACACCAGACCACTTCTCAAAATTTGACTGAGATTGAGAATGGCATGACATGACTTTGGATTTCCAAGGGGCATAACCAGGAGTGAAATTAAACTGAAATAGGTACAGTGAACTCTTACCAAAGCTTTTCGGAAGTACAGCAAATATATTCTTGTAAATGAAGCTTTTAAATGCAGTTGTTTCACTCAATTCCAAATAAAATACACGCCCACATAGTTTAACACTGACGCCATCGGTTCAGCCCTTGGTTGTCACTGCTAACTCCTCTGTCTGTCAACATATAAACCCTGCCCCATGTCGGACAATCAGTTATGATTAGTTCCTGGGTTTGTGGTGATCTGGAAGCTAGTTTTAGTGGGAAGGTCTCAAAGGAGGAAGAACCAAGAAGGACCTGCAGAGCAAATTCAAATTTGCTACCTGGTTCGTCTGGATTCCCCCAGGCTGAAATGTTGGGGTTTAATGTGCTTAAACATGGAACACAATCTTAATGAAATCTTAATGATGGCTAATAGGCTACATACTGTATGTTTCATTTCAGTCAGGTGTCTCCTTTCCCTTGTAAAGTCATACATTTAACTTTAATGGAATATGTGGCTTAGAAGGATTCAGCAGCATTCACATGTTTTAGTTCATCTCTAAACATTGCAATCAGTTTTAATCACACCATGGTTTTATTTCTCTGCCAAATCCCACCAAGCTCTATATAGTCCCACCCCACTGCATTCTTGTGCTGTTGTTCAGTCAGTGTTTCAATTTTTCTCAGACCCCTGCAATCAGCAGGCAAACACTATTTCAACACAAGGTAAATAGTGGGTTGCAAATATACCTTCCACCAACTTCTGTAAACAAACCGAAGGTCATTTTGTAGCTGAAATATATTACATGCTGGTGTAGCCTAAAAGATAACTCAAATCAGGATAAATGAAGAGCTTAATCAGCTCCACAAATAAAACTTTGAAAAAAGTGGAAGTGATGGCCGTATGGAATTCCTTAATTGAAAAAATATATAATGTCCGCAACACTGCTTTTAACTCCCATATATTTAACGAACAACAAGCAACGTTTGCCTGTTGTGCATTAAATATATGGGAGTCAAAAGCAGTGTTGCGGACATTATATATTTTTTCAATTGAGTAAGTTTTTCTTTTGTCCTGCACCTGCCAGAGGTGGGATGTGCACACAATAACTGTTTGCTGAACATATGGAATTCCTTATCATAATCAGGTAAGAATGTAACTTAATGTAGGCTAAGCCATTTAGGTATAAGGCATTAGCCTACATGCAAATGATTCAATGGATTTACATTCATTCACCTTTCCCAAGCAACACAAGTGCCCTATATGCATATTGGCTGTATTTCATTAGTTATTTGACCCCAAAATTCAAGTTAAGCCAACTGAATTTCCTCACACATGTCTCTGAATTGATAAATAATGAATCATGTCCTTACCTTTTGGCTTTGACCTGCTGTGGTATGCAAAAAACTGGCAAAAATGATCAGAATAGCAGCTGATCTACCCATGGTGCTCAACAGAGATACAGTACTAACTACACCACTTCCAGCTCCAGGCTCCTTATATCTCCTTGTGCAGGCTACTATTGAACTGTTTGTTTGGGGGTGGGTAGTGACCATAAATCAGCAGACTCTTTGCCAAACTTTTTCAATGTTGAATTCCAATGAATGGATTACTATAAGAGGAAGGTTTAAAGAGGCTAAGCTGCCTATGTTGCCCGCACACACTATTATTTAACAGGGACTGGGAGCCCTCACATAACGACTAATCAGTGTGTGGGTGTGTGTGTGAGTGTGTGTGTGTGTGTTGGGTGGGTGGATGGGGGTGGCACATGGGCCCCAGAATCTGTAGTTGCCCCACCCTTACCGCCAGTTACACAGCTACTCTGAAATAGCCCTGGGCTCAGTTAACAATGTGATAAGATACATGGAGTTTTCTATGATGCATCTTAAGAGTTTTTTTCTGACTGTTTCCCGAACATGCTTGTAGCATGAACGCACGTGCACTGCTCTTAAGATGCTCTTTAGGGAGCTGTCCACGTTAATAGTTCTGAAATATCCTCTAATTTGGTGATGTCAGGTGACATTAGCTACCGTTTAAACTTCGGATCTACACATTCATTGACTTCAATATGAAAAAAAAAAAAATTTGACATCTGCATGTAAGCATCCCCAGTAAGCTATAGCCTACCACACACAATAATAGTAATTATTATGACCGCCGCACAGCGGTTTAGTCAGAGTTTTTCTTCCGGATTTTTATTTTCTTCAGTAATTTTGTGTCAACAATTTCGGGACACTGAAAGACCAGGCTGGGTGCACAAAACTTGATGGGCATGTAGCCCCACAAGGATGACAAGGAACCATTTTTTCGCTCCCCCGCTGGACTGAACCCCCGAAAGGAGAGTAGGGCGGACAAAGTTTTCTGTGAATATCTCAAAAACGGTAGGACCTAGGAGACCCAATTTTTTTTGTATATTGGTCTTAAAGGGCCATGTCAACCCATCCCATAACCACTCATTTGGTGTATACTGCCACGTAATTAAAAAGGAAATTGAGGTATCTCTGGCTGACATGCTCAAAACTGCACAAAATTGGAAGTTTATGATCATTATTACACCCTCTGAATGCATGCCAAGTTTCGTGGAAGTCCGTTCATAGGGACCATAATAAATTATACAACAATTGGGTTCTATGGAACTATTTATTTGTTTCTGATTGGCCGAGAGACGTTCCATGAGTTGGAATATCCCTGGACATTTCAACTCAGACCTTGCACAGCTAATAATAAATCACTCCGCTATACAATGCGAAGATTTGACACAATGTTCTCACCCCAGCTCTCCACCATTTCAAGCAATGGGTTACTCCTTAGCAAACCATAACGAAACAGTGCTTCACCACATCTGTGGATTAAGCCACACAGTCAACTCAATGTAAGTAAGATAATGTAAATGCACACATGCCCACACTCGTTTACACACACAAAAGTTGCAAGAGTACGGGATGGAGTAGAAGATGGAGTCAAAAAGCGTGATTTATTTTTGCGGAGAGAATGTGCAGGACTGAGCTGCTGTCATATGTTGTACTGCTTTGCGGTATATCTACAGTAGTTTTAAGATTAGATTGTTGCACCATTTTTATATTTGTTGCAAGATGTATGAATTAGGCTTAGGCTATACTCAGTAGGCCAGTGTTTTTCAACCTTTTTTGTGCCACGGCACACTTTTGACACTTAAAATGTCCCACGGCACACTAACATCCTGTGTGAAGAAAAAATGACCATACCATAGCCTAAAATTTCAAATAATACACAGATATGGCCTTATTATGGCTTCTATGCAAGACCTGCTCAATAAAACAAGCGCCCTCTGTTTCATTTGTAGGTGACTATATCTAATTTAGTTGTTGTTATGAACTGGATATGGGATGATTCTGTGAATACTGGATATGGGGCCCCCATTGTACAATGCCTGCATACCACAAATAGTGCAATCATACAATCAATGAGAGCATGTGGTTATAAATTCTTTGATGCAATAGTTGCTTTTCTGGACCAGTGAGTGACATTTGGGCAATTTTCTGCGTCACACCTGATGATCTCTCACGGCACACTAGTGTGCCCCGGCACAGTGGTTGAAAAACACTGCATGCCTGTTCTTTGCTACTTTACCACTGTGGGTGCTGCCTGCGAAATAGTGTTCCCTGTCGCAGAAACTGCGACCTATTACTCAATGGGACTTGATCGCCAACTTCTCACTGAGGCCACCAGTAGGACATACAGGGAAATTACAACTAATCTTCAAACGTCTTCTTCATTGACACCCCAAAACGTCTGGGTTATAGATGTGGGACTTGATCGCCAGATCAGGTCATCCAATCAAAACTCTATAATCATGCTGAATGGCTGAATGGCCTCATGCCTCTAGCTAAAGTGAGGAAACGCTTGGTGCATTGGGACAAAGCACCGGTACCACCAGCAGACGCCGACCCACCGTCCCCGCCTGCTGAGCCGGAACTCGACTCGCAAGAGGAAGCTATGGAGTGTAGTTTCTCGCCACCGCCTTTCGCTTCGGCAGAGGATGAGAGGATGAATAAGTTATGTCCAGTGCATGCCCTGTGCCATTACTTGGATGGCACAAAGGGGTTCAGGCGCTGTAATCAGCTGTTTGTGTGTTACGGGGCAGCCTCAAAGGGTAAAGCTCTATCTAAGGACAGGCTTGCACACTGGATAGTAGAGGCCATTGAAATTGCCTACAAGAGCCTTGATATGGAGCCGCCGGCGGGGTTACATGCACACTCAACAAGGGGTGTGTCATCGTCGTGGGCTCTTCACAGAGGCATATCTGTGAGTGACATCTGTAAAGCAGCTGGGTGGAGCTCCGTCCATACTTTTGTATGGTTCTACATGCTGGATGTGTCAGGACCTTTGGTTCACAAGCAGTGTTAGGAGCTAGTGGCACTGAGGCCTGAGCTCTGATGTTGCATAAGCACCTTGATATATATCGCATGTGGCCATTTCCACCCATGTTAGGATATACAGGATAATATCTTGTTTGATCCCTGGTTACACCCTCCCCCTTATAGCACGGGTGGTCGGGGGTCTGTTATGTCTTTGGTACTGTGTTATGACAACATGTTAGGTGATCCCTCTGCATCGACACAGCTCTGTGCGTGTATGGATGCGGTCCCATTGAGTAAATAGGTCGCAGGGAACATCTGGGTTACAGATGTAACACCGGTTCCCTGAGTAGGGACCAGATCTATTACTACTTAAAGGAAAGGATTTTGGCCAAAACTGGTACTACAATCACTTTCAAAATACTGTAGAGCGGTGTACACCGCAGATGTGGTAACTAGAGCAGAGCTGGCAACCCAGATGCCGAAACACTACTGACTTTGTGATTACTAGATAGGTGGAGGGTGGCGGATCAGGCTAAAACACAAATATGTAAACATCAACATCAGTTGAGGGCTGCAACTTCACTTTTTTAAATGACGATATCCTGGCCGGACTACTGTCGTCAGTGATATAAGTATTTGAAATTAGCATGATTTCCTAATGTCTAGTGAAAAATCAGGGCCATTTTATGATTAATTGAATTACATTTCTTACATACGGTTCCTTTAAGCACAGTGTGTCTCTGCTGAGGTGCTCAGGAGCGAAAGAGGAAGATGGATGCGCGTCAGTGTGGTTTATAGCCTCGCCTTGGGGGCGGGCTCTGCGTGTGCTGACGTGTCCATCAGCCATTCGGCCCGATTGTAGAGTTTCGATTGGATGACCTGATCTGGCGATCAAGTCCCACATCTGTAGCCCAGACGTTTTGGGGTGAAAATGAAGAAGACGTTTGAAGATTAGTTGTAATTTCCCTGTATGTCCTGCTGGTGACCTCAGTGAGAAGTAGGCCCACCTGCAAATCTTACAGTAAGACGTTCGTAGGAGGGACTTTACGAAAAACTTAGGCTTACAGGAGTACAGTCCACATCTTCAAGCCGCCTTTGATGTGTGTAGTAGCCTGGCCTTGTCTAAGCCTCTGAGATGGATTCTTGCAGCCAGAGACTTGGATTTGAAGGGATTTCTCAGCTGGATAAGGTTTTCGTGACAAAAACTTGAATGGAATTGGTGAAATTGATGGGATAGGCCTAATTACAGAAAAGATAAAAACATTCTGTTAAAGTCCACTTAACAGTTGGAGCTAGGCCTACTTATTGTACCTTCAAACTGGAGAAACTCACGTTCACCCGTTCAGTAGGTTTTTTTTGTTCTGTTAAACGTTCAAATATTACCTAGATATATAACTGAATGTGAAGAAATAACCATTTTGACATAATATCAAAAACGCCTATGCTCTGTGTTGTCCAGATATCTTACAAGATTGTTGATAAATATCCATAAATTCCAAGAAACATTATAAAACAGCCATTTCTCTGTCCTTGCATAATTTCATCATAGTTTGTAAACATTTATCAAAAAAGGCCTTAATTTACCTTTACTTATAAAAAACATTCCTGTGTGTTTCCATTGAATTTTCTGGTGGTGATGAGTTGCTGTGAAAGATAATTGACAAATCCAGAAGCATTCTGTACCAGTGTGTGATGTTGAAGCGGCTTACAGTAGTATGCCTACTACATTTGTCATCTAAGAAGAGAGAACTCTGAAATATGCTCAAGCCAAATTTTATTAATTTTGTAATTGTTGGTCACTTAAAATTTGCACATGTGACATAAAGATGTCCAGGGATGGAGCTGTGCATTCCTTGCTTATGGTGCTCAGAGGAGGGTGGATCAGATGGAAAGAAACTTCAGAAAAGCTGCGAGGCTGAATTCTCCTTCCTTTCAACTCACATCACGTCTCTGAAGTGAGCGAGGGACTCCCTCTACAGAGATCATTGTATATATACTACACCTTTGAATGCTGTCAATGGTGATCATCAACCTGGCCCAGAAAAAAAAAAAAATATATAATCCACTCACAGCTTACCACTTTTCAATGTTGGTTTCCTGGTGTAGGAGCATAATGCCAAATCCAGGGTTTCTGAGCTCTTCTTGGTTGAAAATATAGTTTGGCTGTGTTTCACGGCAACTTTTGGGGAAATTACCTTATTTGCCATCTACCCCACAAATAAGCTAATTTCCCCAAGAGTTCTGTGTTCTGTTAATCTTCATCTGGCTGTACAACCCACACTGAATTATCACCCAACCCCTACAGTAAATAAGGAACTCATTGCCTTCTTTTTGCATTTCAACGTGACCGTCTTTACATGTTGGTTCCATGTGTTTTTTTATACCAGAAATGCTGTCAGCAAAATTCTGCTATCAATGTGATTCATATCCCGTTATATCTGGTACCTTAAAAATGTATAAAGCTTCCTTTTCAATTCTGATAATCACACATATTGCCTAAACCTCTCCACATATTCTTAATATGAACAGTGACTAGATTAAAAGTACATCAAGGAAACTGTGTCCAAACAACATACTTCAGATATACTTCAGGTTAAACTATAAACCTAATCCATCTATTCATGTTCAATCTTCCTCCCACAAATGGCATAGACCTACTGTTCTCACTCCAGTCAATGTCATTTCCACAGCAGAACATTATAATATATTCCTTTTTGTCCTGTATCATACTGCAATTTTAAAAGAAAGAAACAAAAACAAAACAATCAAACAAAAAAACAAACAAAAAAAATTCATAGGTGCACTCTACACCAAACACATTCATCACATATGCAAACCTGCTCAGAAAGGCCACTCATGCTGCGACAAACTTAAGTGCTTTGTGTGCATCCTTCCAAAGTGATTAGAGAAAACGGCAGTTCAAGGCACACCCACAAGGGGGAGCATTTCATCTCAAGTATACAGCTGGCGTTCAAGTTCCGGTTCAAGTTCTAGTTTAAAGCAGTGATGTTAACAGCAAAGGGTCCGGGTGCAGGAGGACGAAGGCTTGCAGGCAGAAGCGATTGGCACAGGTGACCTGGACGGGGAGAGGTTCACAGTGATGTGATGTTTCTAATAGCTGTGCTCCTCCTTTCCTAACCATTGTAATGTATGGAGTGGCAACAGTTAAATTCTACACCCCCTCATCCTTAAAACCTGTCCTATACACACTGATATATCCAGATATATCCATATATCTATGCACAGCATCTTAATGTACACACAGCAATGGCCCCCATACATACAGTCATCATGTATACTGCATTGTGTACATATGTGTGGAGAAGTGGTCCTATGTACAGAAGTTTGTACGTATATATATACCTATATACATAGCTACAGTACTTGGCTGGGTGGTAGACTTCAAGCACACACACATACACTCAGCTAGGTACAAATGTGTCTTAACTAGGATAAATTATGTACACACATGGGGCCTTTAAACCAACAAATCAAAACAATTATATACAGCCACCTGGATAATGCCCATAGCATATGTACAGAAAATGATGGAAGAGCTCAAGTCTACATGTATTCCGATATTTACATTCTCAAATAGATTAAATAACACACTTTGGGTTCTAGGACCTATTCCAAATCATGAAATATACAAGAGAGCTCTTGTAGGCATGGTGTTGGGATATTCTGGCTACACTGTACAAACCAAAAACACCCTGCTTGAGTTTGAATATAGTTCGAGTCTAGAGAGTACTGGTTCTAGGATTAGGGGCCTGCTGAGGAGATGTGGGCGCGGTCCATGGCGGCGAGGCGGCAGGGAAGACGAAGACCCGTGTGCCGGTCGGTGAGGTCAGCTCCGCCCACTGAGCCGCGTAGAGGGGTGAGGTCGGCAGTCCTCCAAGCGCTACGGGTGGCATGACGTTGCCTCCGCTAAGCAACGTAGCAGGGTCCAGACCGGTGCCTGACGGACAGCTGTCAATCATGGGCCAGGAGAGCGGAGGCTGCTGAGCCACAGCAGCCTCTGGTGGGGTGGAGGTCACCTGGGACAGATGGTAAGCACACATTGCAGTCAGACAGCATCCAACTGCACACTCACCACACATCACACTCTCACTTTCACAGACTCAGAGTATCACAGACTCCTTTCAACTATTGCCTGTTACTCCATGCACATATTCACTCCCTTACACTGACTGACAGACTAATTGATCGGACTGTTTCGCCACGTGTCACGTTCACGGAACACAGACGCAGGACTATACCAGGCCTATCAGGGTGAGTGCAGGGCTGAGCCGTGCGGTCAACACAATGCAGGTTACACATGCACCACTATCCCTCTGTCTGACGCCTGTCCACCTGCACACACACCTCTAGGGTCAGTGCTCTCCTCGCTCTGACCCGAGCCCGGGCTCTGGCGCGACTCTCCTGCCAGTCGGCGCTCGTGCTTGGGGTGGCCTGGTGCTGGGGACTGTCCGAGGGGCTCGTCGCCACGATGGGCGTTAGCTCCCCGGCCCAGTCCTCCACCAGCCAGTGCAGCTGCTGCACGCCAGCACCCGTGTTGTTGCTGTTGTTGGTCTGGGCGAGACCCACTATAGGCTGGTGTGGCGGAGGGGTTGAGCCCGCCGTCTGAGGCTGGTAGGAGGCCGCTGAGCTCGCGCCGGACCCTGTGAAAACATGTCTGCACTTCAGACAGCATCTCACAAACGTCATATACTACACAGGGTATTTAATGATACTAATATAATCACATACTTGTTGTGTTTGAAAGGAAGTCTAATTTGTAGCATCACAGAAGTTACCTTAACTATCTAACAGTGTAGCAAAACACAGCAATTCAAGTATACTTTACTTGATTTAAATGATCATGTTTACTTTTCCACCTCAACATCAAATTACACTCATTTTAGGCAAGTAATCTCAAAAAACAAAATCAACAAAAGACAAAAACTGAGTTATACTTTCTAAACATTTTAAGTAAGGATAGCTGTTAGATTTTACAGTGCAAATGTAATGATAAACCAGGAGTTATGAAACGTTAACGATAGGGGAATAGCAAATATCTTGACAGTATTTGACAGGCACGTTAAGTAAATGAAATATGAAGCAAGAGAGGAAAGGATGAGAACTGTGGACAGATACTGAGCGGAACAGGAGGAACAAACAGAATAGTTACTACTACCACGTTCTTTGCCGAGGCACAGCCGCTTCAAGGTTGACCCTGAAAGATAAATACAGTTTGATGAAGGCTTGTGCAAATTCATAAAATACACATAAACACAAATGTTGCTTCACAAGCTTGTAGCAAAGTGTACCACAAAACTGATTAGGCACAGTAAGCAATAATTCTCTACATAATATAACCACATGCAATTAAATGCAGTTACATCTAATCTGTTATGGACTGATTATCTTAAATTGTGTACAATTTGGCTTGTATCACAAAAGACCAAAAACATCCACAAATATACAGCACTTCTGAACTAATAGGTGACATCGGCTCTAATGGGGGTGACTCTACTTCACACATGGAGCGCATGCATCTAAACAACCATGCGGTCAAGCTCAATTGGTGAACAGTGCTACAGAAGAAACAGCACTCCCACTCTGACAACATTAGAAAAAAACAACTGCAGTGCATCTGCAGCAGGCATACTGGACATCAACCATGAGCCATGCAATACTCATGCATACTGTAGGTGTGTGTTTGCAAAGGAGAGACTCTGCAACACAAAGAAATAACTGAAAACAATCAAACAAACAAAGAAACAAAAAACAAACAAACAAAACCTGTCACAGGACAAAGAGAAAAGGAGGGAAGACAGTGAGGAGTGATGGGGAGACAGTGGCTTAGAGACAGAGACGAGGGGAGAGATCAAGAGAGGCAGAGAAATAAAACTGAGGTGAAACGAAGATCAACTAATCAAATCAAATAAAATAGAAGGATCACAACAGAAGTGAGAAATGGAGGAGACGAATAGATACAAACAGATGGACAGAGAAACAGGCCCACTGAGGAATCTAGCGCGGGGTTTGCTACTGCCTTTATAGGTGACCCTCTCAGGTGTTTGGGGATAGGTGGGCCAGCCTGCAGAGACCAACACAAACAGGAAGGAGAGAGGAGAGAGAACACACAAGAGTTGCAGCCTGAGTAGTGACTGACTGACCGACGGCAGGAGAGAGAGATCACAGCGGGCAGGAATCAGGGAGTCACAGGAAGTGGACTGAGCCACGGAAAAAAAAAAAACAGGAAGTAGGCCTAGCCCCAAAGGCAAGAGAGTCCCCATTCAACAGCATTCTCAAGCGCACCGCGTATAGGCGCTGAGTCGACATGAGTATCTCGACACTTTCTGCCTCTGCACAACAGTGCTGATGGTTTCAACTGACAAACATTCGATAAACAATGGATTTGAAGGCCTCCGGTCCGCACAGGCGCCGACATGAGTGTGGTGCACTCTGCTTTCGCTGGTCTGTTACATTAGATTCCATTGTTTTGGATAGAGCCCTGCACCACCATCAAACCTTTTTGAAGCCACTTTATAGATTACGATTTTGTTGTATTTTTGTCTGTGCCTATCCATAAAATCCATCCAGTTCGTCAAGTGCTTGTCAGTTAAACATTTCGGCACTGGTGTGAGTGGACAAGTGACAGAAAGTGTCAGTGCATTCATGTCAGCGCCTAGGTGTGATGCACTTTATTGAGCGACATTGAATCGTAATCTAAATGACGGCTGCAAAAGAGTTCGGCGATGGTGTGCAGGGTTGTATCGAAAACAAAAATTGAATGTCGAAAGTAGAGTGCGCTGCACTCATGTGTGGGGGTCATTGTTTAAGTCCCTCCATGTTAAACCATGCATATAAGAGCAGCATGTTAAATACTACGGGTGTTACGGTACACAAAAATCATGATTCGGTACCTTGGTGTTGATGTTACTGTTTGGTTAATTTTTAGTACAGTAAGCCTGTAGGTACTGCTAGCCTAAAATTCAGTGACAATATTGCTGATGCGCTGATGGGGGAATAATATTTTGAAATGGTGTCAAATGTTTTTTGATGTTAATTGTCTAAACTGACATATGTTTCACCACTTAATATGTTTGTTTGGGAACTAAAATTTGAAACTTGGTCCACATGGAAAAAACTCTACTGTTAGAGACTGCATTCGGTACATTCAGTACATCTGTATTGAACTCAACATCCTGTACCTAAACGGTTTGGTACAAATGCGTGTACCTTTACACCCCTATTAAATACAACTCTTCTGTGTGTCTCCCCAAAAGATATGGTATTATTAGCCATGTGTGACACCTTAACTGTTGATGTTACATCTGCTAAAGGCAGTAACTAAGAACTAAGAACTATAAACATTTGTACTTGAATACACTTGCAGCACACATTAGACAATGGGAAAATGAAGGTGTCAAAATTGTTAATAAGCAAATGTTACACAGAGCATGCATTCTACCATTCTGGTGAATATATCCATTTCAATGGTTAGGGCAATGTATGGGAGAACAGGGTTAAGTGTATGTAAATATATTTGTGAATTTTCCATTGATTGCAACTGAAGATGATACAGTATCTGAGTATAATCAGTATCCACCTTATTCGTGAAACTCTACTTCTGTCCGGTTTTCACCTTCCGTCCATTCTGTTAACATAATAACTTAGTGCAGTCTCAGCAGGCTAACTAGAATGTGCTTCAACTTATATTTATTTCAAAATGTTGACGATTCTACATTAAATGTGAATATTCTATACCAAACAAAAAGTTTACTGTTACATGGCTTAGGATGCGTCAGGCACTGTCTACTATCACATTAAAATTAATACAACACAGCTTCAGCCAGAAATAGAAAAACGGATTTCTGAATACTGAAGTGTCATGGCGAATCGATGCCCATTGTTGGCTCACAAGTATCATGGATAGTTTACTAACCACACATCTAATCTAAATCTGATGATATTTCTTCACTAGCTTACCACCACTCTTACAACCACCTACCTACATTCAATGCCATTCTTGTGAATGCAGTTTCGGAACACAAGAGCATCATGTTACTGAATGTAGCAGAGGATTAACACGGCATATCCCGCCGATTACTACAAGCCCACCTTACAACAGCTCCTCACAGAATAGAACATATCATCTACTTCACATGTAGTGCAATGTGATGTGTCCATGTAATAAACTAATTAAGCCTAGGGCTGTGACAGAGTGTGACTGTAGGACAGTGGCATGCTGGGAGATGCAGATGAGAGTGGGGCGGTAGGGGGCACAAGTGTGTGTGTGTGTGTGTGTGTGTGTGTGTGTGTGTGTGTGTTGAGGGCAGGGGGGTGGGCAGACGCACCTTGACCTGGCCCGCCGGGCATTGCCGGAGCTTCCCCCTGGAGGCTGGAGTAGATGTTGTCGGAGGACAGGGAGCCTTTGAGTGAGCAGGGCTGCTGGGTTTGGACCGGTTCTGAGCCGGAGTCCGGCATGGTCCCAGCCGGACCTCTGCCATCATACAGGAGTGGACCTCTCGCTGGAGAGCCATTCAAACTAGGGGCATGGTCACCTTCAGAGAGAACCACAGCAACACACAAGGGCACAAGTAGAGGTCATTCAGAGCTGCAAGTGTAAGACTTCCTGCTACTTCTCCCCATACAGCAAGCTCTAAATACCAGAGTTATATAAATGCTGTAAACACCGTATCAGTAAGGAACAAGTTCATTATAAGCTCTAAATACCAGAGCTATATAAATGCTGTAAACACCGTATCAGTACGGAACAAGTTCATTATAAGCTCTAAATACCAGAGCTATATAAATGCTGTAAACACCGTATCAGTATGGGACAAATTCATTATAAGCTCTAAATACCAGAGCTATATAAATGTTGTAAACACCTTATCAGTATGGAACAAGATCATTATAAGCTCTAAATTACTCCCTTACTCAGTTCATCCAGTTCAATAATGTGACATGCTAATATCAATTGAGTACAGTCCCACTCACTGCTCTTGGTGACCTCTGTGGCTTTGCTGGGGTCACTGGTTTTGGCCACACCTCGCAGCTGCTGCACCAGAGGGCTGAGGAGCTTGCCAGCCTTGAGCTTGTGCTTGCTGGCGCGGCGGCGCCGGCCACCAGGGGGCAGTGTGGAGCTGAGGCCCAGGGTGGGCGGCAGCGGCTTGCCCAGGCGCCGGTACAACAGCTCGATCTCCCCGCGCTGGTTCGCCTGCAGCTCTGAGATCTCCTTCATGTGCCTGCACACAAAAATAACAACGCTGAGACAGGACAAGGGCTGGAAACAATGCACACTCAGAATCAGAATTTTGCAAAAATGCAGAATCAGATGAATTATCCCCTCCCAAGGACACAGACTGATTCTGACAGATGCTTCTGATCCCAGGTGGGTGATACACATCGGTGGTGGTTCACTGTGAAGCGCTTCGGGTGTTTTGAAAAGCGCTATATAATTGCAATGTGTTGTGTTGTACACAAACTTTTTGCCTTCTATAAAGACATGCAAACGTATACAGTATAGATAAATAGACAAACATTTAGCCTAGACAGGCATACTAGCATTAGGGGTTCCCTGATTAGGGAACAAATGCATATTGGTCACTTACTTCTCCCGTAGTCGCTGTAGCTCCTTCTTGATGTCTGAGTCCTCCATTTCGGAGTCGTTGTCACTGCTGAAGTAGGAGGTTTGATGGACGGGACTGCAAGGCACACCGCTGGCTGCCCGGCTGGGCGAATCAGAGCTCTGCACGCTGCTGCTGCGACCAGAGCGCCGCAGGAAGGCCACCGCCCTCTTCATGAGGTCACTTCCCCTCCGCTCGGAGCGGCCGTGGCGACTGGGCGTGGTTGGAGCCAGGCGGGCGGGGCTGCTCTCTGCCCCTGAGTCGGACGACATGAAGCGGGGGTGCATCGCCATGTCCACGGGCACGGCGGTCATGGCACGGGGCAGCGAGCCGCGCTTGGCGATCAGGGCGGGCGGCGGCGCCTCCAGGCAAAAGTCCGGCGGCGCCGAGTAGCGGGAGGATGTGGACGAGTGGCTGCCGTGCTTGCGGCGCGTGGCCCCGTTCTCCGCACTCACCACCGAGAAGCGGCCCACGGTCAGGACGCCGCCGGACGGCGAGCAAGGGGACTCCTCCACGCCACTGGACACGCCGGCCCCGCCGCTGCTCCAGCTACGCTGCTTCCTCTCGCACAGAGCGCCCGGCGGAACGCCCATCATCTGCAGCACACACACACACACACAGGTCACACACACATACTCACCACACACACTCACCACCATACACTCACCACCATACACACACACACCACACACACACACACACACACACATACCACCACAGAAAGCATACACAGCACACACACTCACCACCACACACTCTCACCACCATGCACACACACACACACACACCACCACCACCACACACAGCACACACACACAGGTCACAGACACATACTCAACTAATTAACTTCTGTAACACGTAGGCCTATTTCAGCACCCTGCCCATGGAAACTGTCCTCATTGATGTTAACTATTAACATAAACTTTGTATTAGTGTATTCTTGGGGATGGATTATCACAACACACCATAGACAAAATTATATGGCCCAGCCCTAGTTCACGCACACTCATAACCAAACCGCTCTCACAAGTCACAGTAATAAGTCTAATAAAGAGTCCTGTCTGTTACCCTCACCATAACACCTGAACTGTTCTCCTCTGACCAGATAGTAACTTACTGCAATGACACAGGGCAATGACATGATGCAGGACAACTACCTTATATCGGCTTCTGGGGCACAGTTCACACAGGTCACACTCACCGGTCACACACACAAACACACACACACACACAGGACAATGTACCTTATATCGGCTTCTGGAGCCAGAGCAAGAGGTGGAGTGGGGCATCCCAGGTCTTCTGGCAACTGCAGACAGAGACAGTTATCAGTTAAGGAGTTTGGGATTATTTGGGGTGGATAATGCATTCCGTTCACTGTCTGTGTTGGTGGCCACTCATAAATGTGCTTTACTGCTTTCCTCACCTCCTACGCCTGAGTCGCTGTGAATGCTCAAACTGTCCATCCGCTCGGGAATCTGAGGCTGAGAGCAGGGAAGGGTAAAGAGGGTGCAGGGTGAGAATACAAATCAGATTAGAAATGTCAGACATGGAGATGACATTTCAACAGTATCAGAAGGCAGACTACAGTGGAGGAATTGTTTTATCAATCCCAGTTGACAATTGGGATTATCTGTCAATCCCAATCCCCAATCCCAATCCTGTGTGATTACCAGCTGTTCTCCAGCCCTGAGACGTCCGTCGCCCAGAGGTCCAGGCGTGCTGGTCCCCGACCCCTCCACGGCGCTCTCGGGTCCCGGCGGAGACTGCACATACTCGGTGCCCGAGCCGGGCGTCTCGGCCGCGCTGCCCGACGGGTACATGGGCGCGTACTCCTGGTACAGCAGGTTCCGCAGCTTCTCGTCCAGCGTTTTGATGGTGCTGTCCACGAAGCCCCCACGGCCGCGCCCGCCCTCCCCGTCCGACTCCGCGGTGGCCGAGGGCTGGGGCAGCGCCGGACTCTGGGGCAGCGACGGGGCTTTGGCACCGCCGACGCTGGCGAAGGGCTGCTGCATCACCACCGAGGCGTGGCCGCCGCCGCCACCACCACCGCCACCCCGCTCCGTCTGCATCTGGACGGCCTCTCGGGCGGAGCTCAGGTCCGTGGGTGGGGCGGAGTGGGTCAAGGATGGCGGCATGCTCACGTCCAGAGAGAGGGGCATGACCAGGGGGCAGCAGGGCACCTCCTCGGCCAGGGAGCTGGCGCAGGCCATCTCTGCCACCTGCTGCGCGGCGTGGATCGGGGAGAGCGACGCCAGGCGTCCACTCAGCTGACTCTCGTCCACGGACAGGGAGTTGCGTAGCCCTGTCCCGGCCGGTGGGTGGGCCAGCACCATGCGCGTCTGGGCTGAGCTAGCCGCACCGCTTAGGCCGTCATCAGGGGGGCAGTGCAGGGGCGGAGGCTGGGCTGGCAGGGCGGTGGAGGGGAGAGAGAAAGCCAGCGGGTCGGTCAGAGGATGGGGGAGAGGGCTGCACACGCCGGTCACATCACTGCCTGCTGAGGGTGGCGCCGAGGTGGAGCCATCAGAGTCTAGAGACACAAATAATAATCATCATAGGCAAGGCAAGGCAAGGGAAGGCAAGTTTATTTATATAGTGGATTTCATACACAAAGGCAATTCAATGTGCTTTACACCATCAGAGAATAACACGCAGTAGTAAGTAAAAGCAGGGAGGACAACATTTTACAAACAAATAGGTCACAAAACAATGCAGATAGATTACAAAATGACATGACACATAGAAACATGTAAACAACACCCTCAACATTTATATTGGGAGAAATTGTCTAAGGCTGCAGATAATTATAGCACATGTGTTTTTGTTAAAAATATTTATTTTCTCTGATTAGATATGCTTACAAGGATGGAGTGAAAACAACATAATAGCTCATAGTTCATAGTGAAAACAACATAAATTTGGCAAGATGAATACCTCTTTTCACCCAACTACAAGGGCTGCCAATAAACGGGGAGCGGAGTGTATGTTGATGTTCAATGCTGTCAGTGGTACCTTTAGAGAATGTGGATGAGGCCACACTGCCCCCTGCTGGCTGGCCACTCATCCCATCAGGCTTCACAGTCACAGTGCCAGTGAGTGAGGAGTGTGTGGACGCTGTGCCATCAGATGGGGCGTCTCGGCTGCCCAGGGGAACCTCCTCCACCGGACAGATGATGAACCATCTCTTACCGGTGTGTAGAACTGAGGGCAACAGGCAAGACATGGAACAGTTTATTTGGGGGGGCATCTACATTTGTGTGTGTGTGGTCTTTCTGTGTGAAAATAGACTCTCATATATTGTTGTGTAGGAAAAGGGGGCACGTTTTGTCTATGTGGGGCACTTTAGGACCCATGTCACTAGGACATCATAACAAGGCATTGTAAACTTGTAAAAGAGGTCAGCTTTGTAGTAATGCAAACAACTGTAACACCTTGGGGGTTATGTGTGGCTTGGTCTAAAAACTCCATTGGAATACATTCTGGAATGTAACACCACATTTGTTGGCTTTTAACACAACAATAAATATGTCAAATAAAAAATATACATGTGGTTTAAAGGAAAATGTTGCAGCTTCTTTGAAATACAGTCCCTGTACCCATGATCAGAAAGGGTGAAGTACGCCTGACGCAGAATACCATTCACTGACCATTCTGCTGATAGACCGGCTGGGGTACTCCAGAAGAACCGCTCAGACCCTGATGAAAAACAGAACAGCACAGAGAGAACTAAACACAACACAGGAGCAGGTCCACGGCATGACATGGGGAGAGAGAGAAAGAGCTGGAGTGGGAATGAGAGAGAGGGGAGGATGCTGACAGGTGTGGAAATAATGTGAACAGGTGCATGCATGTGTGTGTGTATGGGTGCATGTGCATTGTGCACGTGTATGTGTGTGTGTGTGCGTATCTGTGTTTGTGCATGTGTGTGTGTGTGTGTGTGCATATGCAGGCATATGTGTGTGTATGTGTGTGTGTGTGTGTGTGTGTGTGTGTGTGTGTGTGTGTGTGTGTGTGTTATGTGCGTATAGGTGTGTATGTGTGTGTGTGTGTTTGTGTGAGCATGTGTGTGCGTGTGTGTGCATATGCAGGCATGTGTGTGTGCATGTGTGTGTGTGTGTGTTGTGCATATAGGTGTGTATGTGTGTGCTCCCTGCCTCACCTCGCCCCCGGTCAGGCTGCCGCTGTGGCTCTGCTGAGGACTGCTCCCCCTGCTGGACACCCGCTCCCCCTCCGTGTCCTCACTCAGCATGTCCTCAGCCTTGTCCACAATGTCCTTCAACTGGTCAATAAACACCTCCTTCTCAATGGGCAGGATAAAGCCATTGTCCACCTGCAGGTCAAACACGGTCATTACACCACACTCGCCACATTAATTGTGATATAATTTTGTCCCATAAATGGAGCTGTGCTGCTTAGATTTTCTATATACAGTTTTTTTCAACTGCTTACACACTAAATCTTTGCTTGTCACACCATTTTCTAAACATGTCTTCCAAACATCAAAACCCCACACCAAATCTGCAAAACCATACACTAATTCTCAATGTTTGACTCAGTTTTCAATGTACTAAAACACATTTTGCAAAACACCACACACAATTTTCTACTTCTACACACAAAAATCTAACAGGAAGTAACTTGATTTCGAAACACAACCCATCAAAATGCCACACTAAATCACCAGTGCTTCACTCTCTCTCTTCACATGTGTAAACACTCATTACTTTACGGAACACCATCCAATCATTGCCTTAGTATAGGCCTATGAATACAGTACAGTAGATATACTCTATATGTAGGTATGGACCCTTTCAATCTGGTCCTAGAGGATTTCCAGTTGAAATGTTCAGAACCAATGCAGATATAATACTTTGAAAGGAATGTTCTACAAAACGTCGACTTTATGTACAGTAAAACTTGTCTTTTTTACTATATTTTTGTGTCTCCCAAGTTACCATTAGCTCAATAAATGTTTCTATAGACCTATGAATACATACATAACCACCCCCCCCCCCACACACACACACACACGCACACACACACACACGCACACACACACACACGCACACACACACACACACACACTTTTCTTTAGAAAAAGCAAGTAATTTGATTGTAGTCAGTCATTTCCATCTTAGGCAAAATCAGTTTTTTCAAAACTCCATGTACATCTGGTGGTCATTGTATTTTGCTTTGCTTTGTTCTTGTTGGCTGTAAAACACTGTATTCGCAACAGCAAATTATTTGGGAAAAATCACTATTTTTTGGTTTCAATATTGCTTGCATTTTTACTGTGTATTTCAACTTCTCTCTGTAGATACCGTAACTTTCACTCTTGTATGGAAATACATAAAGTCTATGAAAGACGAAAGAGCGTTAGTTTTTGAGCAACAGTGTGTACATGATGTATCCAAAATGTCATATTATGACAGAAATGTTTGTAATGTGAGGCGAATGTTTGATTTAAAGATGTGTTTATGACATTTTGAACATTGTGTGTCATTTTGCTGGAGATTTGAGACATTTTGCATTTTGTGTGAGCGATTGTTGGTTTTGTGTGTGGAGTTTTGAAAAATAGACACAGAGTTTTGAAAACGTGTGTAAACAGTTGTAAAAAACTGTAATGCCACATTTGTAACTGCATGCTTGAGCTTGACCAGCATTAACAGTTTGGGATTGCTTAATATTTATCTTGTCTTCATTTTGCGTGGGAAGATGCTTTACCATGTATGTAGCTATCTCCTCGGGAGCATCCCCGTCTAGATCAAACTTGAAGGTCACCATTTTATGGTTATGAGTCTCCAGCTGACATTCCACCATCTTGTCACCGGTATCACAAACCTGTGGGCAAGACCAACGCAATAAAGCCACTGTTCTTAGCATCAGGAATATGAACTACTGTATGAAGAAACCACATGTGAACGCACCCATTCCCTTTTAAATACCGCATGCCACTATTACTACTATTAGTACTAAAGTAATGAGTAAAAATAACATATCAGAAATATAATTATTACTCTGTAATGTCCTTTTATTTTATTAAAATGTGTGTGATAACAGTCTTTGCCTGCAGTTGCCAGATAACCTGGGATGCCCCACTCCACCTCTTGCTCTGGCTCCAGAAGCCAATATAAGGTACCTTGTCCTGTGTGTGTGTGTGTGTGTGTGTGTGTGTGTGTGTGTGTGTGTGTGTGTGTATGTGTGTGTGTGTGTGTGTGTGTGAGAGAGAGAGAGAGAGAGAGAGGTGTGTGTTGTGTGTGAGGTGTGGCTCACATTAAGCATGTTCAGTTTGGGTTTGCTGGTCTTCTCCTGGCGGGAGCGAGTGCGAGCCGACTTGCGGTGGTGTTTCCGTGGTTTCCCGTCTCCTTTGCCTCCACTGGTGGCGCCTTCGTAGCTGTCGCTCATCTCTTTACCTGACGCCGCGTCCGAGTTGACACTGTGATACCACAGGATTGTGTTGAGTTAGAAAAGAGAATTAGCTGTGACTGGCCAGTCAGACATTGTGGTCAGTTTCAACTGATAACACTACAGATGGTCTGTTTCACTGAAGCCACAACTAAACTTCAAGCTTGTCAGTGCAGAACATGATGCTGTAGCTCATGGTAACTCAGACATAATTTTGTATTTAAGTAACACTGAAGAAAGATGTATTTTATCATTCAGTCAGCATTCATTTAATTCTGGGAAATTCAGGGTAGACCTCATGTTCAATGATGCTGATATATTTTCAACGATCCTAACAAAATAAAATATTTGAAAATGTTTTAAATATAAAGGAAGACATTGAATGGGGCAAATATTATTTAGCTCTTAATGTTATCCATTTAGCGTGCCCTACTGTTTCACTGTTTGATGTGCCATTTTGTTCTAAGACTGGGTTATCCTCTGAATGTGAACAGCTTAAAAAACCAGACAGACTTATCGGATGGACTAATAATTGTGCGGTCATACCCATGTTTGATTCAACTGACCTCAATTGCCAAGAATTCCCTGCATATGTGCTTCACATTTACAAGTACATTTATTAATTGCGCAGATGCTTTTATCCGAAGGCACTTAAAGAATAAGAATTAACAATCAAGCTACAATGCAAAGGAGACCTTGAGTAACAATAAATACTACCACAATAAATACCACTACCAGAGGATGAGAGGTGCAGAAGTTTAAGTACTAATCAAAGTGTAGTTGATGGAGGTATTGGTAGAGGAAGGAGGAGGTAGAAGGAAGGAAGAAAAGAAGTGCATAATAAGTGCATGTTAGGTGTGTTAGCTTGTTAGATGTGTTGCAATAGTTTGAACTACCTCCCAATATATGGCCAGGCAATATATGTCATGGCATTAGAAACAGGTTTTTAATGGTCCATTGCTGTTCAAATCTCTATAATCTTTACATGAGCAGGTCAACATGTGTACAATCTTGTTTTGTTTGCCTAAATCCTCTCAATGTTGCAGTCTGACTGAGACTGAGGAAATATCATGCCCAGTATCTATCTGAATTTCAATTGGACAACTTCCTTGCCTTGTGTTTCTTATTAAGATAGTTAATAACAGATTAGAAATAATAATGGATTAAAAGTAATCCAGTATTTGCTCTACATAAGAATTCACAGCATTTTCATATTTTCACAAAGAATTCACAAAACAATACTTGAGAGGTAATTTTTCATAGTTTTGCATGGCCTTCATTTTGGGGGTAAATCCCTTCGGCACCAGAAAATATTCAATCTCAGATATTGGAGGTCGGCCAGGGGCCTTAACAGGATTACCAAGTTATACTGGACCAGAGGAATGTCTGTGAGCGTGGACAGCTGGCGAGCCAGCCAGGAGGGGCAGACGCATTAATGAATCATTTTTCAGCATGGCTACCCACCTGTCGTAGGCATAGCTGAGGAAGGCCGCCTGTCTATCTGGCATCGGCTCCTGACAAAAAAAAAAGTGTTTCAGACTCAAGCCAGCACGACAACACAAGAGCCTACACCAAAGCCAGGAATGATTAGCCATATTAAGCGCAACATGCAGTACAGAATATGTGCATATATTATACTGTCAGAAAGAGAGTGCACATTAGAGGAGTACAAAGAGGACATTTCAATAAATCATTTAGATAGTTAGGCCAAAACTATGTATGTATGAAAAGGAAATAGAGTGAAATATGATTACAGAATGTTGTAATTGATTACAGAATAACTAATAAGCCGTATTGTACAAAATATGATTTTTAACATTGTCCAACTGAATGGGACAATAAAACACTTCCGTTATGTGTGAGGCGGCACAGTTAGGATCTCAGAGTTTCTGTATGATGCTACAGGGTGACTGCAGGGCTGCTGCTGAGTGGACATTAACATTACCTCCTGAAGAAGCTCTGCTGGCTGCTGGGTGGAGACCAACGCTGGGGCGGGCACAGACCCAGAGCTAACATTGGCACCCTCGGGCGCACCTGGTGCCAGGGCACCAGCAATCAGTGGCGTGGGCGCAGGACTCTCTGGGTGGCAGCGCTGGGATACAGCAGTAGAGGGATCGGCCTCCTGATCGACTCTGACCGGAAGAGACTGGACGAAGGAGGTGGGGACACCAGCGTGGACGGGAGCCAGGAGAGGAGCCTCCTCCTGGGCCGAGGCGCTGCTGCACTCTTGCGGCTGGGGAAGAGGAGGAGGAAGATGATGAAGAGGAAGGGGAGGAGGGGAGGGAAGAGTAGGTGCCGCATTAGACTGCCGTGGGGGATATACAGCATCAGCATGACAAATCACATTTGTGTCCCGCCCTGCTGTCTGTGGCACTCCAGAAATGGGCCAAAGCCCAATATGATCATCAGATGAAACTATACATATTGTGAACCGTTGTGGAATGCTAGTGCTTGTAGAACCATGGTGTACAGAGTTCAAAGATATAACAAAAAACTGGTATTGGCAGCGTCTCCATGAATTAAGTGTATTAAAGAATTTTCACAAATGTCATGCCACACCTATACATAAGTGAAAACTCAGCAGTTATGCGTTGGCAGTTTGCAGTTTGGTAGGAGTGCTGGTGCAACATTTACCTGCACTGCTGTCTCAGCCAAACTTTGTTCTTGCTGAGGGAGGGAGGCAGGCTTTAAGCTAGGGACGGGAGCAGATTGGGTGGGGTAGACGATGGGGGGGGCTTCAGGTTGGGGAATGGGAGAGTAAGCTGGTTGCTGGTGCGTAGTGGCCATGGAGGGTGACACCGCCATGGCCAGGAGAGGAATAGGGGGCGCCAACATTTGCTGGGGCATGGAGCTGGGGGTTTGGGGGGTGCCCAGGCCAGAGGGCACGGACTGGGTGGACGCCAGGGGGAGGCAGGGGTGGGCAGGGGCAGGGGAGTAGTAGGGAGAGGGCACGGGGGCAACACTGGTGGGGTAAGCAGACGACAGGGGAGCGGGGGAATAAGACATTGCTTCACATCCAGCTGGTGTGCCCCCTGCTGGTAGCACAGAGTATGCAGAAGGGAACTGAGGAGGTAGATAGAAAAAGGAAAAAAAAAGAATATAATAAAAACCAAAGACAAGTAAATCATATTTAAGTCAGACAACCCTATGCACAAAGAGGACAGAATAATCAATATGAACTGAGGGGGAGAGGATATAAAAGACCTGAGATTCCCATACACAGATACTGTACATACATACATACATATGTATCGGTATGGGTAACATACATACATAGATATAGGTAACATGCATACATACATACATTCATACATACATACATACATACATACATACATAGATATCGGTAACATATATACAAACATATAGGTACTGTAAGTATCGGTAACATATATACAAACATATAGGTACTGTAAGTATACAAACATACAGTTGACATACAGTACATATTAGTGTATGTGGGAGAGAGAGACGGAGAGAGAGACACAGAGAGAGGAGGGGGATTAGAGTAAGCCTCCACACAGACCTGCGTGGTGATCTGCAGGGGCTGGAGAAGGGGCGTGACGTGGGCTGGCTGCTGCGGGGGCAGGGACTGGATGGCGCCCGGCATGGTGGTGGACGTCTGGAGCAGCTGTGCAGGAAAGGGGTGTCCATCTGAGCCAGCCTGCGATAGAGGTGGAGCAGTAGAAAATGGCTAACGAAGCGAGAGAGAGAGGGGGAGAGAGACAGAGAGAGAGTGAGAGAGGGGGGCAGTGAGAGTCAGATAGAGAGAGAGAGAGAGAGTCAGAGAGGGGACGGGCAGAGAGAAAGATAGATAGAAAGAGAGAGATAGAGAGAGAGAGAGGGAGGGAGACCAGGAGAGAGTGAGAGGAAGAGAGAGGTCATTCGTGACACATATAGCACATCACCCTGTACATGACTGTGGACATGAGACTCTTGAAAAATAATCTGAGAATAATAACTCCTCTGAGCAGACGGAGTCTCCCATATAGCCAGGGATTAATAGATGCTGCTACATGTGGGGTTTGGCTTTTGGATTTGGATTTGGTACCACTTGATCAGACAAAACAGAAGGACTGAGCATTAGGCTGACTGCATGCATTTCAGCTGCCTCAGACAAGACTGGGACATGGGGCTGCCCAGTTAAGACATTGCTTTCAGTGTTTGGATTAGTCTGAGGCGGTGGGTCTACCTGGGCCTGGAAAACGGCAGGGTGGAGATAGAGATGGAACTGAGAGAAATAAAAAATAAAAAACACAGGGAAGAAATCAGCCTAAATTAAACCACATATCAACTTCTCTAGCACACAAAGACAGTCTCTAGCTGATTTTTTCCCTTGCTCTATTCTTCTCTCTCTCTCTCTCTCTCTCTCTCTCTCTCTCTCTCTCTCTCTCACACACACACACACACAGTTATAAATACACACTCATGCACACGCACTATTAGCGGGCCAAAAGGGGGCTGAGAGTGTTATGGAAGAGCTAAGCTTCCTGTGCATCACCACGGTGACTCACCTCCTGTGGTAGCTGCTGCGGCGGTGGCTGCTGGCTCAGCTGCACTAGTTGTGCTGGTTGAGAGGGAGGCGGGAAGCTGGGGACACTCTGCTGGCCGTGCGGCATGCTCAGGACGGGAGCGGCCGAAACAGAGGAAGCCAAGGCGACGCTCGGCTGGGAAAGACATCAGACAACTTAGCCACACAGACACGCAAGGCCACACACACAGAAGACCACAGAAGCACTGCTGATTTTCCAATGCTAATCCACAAGGCTATATTAATGATGAGGAAGTGTGAGGAAGTCATTTTATCAATCAAAAAATAAAACACTGTTTCTCCTGGACAAAACGTGTGGTTAAATAGTTTAAAATAGCTATTAGAACATTAGAAAAAGATAACTAAAATAAAATGTAAAACCCTAATTAGTCATTACATTATGCCTGGAAAAAACAAGACCAGGACTTATGTTCTGTACTTGGGATCCACATTGATTTAAAGGAGGAGTCGAGATCTAACGAAGTTTAAAGACATGTGATAGCATTCATTCAACAGTAAGCAGACATCAATGGAGACCAAGCAGCCATTCTGACACTAGAAGCAGAAGAGGAACTACAAATGGAACATTAAAGGAATATTTATCTGCAAACTCGGGTCTAAAACGAACATCAAACAGGAAGGTAATTCTGAGAGCGGATAATATTGTTCGAAGGCCAGCGTCTACGTGGGAGTCATGCTTACACGCCTGTCATCATCATTCAGCATCACAAAAGGCAGGCATTCCTTTCATACTCTTCAGCCTCTCCATCTATGGACAAAGCCCTACGGTGTCTAGACATGATGGCAAAGCAGAGAGGGTGCAGTTGATCCTGGAGAGTAGGACTCTTGTTGAGGTACAAATGACAGGGGAGCAGAAACAAGTGAGTTTGGAGGGAGGCAAGTTGGAGTTTGGAGGGAGGCGAGTTGAACTGCTCTGGCTCAGGTTCAGGCTAAGGTGTCTACAGGAGGATACAGCAGTATCTAGGGGACGTTGGCAGCTTTACAAACAGTACCCCTCCTAGTACCAACAACCTTACCAGGTGCCCTGACATGCCCTGGCCTCTAGGTGGCGACGGAGGGCTGGGCAAAGGTGACGGCTGCCGTGGCGTGACGTGGCCCTGAGGCACGGGCAGCGAGTAGACGGGGCCGTCGGAGGAGCCCTGGGGCCCTGGAGTAGCCCTGGAGTAGATAGGGCTGTCGGCGGAGCTCATCTGCAAGCCTAGCAGCCCTGCCAGCCCTTGACGGGGCAGCATGGGGGAGCTGGTGCGGCGCTGGATGATGTGCTGCAGCTGCTGGTGCAGCAGGGAGAGGTCCGAGCAGTCGCTCAGGCTCCTGGAGCTCGGGAGAGCCGCCCGGGGCAGCGGGGAGGTAGGGGAGGAGGGCAGGGGTGGGCTCTGAGGGGAGAGGGGAGTCCTGGGGGAGACCGGGCAGCTGCGCGCAGCCATGCGGTGCTGCTGGTGCTGCTGGTGGTGGTGGGGGGGGAGAGCGGCCGCAGGGGGGACCAAGTGGGTGCCGTTCGGGGACAACTGAGGGATGGGGGAGAGGAGACCTAGATGCGACGGGCGGCGGCTGCGGAGAGTGCCGTCCACGACGGGCGCCAGCAGCAGGGCCAGGCAGCTGGGGCAGAAGTGAGCGGGAGGCTCTGGCGGCCTGTGAGGACAAGGTGCTGCGCCGCCGCCGCCGCCAGTCTGGGCGGCTGGACCGGCAGGGCAGTACGGGAGCTGGGCCGAGGCTGAGGAGCTAGACTGAGGCTGCAGACTGGGGGCGTTGTGGGAAGGGTCAGACTGGGGCGGGCCGGGGTGCACTCCCACACCGGGGGGAGGGGCCGACAGCTCTCCCATGGAGCGACAGGAGCACCGAGGACTCCGAGGAGGACACAGCTGCATGCTGCTCCTCAGCACGTCAATGATGGAGGTGCTGCCACGTCTGGCACTGTGGTCGTGCCCCTCTGCCCACTGATACGACGACAGGTACTCCTTGATCTGACAAGGAACGCTTGAGTGCCTCTGTTTGCGTCACGTTATGTAGGAGAGAAGGATTATTTCAAAATTGGATGAAGGGTTCTTTCAAATTAGTTTCACAAATGATGCCCAAACATAAAAGGAGGAGAGAATGACAGAATGAATAATGAGAAGGTAAATGGAGGAATATGCTAAACAGCCTTACTGGAGGAGACTGCTGATAGGTCCCCTGATGCAGCTGCAGAGAAGGTTGCTGGTAGGCCCCCTGGTGCAGTTGTGCAGCGGCTTGCTGGTAGACCCCCTGATTGAGCTGTGCAGTAGGCTGTTGTTGTTGTTGTTGTTGTTGGGCCCCCTGTTGCAGCTGTGTGGTCTGCTGCTGTTGGGCCCCTGGGTGCAGCTGCATCATGGGCTCCTGTTGGGCCCCCTGGTGCAGCTGTGTGGTGTGCTGCTGTTGGATCCCTTGTAGTGGTTGAGCAGTCTGCTGCTGGTAGGTCCCTGGCTGCATAGGGGCCCGATACGCCCTCTGGGTAGTGGCGATGGGCTCTGGGAGAGAATGATAGGGGATACTGTGCTGGTGGCTCAACACATCTGAGATGACTGCAGACCCAACACCACTGTCAGCTAGGTAACAAGAGAAGGAAGAGGAAATTAACAAACCAACAAAAAACACAAACAAACAATAAAAAAACAAGCACCATTCTGCACTGCATTCTGCACTGTCACACTGAATACGGACAATAATAATAATAATAATAATAATAATACATTTTATTTATCAGGGCCTTTCAAGTCACCCAATGACACTGTACAATTAAAAGGTTATGGATGGTAAACAGTACATACAGACAGACATTACAAACACAGGGGACATTGTACATTAAAGACAAGATAAAGGACAAAATGGTTGGAACTGCAGGTGAGAGTATATGACCTATCCTGTCATATATCTCCAGGTTAGATCCATTTGTCCTGTTGGCTTTAGTTGGAGGATGTATGGCTGGGCACCCAAGTGAGTGCAGTGTGAACTGTGACAGTGTTTGGATGTGAAATGTTGAAGGTATAATCAAAAGACAACATTCAGCGAATTTTAACTTCTGCGGTGATTCTGAGGTGGTACTTATAGGTGCCAAGGTCAAAATCCGCTATAGTGGTACGTATGGGTGCCATATTGGAAAGGTAAAAATCCGCTACAGTGGTATGTATGGGTGCCATATTGGAAAGGTCAAAATCCGCTACAGTGGTATGTATGGGTGCCATATTGGAAAGGTCAAAATCCTCTATGGTGAGTGCACTGTGGCGACAGGGGAGGAGAGCAGCTGCTGTATCTGCCGGAGAGGTGGTATTTGCAGTCACAATACTAAACACAGGACCTGCACTGGCAGCCCAAAAGGGATCAGTATTCTCAGCCAGACTTTGTACACGCTCATGAAAATATCTTCTACAGGAACATGCTGAGTACTGCTCTCGATCAGTCTCACTCTCATATTACTGTTTGGACTTGTATACATCGGTACTTAGGTATATATATACAATATGTATAGCAATATTTTCAGTTTGAGGGATAGATTCAGAAATATAGGGCCTTATTTTGTTATATGTAAGAATTTTAACAATATGTGTCATTTTATTAACCATTTACACAATTATCAGTGGATTCAGATGTTCATGTTCATGACATACACACTTCCTTTCATGGCTGCTGGTTTGGCAGCTTACTTAACTCACACACTCTCTCTTTCACACACACAGCCATTCACTCACACACACCCACACACACACATACACACACACACACTGCTGGTTTGGCAGCTTACTTAACTCACACATACACACACCCATTCACTCACACACACCCACACACACACACACATACACACACACGCATTGTTTCGTGGCTGCTGGTTTGGCTCCTCACATGTAGCTGTGGTGGCAGAGGCCGGGTCCTGCTCTGACACGGTCTCGTCCGTGTCTGAGGGAGCTGTCGAGGGGGCGGTCTGTGCCGGGCTGGCCCCAGGCACCTGCAGCAGGCTGGCTGCTCCCTCTGCTCCCTTCTCCCCGGACTCCTCCTCAGCAGTGGCTGCCACCGAGATTATCCGCTCACGTCTCCACTTGATCAGGGCCACGCGGTCGCGGATGGACTTCCCCACCACCTTCACGTCACTGTCCAGGAAGAATCCCGATTCCACCTGCCACAAGATGGGGAAGGTCACAAACTACTCCGTCTCCACCCTGATCCATCTATTCTTTTATTCAACTAATTGCAGTTACTAACGACATATCTCGACTCACACTGTGCCACTGTGGCACGTCAAAATCTTCTTTAAACAGCAGGGAGGATTATCTGTTTTCTTGAATCTAAAATTCATGCGACTAGGAATGAATGGGGCAATGGTGATTATCCTTTCAGGAACTAGAATGGGGCTATGGTGATGGGGACCTAAGCCAAAGACTGCTTAAATATTCAGATTGTTCTTCATCTCATGTTTCTTTTTATTGTTCTGTATATCCTATTCAGGATTAAATTCATTCATTACATTTCTGTCTCTTGAGTCTCTCTGGTAGAATTAGAAATGAATGGAACTATGGTGATTCTCCTTTCAGGAACTAGAAATGATTGTGGCTACAGTGATTCTCTTTTCAGGAACTACTGGCACAGGACCAGACTCATGCCCATGTGCACAACAGAACACTGTATCATCTCCTGGGCTTGTCATCGATGATGAGATTATGTTCTCTACGCTTCTAAGCTCTTTTGTTTGAAATACATCCGCACCAAAGTGTCTCATTATGAATAAAAGGTCAGACGCCCCAGTGGGCTGGTAAAAAATTGATCCTCCACAGACCCCTGAAGCTTTTATTCCCTGCTGTCATAAGACCACTGGTGATATTCACATTACATTACATAACACCCAATCAACGACCCACTTCCACAGAATACACCAGTGGACTGTGTGTGCTTTTAATGAGTCATCCATATGCCAACGTTAATCTGTCTTTAATGCCTGAAAACAGGTGAGACAATCTAGTGATGCCAGCTACATAAGGATGAATGCTATTGGATGAGATTTTACTGTGAAAACACAAATGTTGACACATTATCACTGAAAACACTACAATTTCAAGAGCTAAAGATCTTTCTCTGTTGAAGTCATATGCATTTGCATATAATTGCATATAATAATGGTAAAAGTTTTCCTGGACAAGAACTAAAACAAAGATCAAATGACAACTGGTGGACATTTCACAATGTCCATTCTCACCATTTCCTGTGCAACGTCCTCGGGGACTTCTTTTTCTAGGTCAAAGGTGAACTCTATCGCCCCACTGTCCTTGTATTTCCCCTTCAGCTTCTTGGGGTCCTCAACCCACAGCCGCAGCGCAATCGATGACTTTTTCCCATCATCCTCCTCCGCGAGCTCCACTCTGACACCCGTGTCCTCTGCAAAGAAGGCGTGGTTGAGGAGGTCTTTGATGGAGTACCTAGAAAAACGACGACATAAGAGCAGAGGATGTGGGCAGGAGATGGAATAACACTGCACACGGCAACTGCACAACACACAAAACATCAACACCGACAGACCCACACTGTAAATACTGGTGTTACGGTTACAACGCCAAGTGGGTCTGTGAAAATTCCACTGCTCACAGCCCAGTTTATCTTTTACAGCCCAGTTCATCTTAAGCAGATTTCAAAGACTGAAATGAATAAGTACATCAACTACAAACTTCATGTGTACAAACAGACAAACAAACAAACAAACAAACAAACACACAAACAGGAAATAGCCCTAGGTACTCAGTAATGAATGCTTTGACACTGATCTAATTTTAATGGCAGAATGCACACGAGTGCCTAATTTGCCATAGCAACAGAGCATCATGCAGGCGAACAGATTCAAGGCCCCGGGGCACAGACAGCTCTTTTTAACCTCTTTAACCTTTAACCTCTGTTCACCTCTCACCTCTCCTCTCGGTGGTGGCGGATACACTCGCCAATGATCTCCTTGATTTCTGGGACGGCAACCTTGCTGTAGCTGGCCGGTTTCACTCCCTGCGGGGACAAGCGCAGTGACAAGGACGACACAACATGTTGTGAGATATCTCTGTTAGGCTACTTTGCACATGTTGACACAAGCGTACACACACACACACACACACACACACACATCAAGAATGAAACAATCCCTCAGGTTATAGATTGCACATGGTGTCAGAGTTTTTAATGGTTTAAAATGACCAAGCCATGATAATAAAGACTTAAAAGAAAGTGCCTCTTTGGTTTGATGCATGAAAATGCCTTAAAATTCATATTAAGCATGAAACAATCTCTCGATTACAGAAACTCTGCATGCTCTCCATGTTCCAATATGTCACTATAGAAAAAAGCTTTCCCTTGAAAGCATTGCTGAACTAAAGTACACTCTAATTGATTACTGTATTGGTTTTACTTGGTGGCTAGGCTTTCCAAAAATAATATGAGGCTGAGGTAGAAATCACCTATCAACTCTAAAAGAAATCAGATAATGGCTTTGATGCTCTCTGTGGCAGATATATATGTTGAGACTAATTCTGGAATTTATTGATAATTACTGCCACTTGTCTACTTGTGTAGGCCTATTGGTCTAAGCCAGAGAAACAACTTAAAGGTGCACTATGAGTACTTCTGTTCACGTTCAAAGTAAATACCAAACAAAACGGAGCAAGTTCGCCCCTCCCCCCATGTACTAATGGCGCATCGTCATAAAGATACATTTATCTGCTACCAATGGAAAAGATAGCCAGTAGTCACATGTTACATCTAGTTATTAATCACAGGACATTCCATCTTTTTATTAACACAACGGTTATGAAGAAATATGTATATGTAACTGATTGATGTCCATAGGTTTCCATTAACGTCATAGCCAAACAGTCATCTTTCCCCAGACCTTCCCCTAACCTAATCTGAACTAACACACAAACAGTGACGAGCTGGCATAACCTGGACTAACACACAAACAATGACGAGCTGGCCTAAACTGAACTAACACACAAACAGTGACGAGCTGGCCTAAAATGAACTAACACACAAACAGTGACGAGCTGGCCTAAACTGAACTAACACACAAACAGTGACGAGCTGGCCTAACCTGGACTAACACACAGTGACAAGCTGGCCTAAAATGAACTAACACACAAACAGTGACGAGCTGGCCTAAACTGAACTAACACACAAACAATGACGAGCTGGCCTAAACTGAACTAACACACAAACAATGACGAGCTGGCCTAAACTGAACTAACACACAAACAGTGACGAGCTGGCCTAAACTGAACTAACACACAAACAATGATGTGCTGGCCTAAATTGAGCTAACACACAAACAGTGACGAGCTGGCCTAAACTGAACTAACACACAAACAATGATGTGCTGGCCTAAACTCAACTAACACACAAACAGTGACGAGCTGGCCTAAACTGAACTAACACACAAACAATGATGTGCTGGCCTAAATTGAGCTAACGCACAAACAGTGACGAGCTGGTTGGGTTGCTCGTCTGGTATACTCACACTGGTCACTTTGCGGTAGATCTGTGCAGCATTCTGGCACTCAGAGTACGGGTATTCGGATGTGGCCATCTCTAGCATGCACATCCCAAAGGCATACACATCCACAGCCTCATCATAGTGCTCCTCATACATCTCAGGAGCCATGAACTCAGGAGTACCTGAGATACGTGCACAAAGGAACAGACAAATCAAGTCATTATAATACTGAAGAGATAACTCAGACTGCATTAAAGATGCTATATGTAAGAACAACCACTAGCGTTGGCATTGCAGTCCAAAATCCAAACATTTTAAGGCTGATCTGGCAATCCAAAGGTTGAAATGCTACTAGCTGTGCAATTGGTGAATTGGTGGAGGGTGGCGCGGCAGGCCAAAACACAAACTCAACACAAAGTTTGAATTGTGAATATCCTGGCTGCACCATTGTTGTCAGTTAAGCCAGTATTTAAAAATAACATGTTTCTTTAATCTCTGATGACATATTATGGTCATTTTATGATTTATTACAAATGTCTTACAACATATATAATGTGCAATATTGTGCATTTGAGGTAGTGTTCAGGCACCAAACTTTTATTTTAACAAGCAATAAAAACACAATAACATTAGTCAATAATAGGAAAGAGTGTGTATAGGCATATGAGGGTTTATCGCCAAAACCAGTAGAACGGGCTGCAACTGAACCATGTGGAAAAATCTGAGCAGTTTCCTCACTTTAGAGACGTCCAAGCAGCACTGCCAGATAGCTGCTTTCACTTGCAGTTATTCTTTGATCAGGGTGGCTTTACTCTGCACACTGCTCTCTGTTATTTCAACATTTTTACTCTGCTATTTCTGCAGAATATTGTGACTATCCATTTATAATAGGCATATTTACTTCAAAGTGACATAAAACATAAATCACAAACTCAAGCATAGAACAACTATCTGAGAGTCTCATTTTGACAACATGTTTACTATTAATGATTTCTCCCACCAAGGAAATCACCATTTCATGTAATGTGTTGGCAAAAAATTACTGTGAGTCTGTGCAGGAGAGAACAGTCTTCCTCACCAATGACGCTCTTGGCAAACGAAGCTCTCTTGAGCGTGGCCAGACCAAGATCCCCAATCTTCACCGAGCCAGTGGGCCCGGTGATGAAGATGTTGTCACACTTGAGGTCCCTGTGGATGATGGGAGGGCCCCTCGTGTGGAGGAAGTGGAGGCCCTTGAGGATCTGCCTGCACCAGCTCCTCAGCACTTTGGGCTTCATGACCTTGAACCGCTTCAGATAGCTACAGAAAACAGCAGAACAACACTTCAAACAGCATCAGCCACCTTCAAAACATCAAAGAGATGAATTTGACACCATTCTTGCATAAACCGTGCAGTTTCCCTTTTCATGCATATTATTGTATCATGTGTTTCTTATGTAGTCAAACTTGCAGAGTTTCTTAATGTTTCATTGCTCTTTTATTAAATAATCTGGAACTGCCGATAAATGCAAAAAATATAGGAACGCTCGAATGTTGACACTCACGTCTTTAGTGTTCCTGAGGTCATGAGCTCTGTCACAAGGACAATGCACTTCTTCCCTTTAACAGGACACTCCCAAAAGTCATAGAATCGCACGATGTTGGGGTGCTGCAGTCCCTTGAGCATCTCCGCTTCCTCTTTGAATCTTTGTCTCTCTGCTTTGGACAGCTTGCGATCCTAAAGGAGATGCCAAAATGCACTGAATACACACACGCAAACAGTAAGACTCCTGATATGTGACTGATCATGATTTCATATCAACAGGGGATCTATTGCTCTGAATATTACCCAGTTTCCCAGAATGTCATTATTGAGGTCCTCCAGGACTTCCACCCCCAAGTAGTCTAGGGTCAGTGCAATTTGTTCATTCATTCATTTCACACTGTATGCAATTCCTTTCAGTCCCGAAACCTTAAATTTAATAAGAATTTTAAATTGCTTTAATGCTTTCTTCTCCTCTAATCTAGTTTCAGTGTGATTTGGACGAGACAGAGGAAGCTGTCAAAGAAAGTAGTTGGTTCAGTGTTAACACACGGAATTCAAATGGAAACATTTATCACCTCCATCTACTGGAACTGGCAAATATTCTAGAAATAGACTAAACAAGAAGCAGGTGTGCTCCAACTAAATTTGGGATGTGAACAAAGATCAGTTGTGATAGTCAAGCACATAGCCTTTTTACTGGATGCATTGCGGGTCTAAGCCATCTTGATATACTAAACAAAACAGTTGATTAGTCAACACAATAAAAAAAAAGCCATAATCAAACACACTGTGAAAAACTATGTCATTAGTGCACACATTTGTCACCGCAGCTACCGAAACTTTGGTAAAAGCCACCATCAACACACCAGACATTCTGCTCATAGCTGTAAGGGGGATATACATGTCAATCATAATATTTTCATCGAGGGGAATATAGGGACTCAAGACAGCTATGCTGTTGGTTTGTGTATGCAACATAAGTGTTTTCAGACAAAATGTCCAAGTAAAGTCACAGCAGATGTCAAAGGCACAGTCAGTGGATGCTATGGACACAATATGCTGCAGACTTGCAGAACCCATAGCTGCACATAATAATAATAATAATAATAATAATAATAATAATAATAATACATTTTATTTGTTACACAGCGCCTTTCAAAGCACCCAAGGTCGCTTTACAGAGTAAACAACATACAGCAGGTATGAAGACTATCACTGGTAAAGGCTGAGAGGAACCTCTATCATAATGCTATGTTTTTTTTTTTAAATAAACTTTTTAAAAACATATATAATCTTTATAATTTGTAACTTGTCAAGTCCTTTTATTTATAACTTAAAATATAGCAGATGAAAGCACACTGGGTCAACTGCCGTTGTTTTTCCTGCACAGATATAACTTTGTCAAACAAATCTAAGACAATTCATCTTGGTTATGATTAAAGCAGCACTATGTTGACCTAGTATTAATCTTTGTGATATGTTTTATGGATATAGCTAGTTTTTTTATAACATCGTCAAATTATAAATTATAATCTTGCAAGTCTGTTAGATTTGATTTGTTTTGTTAGATTAGTTAGATTAGATTCAACTTTACTGTCATATTGCAAGTCTGTTGGCTTGTTAGCCCTTTAGTTTTAGACAACTCTGTTTTAAACTCTGGATTTATTACTGTATTAGCAAACCCATCGGAGGACGCATCCTACTCTCACTGATGTAGCAGTTATAGCGGAGTTGGTACTTGCTAATACAGAAGCAGTAGAGGCATTTACTTATTTCACAGAGCATGACAAAATTGAAAATAAATTATTTCAAATAATCTAATCACTAAGTGATTTGATTTAATTAATTTAACTGTTTTAATGAGTTGATTCCATGTATTTTTCCATGTTATTTCACATTTTAAGGACCAAGTATACAATGAAAATATAATTGGCAAAGATGTAGCCTACTGTTTCAATGAGCATCAAGCAATGCTAGCTTAAAAAGGGATAAATGCCACTAAGGTGAGATCTAAAATGAATGGACAGAGACACATGCTGCTCTTCTGGTTGGTCTAGCAAGTTATACCAGAGGGCGCTACCGATACCTCTCAGGAGGTGTGATCAGATGGTCACCACTCTCCTCCTGGAGGTGACTGGGTTTCTTTGGATCAATACCTTGGCCCCCGTGCCCATACTGCTGTTGTATAAATACAATGTGCTGACGGAGGGAGCTTTTTGCATCTACCCTGACCCCAGCAACGGCCACACCCCGCTGCCGCGTCATTGGCCTGGAGCAAACGGCATGATGTTTCAAACTAAAAAAAGACTTGAGACAAGAAACCCATGTCCTGCGGGAACATGTGTCACGGGATGACATGCCACATCTTGCTTTCTCCTGAACTAAATCACACACAATCCAATGGTCTGTCCCGACTCCTGCCCCAGAACACACACACAGAGAAAGAGAGACACAAACACCACACACACACACAATCCAATGGTCTGTGCCGACTCCTGCCCCAGAACACACACACACACACACACACACAGAGAGAGAGAGACACACACACCACACACACATACACAATCCAATGGTCTGTCCCGACTCCTGCCCCAGCACACGGTGACCAGGAGCCACATTACTCAGCTCGGCCAGACACGCCGCCTCACATAACCTCCGCCGCTGGCACCGACACAAATCTGACAAATCCATATAAACGGCACACAGAGAGAGTGTGTAAGCTATGTCTGCACTCAGCATAGATAGATAGATAGATAGATAACCCATAATTACAACAATGAGTACACAAAAATAAAATACGCTACAGATGTGTATAGTCTTCCATCTACCTATCTTAAGATCAAACTCATAGGCTTTCTTAAAGATATCTGATTCTTTGTCTCAGTGCAATTTAACAATCATTCACTGGCACAGGGTGGAGGTGCAGCCTCTGCACAGATAATTCCCCCTCCCTTTCAGCCCAATGCGACTGTTTCAGAGGAGCATCATCGTGCCCAGGGAACAGGCCTCTAGCCAAATAACGCAAAAAAGTCTGAGGGACGGCAGGAGCTGAAGCAGCAACCATGGAGACTGGTGCATTCATTAGCTCAGCGCAGCACAGCGTCCATACTGACAGGGTGGACGGATGGAGCCGGGTGGGAGCCCCGGCGTCTGTAATCGCCGTCTGTAATCTGTCAGACTAGGATTTCCTTTTTTACTGTAATACTTATCCACGCTTCCATTCCAAAAGGAAACCAGTGTAACATGAGGACAAGCCGCATCCAGTCAATAGCAAGAAGAAACTGAGCCAGCCTTATCCTTAAACGACCCCAACTCTCCCGGGGAGCATCTGTGAGTGTGTGCACGTGCTCGTCTCTCCCTCCCTCTCTTTCTCTCTCTCCCTCCCTCTCTTTCTTTCTCTCTCCTCTCTCTCTTCCTCTCGCGCGCTCCTCGTTGCAGATTTAGGAGGCTGCGTCAGCAGTCCCTCCACCCTACCCCGCCCCGCCCAGACAGACCTACACAGAGGCTGTATGTAGAGTGCAATCATTCACACCCAGCTCAGATCCACCATCACAGACAACTGCCGCAGATCATGAAGAAGCCACATTCTCATTTAGAAGCCTGATTTACCACACAATTTATATATGTTGGGTTCTCAGAGATTTCTGCATAAATCTATCCGTTGCATGTCTCTCAATACACTGCTAAGGTTTGCACAGTTACATTACAAACCACGAGCAGGCTGTTGAGCCTTGTGCAGTTCCCATTCTCCACCCCCCCCCCCAACCCCTCCCCACACACACACACACACCCACACACACACACACACACACACACACACACACACACACCAAAGGGCAAGGCCTTGTCTACTGTACATAGCAACCGGTATTGCCAAGTCATCAGACTGACTTCATCATCACCTCCATTTCAGAGGCGCGCGGAGGCTGTGGATCCGTACTGTAGGGCTCCAGGAGGGAGGAGGGGGTGGAAGCTGAGCGCGCGGCGAGGAAGCCGTTAGCAACCACATTTACACGACAAGAGGAGTACACAGACTCAGGAGCCACTCTATCTCTGGATGCAGTGTGAAGCAGAACAGAAACAAACCATCTGGCAGCTGTGCAAATGAAATTCAAATAAGACCCCCCAAAAAAATTATAATAAACTCACAGTATGACAAAATAGCACACCGAAACTGATTCTGTGAATGACTGTCTCAGCTTCTTACCAGAGTAAAGTACATAAGCAAATAATTATTACATTAGTACATCATTTCCCATTATATGACACAGTATTTTCCCATCACAAAGCATTTTACACCGTGACTCAAACAAATCACCTTTCCAGTCCCCACATTATCTATTCATAATATCTAATGTATAATGCTAAAACTGTGAGACAATGACTATAATTGTTTCCCTTTGTCTCTGTGTGTGATAGATAGAGATTGAATATGAAAGAGTGAAAAAAAGGTGTACTGAGGAATCTGCCCGACATCTGGAGCCCTTCTCCCACTCAGCGGCACGCTTCCACTCTGGGCCAAGTGGGGAGAGCGCTGATCTCACACCAGCAGAGACCTGCTCCTCCCTGGGGACAAGGGACAGGCAGCCTGGGCGTCAGGTGCTCCATCAGTCCTGACACCAGCACTCCTCCCCCACTCAAAAAACTGCAGCATCCACCCTAATCCCAGAATCTAAAGATCAACCCCCAGTTTTCAGCCTCAGATTCCTGTGACCTTGCCTTTTCTGACTGACTGACATTCCTGATGTTTACGTAGAATTTATCTCTACTGTATTCTGCTATGTATACTTTATTTTTAGTCCAGATTCTGGATATTTTTATTGGAGGTGCTTAGTGATTCTTGATTATCTCTGTGGACACGCTGTCTTTAATCTGAAGTCTAGACTATGATTTCCTTGATGTCTAGTCACAAAAGCCCAAACTGATTGACAGTACTGTCCTGCATTAAGCTTTATCAAGTGCTGTTTGATAACCTCTTTGTATTGTTGCTTTCATCTGCAACATTCATTCCCTGAACAAGATTTGAGTATGCACTATGAAGATGAATTTTCATTCAACATTCCTTGAAAAACAATGATCACTTGTATGACTATTCTGGACGGCGTTCACCACAGACACAGACCAGACCAGTGTCACAGACCAGACACAGACCAGAGTAACAGACCAGACCAGTGTCACAAACCAGACACAGACGCAGATCAGTGTCACAGACCAGACACAGACGCAGACGAGTGTCCTTATTAAATGGTCACTCCAGTGCTTTTCTATTCCAGTCCTGCCTACTGGAAGGTGTAGCACTCATTACGAGCCCTGAATGCTGTTGAGGCCACCCAACCTCTGATCAGCAAAAAACGGGAGTGGTCTTTGGACTCAGCAAGTACACCATCAGCTCTTTGTGTTGTATCCAAAACACCTCAGGCAGCTGCACAAGTGTCACAACTGGTTGAAATTATCCTGAAATAAGGACCTCACATTCTGCCTGCTGAATTATTAAATGAGAAACCGATATTCATTACCCATATCAAATCCTGCTTCATGCCCATGCTTGATTAAAAACATAGCTACTTCCTCAATATCTTTCTTCATACATACACATAGCAAGACTCTTAGGTTGTGAGATTTCCAGATGTAAGCCTTGTGTCAACGGGATGTATGTTGTAACCTAATATCATTTAGTTTCCTCTACTCTCCTAGGCTACATTCAATTAGCACTGGAACATATGGCAACACAGACTGCACTGATGATAAACTACATCTAGTCATCTTAGTCATATACCACTTTAACCGGGTATGGGTACAAGGGAATGTAATTGCCACATTTATCAAAATTAAAGTGTAGATATTTATCATGCTGTGAAAACACTATTGCATGGACAGTAGCACCGGTACCCCTCCCCCTCCTTTAGCCACACTAAGCATGAGCCACACACCCTGCACATTTCTCTAGGGAATGCTGGAACAACACCAAGCCAGAGTGCAACAGCAACAACCCTGCCTCGGCTAAGATGCATGGCTCACTCCTCTGCTTTACCCTGCCCTAACCTGGACCCCCCGAAAAGGGCGAGGCTATTATTCTTTGCCAGTTATAAGGTCATATCTGATGCTCAACTAAACTCCTCATAAAAAACAACTGAGAATGAGAGAGCCCTGACCAGTAAGGGTCTCCTTGGTATAACCAGCATGTAATAGCTATTGCATAGGAACAACCGGCATACTTCCTGTGTGGAACCAGACAACTAGTTTGGAAAGTTCCGCTCAGCAATTGTCCTCTGCAAATGTCACCGGTAATATCCTGGTGGAGGCATGGTACTAAAGCTCATGTCCGGTTGATGATTCCTTCCTTAAAGGAAAATCCGGCGATTTTTCACCATGATTTTAAAGATGCCCCCAGAGTATAGCACTGTAGCTGCCTTGTTGCTCTAGCTGCAGCAACTCAGCTAGATATCATTTTGTAAAGACAGTACTCAGTGACCTCCAGAAACGGATATCTATGTGAGAAATGACCGGAATTCTCCTTCAAGAGACCTGACAAAAATACAAATAATATCAGCCTAGTACTGCTTTACTGGCATGTCATTTGGGGTTGTCATGGATACTACAGATGAGCCATAAGGCAGATGTTTGTGTTTTTGAGTGAACAGATCGCAGCTTGATGGACACAAACCATGCTGCTCGTCTCCGCATCCTGAAGTAAAAATACCCTCAGCTCTCAGACACGGTTGGACAGAAGCCACACCGCTCCCCCATCTCATCTGTAAGAGCAGCGTCTGATTGGTCGGCGACTGTGAGTGGTGTTTGGGATGCTGAGTCTTATTGGCTCGTGTTCGACCACTGTCCTGATCTGATCGTGGTGGCCCAGACCCTCAGGGGAACACATTGGGTCAGGCGAGGAAATCAGCAGCATCAACCACACAAAAAGAAATCTGATGCAATGGCTCCATCTTTTAGTTCTACTCTCCTTAAGCTTGAATTTGGTGGACTCGGGTTTCAGAGACCTTTCATGTGATCTCATCTCCTCTGAAGGGTAACTGAAGAACTGTCACTGCAGAGACTGTGGTGCATGCTTGTTTCATTAGGAGGCCTCAGACACACACACACACACACACACACACACACACACACACACACACACACACACACACACACATACATAATTGATCAAACCTAAGTGGCACATTCCGGATGTATTTGAACTGATCAGAGTTGAATTATGTCTGAGTAGAAACCTGGAAGCAAACAAATTAAGCACAGACATTGCTGTATGATATTTGGATGTTACTCTCTTGTTGTCTGCCAAATGAATACATGTAAATGTAATGTAAATATCCCTGCCTGATTCACATGTTTAAATAGATTGGACAAATCCACATTGAGGATAAAAGCAGCTCAGACATCTTACAAACTTCGTAATAAGATAGCTTCAAGGTTATAAATTGTAGCCTACAATAAATTTACATAGTAGGTTGGTGAAGTTGCAATGTGATGCTGAATATCATTTTCGCTTTTTGCCTTTTTAGAAATGTTGTTCTTCAGTTACACAGTTACCATGATATATTGTAGATAATTTTCTGGCAATGTAGTGAGCCTCACAGGAGCACTAAACTGTAATACCACATCATTGTGGTGGGCAACGTCTCAAGCTAGTTTCATATTGTGAGACACTTTGTGATTCCCACTCCTGAACATTATGATTGTACAAATAGGTATGTTCTTTTAATGATTAGCAGGCTATTACAAAGGAGTTACTTACCTGAAGTTCACACCACGCCACTTCAACCCATGTTTCTGTGTCTAGGCCCTTGTAAACAGTTTTAAAGGAACCCCGTCCCAGCTCTATGTCAAACTTGAGAAACCTTCCGCCAGGTGATGTAGAGACGGCTTTCATCTCGGCTTCCTCCTCATTTTCATCGCTTCCCGCTTTCCCAGTTGTTCTGAGCTGTTCTGGGGATGCAGTTTCCGTCTTCTGCTCCGCTGGAGCCTTGTCTTTATCATCCTCCGCACTGGTACTTTCTGTAGCGCTGCCTCTCTGTCCCACCTGACTTTCGGTGCTCGAGCTTTCATGAAAGCCAACGCGTGCAACTCTAGTCCTATCCACAATGGTGCGTAAGTGAACGCTGACGATCGGACTGCTGGTATCACATTCTGACGCATCAAAGGCTTGATCCTCTGATTCGGAGAACCACAAACTCCTCCGTATGAACCTCTGGCGGACCAGTCCACGGTAATCCGATAAGGGATACGCACTGGGATCACTTGCCCCCTGTACTCGAAGCGCTGCGCCAGGGTCCATGTTGACATTGCAATCATCACCGTTCACGTAAACAGAGCGCGAGTTCATGTCAGAGTCTAGGTTGGGAACAGAGGAGAATGCGCATCCTAGAGGCGGCTCCGAGCCGGACCCTGGCCCTGAATCCATCTCATGTAAATTTTTAAATACTTATCTATGACACTCAATGACTGCTTTTATCATGGTTCGTCCTGAGCCGGAAGAATGGAGGATATCTGCTATGTCCGTTTGCTCTGACGCAGTTTGGCTTCATTTGCAGGCTATCCTGTCAGCAAATTCACATCAATTAACCTGCTGTGTTTTTCATTCCAAAGCAGCATCAGCGACAAAAACGACGGGCGACGTTCATCTCCTTCCAATTGGCCTACAATTCCACACAGCAGCTAATATGACCGCGCAGTACTGTTGCGCCAACATCTTAAAATGACATTTTGGTATATTTTACCAACCATTAGTCCAAGTGACAGGCCTATACTTGACATTTCATTTTTGTAAACATCCAAAGAAATGCCGTCTCTTCCCTCTATTCCCGTGCATGGGCTAGCTTTGCCACAATTGTAGTTGACAGAGGTGGTTACGTCGCTCATTAATCCCTCAGACAGCTCGTCATAAAACTATCAAGTGCGCAGCTGTGACCCGACATAATCTCAGTTGCTAACACGCCTCGCATTCATATAAACCTAGTAATGTCAAAAGAATTCAGAATTCATAACATCATTATTTACCGTACAGTCACCTAAATCCGCATCGCAGAAACTTAGGCACAACCTTTGTGTAGACAAGTACATCTGGCTGATATCCGAGGTTTGGTGCTGAAGCGTGGATAAGATTATTCACTCACTGCGGCAATGCTTCTCCCGGTGAATAAACCGTTGCCGATTCTGACACTAGGCTACCCTGCTAGAAATAGAAAGACTTCTTCTGTTGATATGCTAATTCCTAACGATGACACACGGTCCTGCCATCGTTGTCTTTTTAACACCAGGCCCCACGCCCCTAGCAACAATATGCATCCAATAAAGGCGCACGTTTCAGTGGTACCTTCATCCTCTGAGCCTGGGGTCGTCACGGACCACACCACACGCAGCGTCCCGCCCAGCTCCTGCGTGACGCCAAGGCTGCTGAAGGACGCGCATCAACGTGCAGGACATCCCTGCACAGGAAAGAAGTGTAGCGTCAGGGGAAAGGTAACGGGGAGATGATTGGTTGTCATTTAATCAAAGAGCCTATGACGGTACTCTTCAGAGGAAATAAGACTAAAAAGTGACAGTTACAATACTGGCAAATTTTGATTAAGCAAAAGTCATATAGCATATTTAACAATTTCCAACGGCATGTCCGCTACATAAAATAATTATAGAGATTGTGTTCACGTGGGTGTTAAATATTTCAAGGCATATGCTCTGTATAGGACAGATGAATGATACATGACGGTGCTGTTTTACCCTTCCTTCTGGATGAACTACTGCTCCCTCTACTGGACGTCATGCTTTATAACACCATTTAAACCTATTCCTGCGCTTATTCAGGAGTTTGAACGTTTCCTATTTTCATCATTACCATTGGGAGAACACCTGTTCTGTGTTATCTAAATAATTATATTAATTTGTAAAGCTGACTGATTAATATAGTCTTATCAGACTACAGCTCACTGTAGTGTATTTTTGTCATGTCATCTAACTATCTGGCTTGGACCAAAGCAAAGGTATCACTCATTCTAATTTTCCCCATAATAAAAAAAAATGGCCCACTGTCTGATATTTGGCTATGCTAGGTCTGATTTGGTCTGATAGGTTTATAGACCAGATTAAAAAAGAAATTAAAAAAGTAATATTATATCATCATCCGCCTACAGAGTATTCTTACTGGGAGAATGGTGCACTGTAAATAACTTAAGTTTCAACATCTCCAAATCCAAGGAAATGGTAGTAGACTTCCGTAAAAATAGAAATAGGCTTTTACCTCTGATCATCACTGACCAAGCCGTAGTGGGTGAACAGTTTCAAGTTCCTGGGTACCACCATCTCCTCCAACCTCAAATGGGACCTTAATGTAAAACACATTTTGAAGAAGGCTCACCAGCGTCTGTTCTTCCTTCACCAACTGAGGAAATTCAAGGTGTCTAAGGCTGGGATGAGGGACTTATACAGAGCTGTGATAGAGTGTTCTCACATTCTCTGTCACAGTCTGGTTTGGTAACTGCTCAGCCGACGACAAGAGGGCGCTAAATAGGGTTGTCAGAACAGTTTCAAAAATCTTAGGGCACGACCCCCCTAACATCAAGGACATATATAACACCCGACTGCTTAAAATGGGAGGGAAAATAGTCAGGGACCCCTCCCATCCTGCCAATGCCCTATTCACCCCTCTTCCTTCAGGGAAAAGGTTTAAAAGCATCACAGCCAGAACTTCACGATTCACCAACAGTACATATCCCCAGACAGCAAGAGCCCTCAAAACCCATCATCCCAGAGTATCTGATCTGCACAGTACCTGGTTACGTCCTCCTCTGAGTCAGTTTTAAGGTACTACCACCACTGCTTTGTTTTATTTATCTTTTTTATTTTGTTTTATTGTGTAAGTAATTTATTTAACTATAGGGCTCCAAACATTCCTGTATTTTATCCATTTGCATTTTATTCTGTCCTCTGCATAGATGTCTTGTGCTGTGTATGTTGTCTTACTGTATGTTTTGTCTTTCTGTACTGTATGAGCCTAAGCACTAAACCAAACTCCAGGCGATGTTCCATCACACTGGCAATAAAGCATTGACTTGGTCATCATCAGGGGCGCTGTTAGAAAATGTGGCCGCTGTTAGAAAATATGGGCCCCCTAAAATGCTAGGGGGTCTGGGGGGCATTTGATAAATTGAGACTTAAAATTAGGGCTGTCAATCGATTAAAAAAAATAATCTAATTAATTACATACTCTGTGATTAATTAATCTAAATTAATCACATATATAATTTTTGCTGTGAAAGTATTTTAAATATTTAAATTCAAATGAATCATTGAATAATCAGCATTAGTGACATTAAAGTTCAAAAACTCTTTTATTATTATTTTCACTGTTCAAATAATGGCCATAATAATCTATGATATGACCTAATACGCTGAGGAAATAAATTCAACAGTGCTTCGGGAAGAAGTTTTTTTTTCACATACAAGGCATTTCAGGGCACAGATATAATCTAGTAGCCTAGAAATCTAGACGCGCCCCTAGCGGCAGCAAATTACATTTGCTGCCAGGGCTAGTCTAGCAACTCTCCGTTGACTTGTGAGCTCTAGAAATCGAAACTAAATCTGGCATTGAAATCGTGTATAGAGTCGTTTGTTGGGCTTAACATAATGATTGATGGCAGAGTTGCAACGGTTTGGCTTAAATTCCCTGCTACTTGAAAACAAATATCCTATTGCGTCCTATTGCCTGCAGAGGGATTTTGAAAGACAACTGATTATCCCGACCCTCGGACTGAGCACTGCGAACGGTGAGTGCCCAGACCCTACATTATAATGTGGGTCTGGCTCGCCAGGCTAATAACCTAGGGGACACAATGAAAATAAATTAACACTCCCCTCAATGTCAACACTTATTTCTTTGCATTGATGTTAGACTATAGAGTTGATGAACTCCGGTGATATGCAAATTCCTTGCTGTAGACATTGCAGAGGACTTTATTTTCAACACTTTATTTTTATCAACACCATCAGGCCATTTTTTAAAAGTAAATGTTCCAATCAATGATCCAGGCAGCACATTTTCTTCTCTCTCCTTTATTTTACAGTCTACTTTTTACTGACTTGAACGGCTCAGGGTCAAAGGTCATACGGAATCGATTAATCTGCACTAATTTTTTTAATCAGTTATTTTTTCTCAAATTAATTAATCGAAATTAATCAGTTATTTTGACAGCCCTACTTAAAATATATAATATTCATTGTTTATAGCATACAGCCAATAAAAACCTACACTGGTATTACACATTTTTTTTCCTAACACAATTTTAAGCAGGTTTAGTTTGATCTCTTCACATAGATAAAGACAACATTAATAGAGTAACTGCTGAGCAAAGGCTAGCAGCTTTGAATAATGTAAAAGTGACACCTGTTAAACTCACCTCAGCATGACATCTACTGAGGGCAGAAGAATTTAAATACACCCAAAGCTGAAAACCCTTGAGAGGAAGCTATAGAAACATGAAACTAGCTGCTGCATTTTGTATCACCTGAAGCTGTTTAATAGTCTTTTTAGGAAGGCCTGTGAACAGTCCATTGCAGTAATCAACCCTGCTGGAGATAAATGCATGAATGAGTTTTTCTAAGTCATGTTTTGACATCAGCCCTCTGAGTTTGGCAATATTTTTGAGGTGGTAAAAAGCTGATTTAGTTATCGCTTTCATGTGGCTGTTGAAATTTAGATCACTGTCAATTAATACACCAAGATTTTTAACAGTATCCTTTGCCTTCAACCCTTTTGTGTCAAGGAGAGTGGCTGCACAAAATTAAAGCACAAAATTAAAGCAATCACAGAACCGCAGCCTTTCTATGTGTGTGTGTGTGTGTGTGTGTGTGTGTGTGTGTGTGTGTGTGTGTGTGCACGTGCGTGTGTGTGTGTGTAAGAGACTGTATATCTTGTCACTATTCCTCTAAGTCCTCTAACTTACAACTATGTGACAATGTGACCACATTCACAAATGCAAATGAAAGTAAACATAAAACCACGGCCTTCTTATTTGTGTGTAAATAGGCTGGACTAGTCCACTGCTACAGAGTACAGAGTGCCACATTTACATTTATTCATTTATATCCTAAAGTGACTTACAAGGGCCATTCTCATAAGGGCAAGTCAGTATGCTGGCCGACGGGTGCAAACAACCTGCAATTTATGACAACACATGTAAATCGACAGAACACTTGCAAATAGACAAAACACAAGCAACTTAAAAGAACATCTTCATCAATTTGACAACAACAAAAAAGTGAATAGTCTACAGTCCTGGAGGTGGAATAAACCATTTTGCGCTTTAGCAAGTGGTGAGTATGACCTTAGACAGTCTTCACTAGTTTTTATATACAAAATTCAGTCAATCAACCAAGTTATTCAGCAAGTACACTTCACAAATTAACTTTACATTTCGTCTTCAATTCAAAAAGCCATTTAATTTGGAAATAGAAATATTCAGGAAAAATAAAATATTTTTTCGAGACTTTACAAGGGCCCTCTCAATCTTAACCTAGGAAAACATATAAGTAACGGGCACATATCACATGACTAGTTCCCAGTGTTCTGATTGGATGCTCGTGAAAAGTCGCCCACTGTTAATTAAAGATATCCGGATGAAAAATGTTGCCCAATATCAATGTGAAAGTAGGTCTACATTAAGAACATGTCTATCATCAACTCTGTCCAAAAAGTTTCCCTGTGCGCCATGACCTTACGAAACTGAGAAGTGTGTGTGGAGTGTGGTATTAGCCTTTCACTAAAACCACTTTGGAGGTTGCTGGCTGCTGGCCATGCTTCATGCTCGCAAGCGCAAACAATGTTGTAGAATAGATTATAATCTTCATAGGAGGAGACTTCAAAATTAGTTTTACATTCTTGGTCCGTGAGTTCTTGATAACCTGCGCTTACTTTCGTTTTGCTAACCCACCCCAGTGTTTCCAACTTAGCTACTTTGTCGCCATATTTAGCGAGATTTCAGACCCCCCAAGCGACTTTTTTTGTAAAAAGCGACTAGCGACAAATCTAGCTACTTGTTCTGGCGTTCTTGGAGACTTTTTGAGACTCTGATGTGATGGCATGTAACGTCCCTTTTTACTCTTCTGAGTGAGCAGTGAGTTCGGCTGTGCTGTGTAAGAGTCCCATGATTATAAAATTAATGACTGGCCTATGTAGTATCAGCCCATGTTATCCACGTAAGTAGATGTTCTATAGATCTAACAGCTCAGACAACGTTATTGGAAGGTGCAGCAACTTCGGGTAAGATCACAACCAGAGTCAACGAGACGAGAGCAATGAAATGATGACAGGGAAACAGGGACACGTTTTCCAGCACCGTTCAACAAAGGAAAGTAGGGTACAACTTCATTCACAAGCAGATAGTTCAAAATCGAGCTAGAAGCTGGAAGTTTGAAAAACCTAAAGCATTCGTTTAGGCTGTATAGCCTCAATGTTGTCAATGCAAGACAGACTGTCGGCTAAGGAGGAAAAAAATCTGTCAGACTGTCTGAGTGACATTAATAAATCCAAAATATAGCCATTGTTGTAAGGTTAAATTTTGTGTAGCCTAGTAAAGTTATAATCAGACTTCAAGCTGTGCAAAACAAATGCAGCAGTTGGGAATAGGTTGGAAATTACTGATTTTTTTAGCCACTTAATGCTCATTCTGGTGTATACTATGACAAGATGTAGGCCTACAGAAGTGTAAAATGTATCAATTACCCTAATATATAAGTATATTAAATGAAATATATTTAAATTAGGCTCTTAAAGTTGCCTATTCAGTAGGCCTAGGAGAGGTGTAAAGGGGAATTAAAGGGCCATCACCATTTTTTTTGGGGGGGGGGGGGGTCACGACCTGGTGACGTAATAGATATGCAAATTAGTGCATGACGTCATCTAGCGACATTTAGCGACTTTTGGAGCTGGCTTTTGCTACTTTTCATTTGAAATAGTTGGCAACACTGCTGGCAAACACGTGCAAAAATGTCCCTTTTTATTGCACCTGTTTGTTTTTCTCCTAGAAATAGTTGGCAACACTGACCCACCCCTCACTCACTGAAGCTTTATAACAAGGATTGGCGGGCGAGTTAGTAGGCTAATTTCCCCCGCCTCCTTCTGACGACGCACAACAACAAAGCGGTTATCTGGCGCAAACTACAAGGACCTTTCCTCAAAGAAGAAATCACACCACAGCGAAAGCTGACAATGGAAACTATGGAAATGAATGGAGGAGCGGACCATGACAGTGGAGGAGAGGTAAGCCAAGAGCTGGGCATTGTAAGCGCTATCTGGACGTAGGGACTTTGGACGAAATGTCCTCGTATAGCAGCGCGACCGCGGCATGGTAACCCGATTTTCGGAATCGTAACCTACGGTTCAGGGTCCGGCAAGTATTTGAGCTATAGCTATTCAGCCAGATAAGTAGATTTAAAAAAAACAGTCTCGTTCCTCTTTAGCCATCTGAAAGCCCAATCACCTTACGTTTATTCCCGTTATTGCGCTATGGAACGGGATTTCTAGTTCTTGAAACAGGGCGCAGTGTGGACCCTGGGCTAAGAAAGATACATGTGAAACAGGCCTACACTCGGAATCGGAATTTAGTATAGTTATTTAAGCCAGACTGGCATAGGTGCCTGGGACCTAGTCTACAGTGTATCTGAAAAGTCGGCGGATTGTTAGGTTATGGGAGTGACTGTGAATGATTTGCCTCATCCCATCGCGACGCATTCCTGCGTAAACAGCATCCCTTCTGTTGAAAATGTTTAGATTCTTAAATAGCTGCAGTGAGTTTACTCTTCATTCGTTGGCATTAGGACGGAAGGTTATTCAGCTTACTCTGTATAGGCTAATGTTAACTTTATTTTGTGTTCGTGTATTATTTTTTACACGTTTACGAAGTATACCAGTGGCATGTCATTTCATAGGCCCATGCCATAGTCATCTAGGTCTAAAGGTGAAATTAAATAGGTCAATCACTTCAGATCCGTTGAGGTTACATTGTTGGCATCCATTAGTTTCAAAGCCCACCTGTTTCAGAATCGTGATGAGGTCATAACCACGTGTTACTACTGCAGGAAAATCCCAAACCCATAGGGTGCATGAGCAAACAAGCTGCCTAGTTTTTAACCTGTTGGGTCTTTCCCTTTGGCTTTACATTAATACCAACGGAGGGTTAAGCAGCCCAAATGCATATGAACTTATTCACTTGACAAAGCATTACAAGAAAAAATAAACTAGAGATTGCTCTGAGCCATGGTTAAGGCAAATAAATACAAATTATTCTTACCTTTTTAAATTTAACACATGGATGTGGTGGGGCATGCCGTAAACCAACATCCATGAGTAGAAAATTAATCATAAGTAGTCAGACTGTTCTTAGAGGCCAGTCATTTCTTCTATAAACAAATGTAGGATGGCTGCTCACAAGTCAACTTTGTCCTACTTTATACATGCTCCAGGAAAGTTGTAATATTATGCAGTATGCACATATTATATGTAGCATTCATACAGTAATAGACCATTTTATTCATTTTAAAGAAAGCATTCAATGTTTGAACATAGTGGCCTTTTAAATAACATGGATTGTTCACTCACTGAGAAAAGGTCAGCGTCTCAGTTAATAATAGAGGGGGTCTGAGTGGCGGAAAGAAAGGCCCCTTGACTCACACTCCTTTGTAATCTATCAGTCTGTGAATATTTCTTTTTTTTGTTTAGCATTTTAGTTGTTTAAGTTAAGAATTAGCGAAATGCTGTAGTGTAATATAGACTTGACTAACACAAGTCAAACAAAAGAAACAACTTTACAACAGACTAAATAAAAGAGAGTATGTGTGAGAGAGAGAGTGTGTGTGTGAGTGTGTGAGTGTGTGTGTGTGTGTGTGTGTGTGTGAGAGAGAGAGGCATAAGTCAAGTGGTTGAATTACCACAGAGAGGAAGAGTGTAGGGCTGAAAGCGAGAGAAAGTGGAGAGCCAGACCAAGATAACAGACAGTGTCTAAGGGAGTGGACCTGTGTTTGTGGAGATTATGAGGGACCGTCTGTCCGCGTTTTTTTTTTTTTTTTTGCTGCTACCAAGGCTGACACAAGGCCCCTGTTGTTAGGTCTGCACACTGAACTTCTCTCTGAGGAAACAGAAAAAAACAGGAAAAACACATGAGAGAGATCTGAATGAATGTTTAAATGGTGACACCATCACCAGAATTTTTGTCCTACCGTGGGTTTAGCCTCTTAGCCTCACTGCTAATGAAGCACCTGATGGTCTCCTTTTGGTATGTATTGCGTTGGCTGTATTTATAAGGTCATGGACATTTTATGTAATGTCACAGACATCTTTGCACATGCATGGTTGTGTCATATAATTGTATACCTCAGTTTGTATTAGCAGACTTAAGCTGCTTTGTAGAGTGAAATACACCCGAGTAGGTCTAATTAATGAAACATGACTCTGAAGTGAATAGCTAACCAGTTACATGAGATGTCTGTTATCTGTTTGGGGACATTTGAGAATGCATGTCATGAGAGAGTAGTTTCCAGATGTAATGTAAAGCTCAAAGTAAACCAAAAAGGGCTGGTACCACCATAACCCTTTCTCTCAGAGAAAGGAAGGAAATAAGTTATGCTCAGGTTTTCACACCCACGCCTCCCTTTTCCTCTTAGGTCATGGGGCTCTTCTACTTCCTGCGAAAGATGTCTTCAGCGCTTTCTTACTTCCTCTAAAAATACCCAGTGAAGTTTCCAGTGGAATTCATAGAGTACAAACTTCCCTTTTGGCCATAACATAATAACACATAACTGAAATCACAGTGGGAAAAACATGATGACAAAACCCATAATGTCAAAGCTCAAGTGACAGACCACAGTTCTTTGGACCTTGCAAGCTATTTCAGTGGACTTTTCACACTAGATCAAATCACTTCGTGGCACTTTTGAGGACCATATTTATAATACAGATACAAGGGCTCTGCCTGCTCTAAGATATCACAGAAACTTTTGTCAATAACTAACCTACTGTATTTATATTACTAATCCAACTAGTGTAGGTTATGCTAGAATGTGTTCATGTCTAGCTTGTTCAGCAATAAGTATACATCGGTAGTCTATAGCAATTTTTTCTCATACATTGCTCAGACGACACGATCCATTTAAAAACCCATAGAGGCTCAGCTTCAGTGGACTTTCAATGGTACTTCAGAATGGGCTGATTACATTGCGTTTATTGGACAAACACCCCAAAATCATCACTTCCAGGGAAGCCCGGTGTCTCTGGGAGTGAATGAGGCAGGATGGTCCGGACGCTGCGCCTCTGGGTGATGATAGCCTTAAAACTACTGTATGTCTCGATCGGAGGGAGAGTTTTCAAGTTCAGTGCTTTGCGGTGCGTTGGCAGGTGAAATTGAGAGTCAAGCTGCAGCTCAAATTCTGATATATTTGTCAGCAATAGCCTGCAGCTAGTTTTTATTTGTCTTTGTACATAGCATACTGTAAAATAATTAATCATTGACAATTTTTTTACAGCTTCCCCTTTTTCAAAGACGAGCTTCTGCCACTGATACAGATGCATTGGCAGTAGTTGTTGGGGTGTAAATTAGTAACCTGACTCTCGCCAGATGAATTTTGTTCCGCCTAGTAAATTAGTGCTATTGACTAAGATTGGCTGAGATAACATTAATATTTCAGTACAAATGTAAAAAATTTTTACGAATTTATTGCAAATTTACGAATATATGAATGTTGTAAATTCAAGGATTCTCATTAATATCCCCATGTAAATTATTATAATGACTAAGCTTATTCCTCTGAAGCATTACGATCTATTGCAGATCCCAGCATACAACACAACTGCTGTTTTAAAATCTTAGTCCTGTCTATGTCTGATTCAAACAGTGGAGAATAGAGCCCGACCAATATGGGATTTTAAAGACGGATACCGATTTCGATATTTGAAAAACCAATAAACAATAAATCATCTACTGTACTCATTCAGCACGATGATATTTTGAATATTTACAATATTGAAAAGTTCTGATCAAGGTGGGACATTGTGTTTAAAATAGGCCTAAGTATCTGGTATCCTAATGAAAGGCTAAATTATGAAATAATTATTATGAATAATAGCATCAGGTCTAATCTGATAAAGACCAATGCCATGATAACTTTCAAGGTATGTAATTGATTTTACCGTTAGCAGCATTAAACAATGTGACACTGCTGCGTCACGTTTCATGTGAGCATTAATACCAGAAATATCTCTGATGCGGCACTGCTGCAGGAAACACTTCCAACATGCTTGCGTGTCGCGTGGAAAATAGGCACTGTTCCTATTTCTAGCTGCCACAATTTCGCAGCATGGCAATGGAAAGACAATACTGGAAATTTAGATGACCGATCAGTACTTGGCTTTCCTTTACCTAATGGTTATGGTTATGGTTATGGGATTTGGCAGACGCTTTTGTGGTAAATTAAGCTTTGTAATTTAAAAAAATAATAATTGGCCATTATAAACGCAGATACCGATAGATCAGCAAATAACTACAGTAATATAGATAAGATAATATGTATATTTATCGATCATGCTCTAGTAGAGAACTGTTAAACACAACTGCTGTTTTACTGACAGACTATTCGCCCTCTCTATGTCTGATTCATACAGTAGAGAACTTTTGGTAATCAATAATAAACTTGTTATAGAAATATAACTACAATAAGCGAAATGCCCCCTCTCTTTCTCTCTCTGTGTATTTCTCTCTCCCTTTCCCTCTCTCTCTGTGTATTTCTCTCTCTCTTTCCCTCTCTCTCTGTGTATCTCTCTCTCTCTGTGTGTATCTCTCTCTCTCTCTGTGTATCTCTCTTTCCCTCTCTCTCTGTGTATCTCTCTCCCTCTCTCTCTGTGTATCTCTCTCTCTCTTTCAGCCTCCTCGTCCAGGGCGCTGGCCTCGCTCTGCTGCTCCTCTGAACATGAACCACTACGCAAATAAGAAGAGCGCGGCGGAGAGCATGCTGGACGTGGCGTTGCTGATGGCCAACGCGTCTCAGCTGAAGGCCGTGCTGGAGCAGGGGCCCGACTTCACCTTCTACGTCCCCCTCATCACCCTCATCAGCATCTCTCTCATCCTACAGGTCTTCGTGGGCGTGCTACTCATCTTCATTGGTCAGTCAGTGAGTGGGCGGGTGGGTTCCGGGATGGGACTGGGTTAATGTTCAACAAAGTGGAAAACCGCATTCTCAAACGTTAACTCTTAAGTCTTTTTCGGACCATGTCTTCAGCAAACATAGGTATTTCGGCCCTAGGTCATCATCAGCGTGGATGGAGTGTTTTCACAGGGGCCATTTTTGACATGAAATGTACGGTAATGGCAGGCCCAGGTGTTACTAATGACATTAATTAAGGTTCTGATCTTGCTACGCTTAAGCGCTCTGCACATTGACACCGACATGAATGCGGCACAGTCCCCTTTCGACATTCGGCTACATTAGATTGCTTTCAATACAACCCCACACACCAGTGTTGCACATATTTTGGCGTTGATGTGTGTTGAAGTGACATGGCACTCATGTCGGTGCCTATTTGCGGAGCACTTTAAATGATCAGAGAGTCTTCATTAGTTTTTAGTAATTAGTAACACCTGTGCTTGCCTTACTATTTCGAGTAGTTAAAATGGCTACTGTGAGAAAGGTCTGTGGAGCTTTGGAATGTGGTTTCTCTGTCTCAGAAGTAAACTGTGTGTACACAAGTTCTCTCACCGTATTTGTTTAATGTGCCCCGCTCACCATCTGGTTTTGTAAACATGATGGTCATTGTGTGCACAAGTACAGCCAATAGAAACAGTAGAGTCTCATCCATCTCACTGCAGACCAACCCCTTTGACTTCTAGGGAAAAGTGGCAATATATGGCTGTGCCTACTGGTGCTGTCTGAGAACAGAAAATGTCTTCTTGAATCAGTTCTGATTAAAATAAGTGGATATTTGAAATGTGAGGGGGAGGAAACAGGCACAGATTTGGCCTGAACAATAGTGGTGTGTACTTTTCAGCTGTTTACAGTCTAATGGAATGAGCTATGTCCTAGGGGAAAAGACTCCTACAGTGATGGGAGGGGTTACAAAATTAAGAATACCCAATGGCCCAATCCCAAAGTCCGAACTCACAGACTCACAGACTTTGCTGCGCATTCTCGCGAAATTTGTAAGGGCTTAGGTCTGTTCCAGTGTTGCATTTCAAAGGGTGTGAGGGTTTGAGTACACACTTACCGAGCCCTTTCCTTGAGTCTGCATCAGTGCAGACTTCACCAAAGGGAATTACCCACAGTTCAAAGCGAGACCATAGGGAAATCCAGAAATTACAAGGTAATTATCCAGGTAAACAACAGCACGACACGTGCATGGTGCAAGTATCAGCAACATCTTTGTTATTAAACATCACCATGGTAACATGTGATCTCGTGAAGTGCTGTCCCAATTCCATTTATACCAATCTGAACCCATGTGGCCTCACACACTCACTCACTTAGCACCTGAGATCAATTAAGTCTGTGAGTCTTTAGTCCTTAGTCCTCAGGGCTCACTTTGGGATTGGGTCAAAATCACATCAATGCGTTTTGTTTGGAATCATGTCAAATACCTTCCCTGTGAAGGATTGAGGCAACTTGGATTGAATTAAATAGAGTTGTCCATTTCAACTTTTAGAATTTAACACGTCAGGACTGCTTAGGAAACTAGTCCTCATTGTTTAAGGCCATAAATCTGACCTCCTTTGTTGCCCAGGTCCTTCCCTTTCTGTCCTGTTCCACCTCAGTGCACAGGCAGAGGGGTCCATTGTTAGACCCTGAGTGAACTTTGACTGCTCTTTTCTTTTCAAGTCAGGAAGATCCACCAAACTAACAATAGTCACTCAAAGTCAGTTTGTCATCATTGGCCTCACCAGACTGCTTGCACAAAGACATTTTCCTGCACTCACACTACGCAACATATCTTGTATTATTAAAAGTTCAAGCTCTACTCAGTAGCCTGGGTGTACCAGACGCACCTATAATCAAATCTGAATTTGCTCTGCAAGTCTGGAAAGGATCCCATTGACACCCGTTTTCCAACCTCCAGGGACATAAGCAGCAGTGCAGTTAAAAGGTGCATGAAATTGGTGCATTAAACTAACAGAATTGTTTCAGAAATGCAGCAATCACATCTTTCATATAAACAATGATTTTAAATGCAGTAGTTTACTCAATTTCAAAGAAATAACACGTTGTTACAGGTTTTTGGTGTTTCGGATGTCAAACAGATGTCATAACGCTTCTTTTCCAGACTGACACGCAGAGCATATTCAACTTTGCTAACAGATTAGCCTGGATTCACCAAAATATTTTCATCACTGTCCAGAGGATTTGCATTGCATTATTAATTGCAATGCAGTATCTGAGATTAATTTTTATTATTAAAATTTTATTTGTTTTTATGAAAATCAATTTTCTCTTTAAATTCAATCACATCTGGAGTACATTTTTTATGGGATTGACATTTTTGTGAAATGGACATTTTGTGAAGCCAATTGATTGTTAATTTCCCAGCCCTGGATTAGGGCTGGGTGATATGGCCTAAAAACAAAATCTCCGAATCGATCCCGATTGAATCGAATGCCATGCTTTCATATTTCAAAGCTGAGGTGCAAGTGGCTACAGTACCACATTCGAGTCCAAGCGTGCTAGGGGACCCAGGTTCGAACATGACACGTGGTCATTTTCCAATCCCACCCCATCTCTCTGTCTCACACACTTGTTTCTTGGCTATCTGAACAAAGTCAAGCCAAGTTTATTTATAACTATAGCTAATTTCATTCAGAGGGGTTATTTAATGTTCTTGAGAAAAGACAAAAAAGGTCCAAAAGATATACTAAAATATACTAAAAATGCACATGGCATGCACAAAATGTTTAGGGCTGGGAAATCAACTACTTAATGACTCCATTTTTAAAAAGTTAGCCCCCATGCTTGTTTTTTCGGTTCTGTGTTATTATTCACCAAAAGGTTTTAGAATTATAAAACCGTCAAAACTCTTACAGGCTAGCCTAGAAACATTTGCCTATTATTCACCTAATCTACCAGTTGGAATAATAAAATGTTTATTTCCTACAGCTAAAACACCTCAGCCAACATGTTACAATAATGCCCTTTTGTCAATGCAGTCTGGGAGCTCCCCCTTCTGTCAGACAGAAGGAGGGAAAAACATGAGCTCTTACTTTATTTTTTAAGAATAAAAAAAAGAGTACAAAAATATAAGATACAAAAGACTGTATGTTGTTATACAGTCCTTTTTTTACAAAGCTTTCAGACAGTCAGGTGATTTTACCGTGCTATGACCCCCAACAGGATACTTTCATGTCTACCACAGTTCTGCTTTTTCTGTGTACGATTTCCCCTACATTATTTTTGAGTATGTTTTTCTGTGGTTTATTTGACATTTAGCTTGTCAAACGGTCTACCCACAAATGTTCACACAAGCACTTTCTTTTGCACAAGGATGATTATATTTCTTATATTCAAACATGATTATACTTTAAGCAGAGTTATACTTTTAAACATGATTCTAGTTTACACATTTTCATTTTTATAGCATGAACATTTCCAGCAAAAGTATTCAAGCAAGGTATACTTTTAGTCAGAATACCTTTTTGATATTGTTATCTTTTTATTTCCAACATTTATTTAATCAACCAAAGTATGGTATACAAAAATTCCCATTTCAATCTTGTTTTCAAGGCCTCTTGGCAGCGTTGCTAGATCCATTTTTCACAAATTTATTCAAATTACATTTATATGTTCTATGACCCGATAATGGAAAAGGACACTACCATTGCTATAATGCACAGCATGCAATGTGTGCATCTTACTTAAACCAAGGTACTGCTGTAGTGTGTATGTGGCATGCCTAGCATGTACTGTATGACATGACTTTAAATTACACGGTTCCCACGCATCCTACAAAACCTGGAAAACAATCCTTACTGTACTTGCACTCCTCTGTTTTTTCTTTCACTGAGAATACTCTACAAGGCTATCCATCAGAGCTCCCAAAAACAGAAAACAACAAAAACAGAAAACAATGTTATTTGAAAGGGTAAATTATGCTCAGCATTATGTTAAAGGGGAAGAACTATGCAGTTTGCTTAGCTTAATATAAACGTCACAGCTTCGGAGTCATTGGAATGGTTTTATGAGTTTTTCTGGGGCGAATGGTGGCCGTTTCGCTTCCCCCTAGCGCCTGTGAGCAGAAAAAACAGCCTTGCAACTTTGGGCCGGCGGGCAGACGGACAGAAAGTCTCGCAGCCTTGTGATGTAACAAATTGCTTTACTGCACTACACACATACACCATAGGCACAGGCTAGAACAAGGTAGCGATGGAGTTTCTCATAGATTCGTCATGGCAGAGCCAGCAAAAAGAAGCAGAAAGCAAGTAAACCGTTGTCGGAGGAACAGGGAAAGACGACCCGGCAGACTGATTGAGGAGTGTCGTAAAATATATACTCTGAAGCTGTATGGGGAGCTCTGCAGAGAAACCTGTGAGGAAAAAAGCAAGAAAACAGCAAAGAAATTGGCAAAACTGCATAGTTTCTCTTTAACATCGAAATGGCCGTTTATGGATGAGACAATTTTGAATAGGCTGCTCTCGGTTATGTAACAAGGCTGTGAACACATCCGAGCTCACATCATATGATGGCACAAGACATGCTGATTGGATGACATCACGGTATGTCAAGTGGCCTTATATAGGCTACTGTAAATGTTTACCAGTTAATAATCTGTGAATGAAATAAGGTTCTGATAATATTGCAATTGGAACTGTAAGATGTATTCTGTGTTATCATTTACATCGTCAGCAGCATTGAGGAGAAAGACACTGACTTGTGTAGTGGATAGAAACAGCAGTTTTTTCACCTCGGAGACCGAGTTTTTTCACCTCGGAGACCTGGGCTCGGATTTAGTGGAATGACTAAGCCCTTCCTTTGTCTAAGAAACGGGATGGCATGCAATGGGGATGTCGGAGCAGAGGCATGCCACAAAGAGAAACACATTAGTGCATAGCGCAATTCCTGTCTTGTCCCACCACCAGCTAAATTGTCACTGACCATTTCCTGGAAATGTCCTGGAAAATGTGTGGGGATCCTGTAGGGCTTTTCACATGAGAAGCGACACCCTCTAGTATTCAATTCATTTTCAATGAGAAAATGTGTGGGAATCCTGTAGGGCTTTTCACATGAGAAGCGACACCCTCTAGTACAGGGGTTCCCAAACTTTTCAACCCGCGACCCCCAAAATAACCGTGCCAGAGACTGGCGACCCCCACTATCCCTGGATGTGACTCAAAAAATAAAATAAAATGTGCGCACTGGCCATACGGCTTATCCAAACACGGGCTTAATGACAACACAAAAGAACAGAGCAGCCTTTTATGATTTTACATATAGAAATTTGCTATATGATAAAAGCAGAATACCTTAGTCAAAAAATAATATCCATGTAACATGAGTGCACATTATTGCTGTCGTGCAAACTTAACTTAAACATTACTTTAATTTCCATTTTAACAGAAGAATATCTCAGTCAGGGTAATATCCACAAACTGTTGTAATGTACATTGTTGCTGCGCAAATTTACATTTTGGCAACTATGTTTCAGCGTTAATCTCATATTATGAGATGGATGCGCCCTATGCGCGGAACACAGCAAGTCCATTCTTGGTTTAATTGTGGAGACGGCCACATGGAGATCATCCTCCACATTTAGACGCGATCTGTATTTGTTTTTAATATATGTCAATGCAGAGAAAATCTTTTCGAACAGGTATGTAGAGCCTAACGGCGTCAGTAGGCTACGTCCATCGCGGCCTTGAATAGCTGTGGATATTCCCTCTCGACTGAAATCCAGAACTCTGCAAGCGTCTTGGAATTAAAATCCGTCTTTAAAGTGCGGTGACAGGTAAAGTGACAGCTCCCCCCCCCCCCAAAACATTTTTTTTATTTGATTTATGGAAATCATTTCGCGACCCACCCCTCGGCGTCCCGCGATCCCCCGGGGTGTCCCGACCCCCACTTTGGGAACCCATGCTCTAGTATTCAATTCATTTTCAATGAGAAAATGTGTGGGGATCCTGTAGGGCTTTTCACATGAGAAGCGACACCCTCTAGCATTCAATTCATTTTCAATGAGAAAATGTGTGGGGATCCTGTAGGGCTTTTCACATGAGAAGCGACACCCTCTAGTATTCAATTCATTTTCAATGAGAAGCAGGCGGGCAAAGCGGGCAATTGGAGTGTTCAGTTTTTGAGGTGGCAGTGCGGGCATTTTAGTTTTGAGTTGTCTTTCACATGTGCACTTACATGTATTCATTTAGCAGACACTGTCGTCCAAACTTACCTATGTGAACTACATTGCAAGGGATTACATTGTCCCCAGTAAAACTTGGGGTTAAGTGCCTTGCTGAAAGGGCACAACGGTGGAAGTTGGGAATAGAACCCACAACTTTTTTAGGCTACTACCTACTATATGTTGGCACAGCTCCTTAACCACTACACTAGCACCGCCCCAATTACACACAATCACACGGGAGGGTTCAGGCCAGACAGCGAGGACCACTTTCCGACTGAAAAGAACCTGCCTCTCTTCTCTCTCAAAATGTGGGAACCACAAGGGGGTAGGGGAACATTCAGAAAGTGTACCACCAATGGGAGGGCCTGAGGCCAATAGATGACCATCTACAGTTAGCTACCAGACGGGTTACTGTGTGTCAGTCCGTTGCTCAATAACACATTTACAGTATGTCACCAAACTTGACTTTTGGGGAACCCTGATTTCCAACTCCATGCTCAAGATGAAACATTTTTTGCCCAAATTTATCTCAAATCAATTCCCAAATCCCACATTTGAATTCACATCTACTACTGTATAAAGACATTGTTAAAACAACAGTAAGGAGTTTTGGTTAAATAAAGGGAACAAGTAAAGACATAAAAATTTCTACAAGTGCTGTTGGCACTGAAAAAGCTTGCTGACAAGTGTTTTCTTTTTTCTTGATGGTATGGTTGGAAATATGCTGTAAAAGCTTATTTTTGAGTTGTGTTCCATTTTACAGAACTACACAGTGCATTGCTTGCATGACTGGTGGGAATGACCACTGTATTTGACGTTCACATGACCACATACCATCAAAATGTGTTTGCCTAGAACACTTACCTCAAGAAATGTTCATTTTGTCTTTCCGTACAGTGAAGTGGAATCTTAACGATGAGAGCAAGCACTTTAAGCTCAACGTACTGGAGAACATCACCACAGCAATGGTCTTCATAATAGTGGTAGTCAACGTCTTCATAACGGCATTTGGTGTCCAGCGGCCTAACGTCAGTGCATGAGGCATAGGGCCCACCTATGAATAGGTAAACACAACATAGCCTACATGCCACGTGTTTGTCTTCGGTATGTGTCATATATTAAGAGGGATAATAAATATGAATTTAGACATTGATTTATTTTTGTGTATGTATACTGTTGTATACTACTTAAAAGCCTCCAATCTTAAATAATTTATTTGAAGGAACATGCCAAGATTTTGGGAAATCAGGTTATTTGCTATCTACCTCAGAGTTAGATAAGAGTACCCTCCTTGTCTCTTGATGACATGTTGACATGTTGTGACTTGTGTAGGTATGTGTAAAAATACCAACGTAAAATAAAATGAGACAGCAAATTTCTAAGCAGGTCAATTCTTGGAACTATATTCACATGGTAAATAATAAAACATACATGAAAATAAAATGGTCACCTATGGGAGATAGAGGCAAGTTTTTTTCCACCCACTTCAATGAATTATGCTAAGCTAGGCTAACAGTTGGGGGTATCAGACTGAGTTATTGGGTGACGGGAAGGGGAGCCTATGTATCCTCTTATCTGTATCTGGAGTAGACTATTAATAAGCTTTTTCCCCAAAAAGTTGATGTGTTCCTAAATATAGCACTTGCATCTTATATCACTTATCTGCTTATTTCTTTTAGATTAATTTACTATACATATTTGCTGATAGATGTAATTAGCAGTTTTTAGGTGGACATACAAAATATACTAAGAATTTACATTAACCATCACACCATTATTTATCTCTCACAGGAAAAACAAAAAACGAACACAAAGCTATGAAGCACACTGAACATTTTGTAGACCAAAGACTCACAACAAAAACTCATCAATGCAATGAAGAGCCTGTGATACCCCTGTCCCATATCGCATCATAGCCATTACATGGACACTGTAACTCCTGTCACTTACCAACCCTACCCTCTATGCATGACTGAGATTACATACATTTTAAGGAAAATATTTATTTTCTATTGGAGATATGAAGTTTTTAATGCTGCCTTTTTATGTACATTGTTTTATTTTGACTTCCTCTACTACTGCCTAAGGTGCCGTTACCAAGTACATTTGTGCATTAATATTTGTTAGAAAGATGTAGCCTAGGGTGTCTATATAGTGTGTGGGCCTACTGTTTAGACTGCGATTCTAAAATGTTTGTCAAAGTTTGTTAAAGGAACCATATGTAAGAAATGTATTTCAATTCATCATAAAATGGCTCTGATATGCCACTAGACATTAAGAAATCATGTTCATTTCAAATACATATATCACTGACAACGGTAGTCCGGCCAGGATATTGTCATTTAAAAAGTGAAGTTGCAGCCTTCAACTGATGTTGATGTTTTCATGTTGTGTTTTGGCCTGATGCGCCACCCTCCACCTGTCTACTAATCACAAAGTCAGTAGTGTTTCGGCATCCGGGTTGCCAGTTCTGTCAGTCAGAGGGGAGGGGGAGAGGACACTCTGCTCTACAGTAATTTGAAAGTGATTGCAGTACCAGTTTTGGCCACAATCTTACATATGGTTCCTTTAAATTTTCGCTCATCATAGTCCTTGCTGTCCATTCTGTGTTTGTACTCCTGCACCTTTAAGACCGTACGCCAGGTATATGCAAGCAACATAGTTACAGTCCTTACACAGACCACCATTACAAATATAAGCAAATCATGCAGTAATTTTTTCTATTGTATAGTTTACAGTATACAATTTTCTGTATAGTTATTTTTTACTATGGACCAAATTATTCAGCCTCACCAATATGTTTGTGATTGTTTGAAATTCTTTTTGTATGACTATTTATCCTTGTTAAAAACAGTTTGTAAAAAAAAGCAATCATGTTCAAAACTATATGTATATAAGCATTTGTGTTTTATTGTCTCTGAAGTCACACTGGCAAAAGGCAGAAAAAGAAAAGTCCCACAATGAAGAACAGCCCAGAGAAGAGCTGGTGGGTATTCCAGAACGTTGATTAGTCACAAGCCTTCCATTCCATTCGCAGAGTGTAGGCTGAAACAGTTAAGCTTCCACTACAGACAATGAAACTGGCTACACCAGGCGTTAAAGCAATGCACACATTTGAAAAAAAAAAAAAGATCAGTCTTCTTAAACTATTTTTATGCTCTGTGAACTAAACGTGAGTTGCTCGCCTGCTCCTTGTAAGTGGGAAAACCTAGTAGAGCAGCATTATAGGTTTGTTTTGCAGGTAGAATTGGACCATGGTGCTCTTCTATTACAGTAGATGCTTTACCACATGCTCTTGAGTTAATTCAGCCAGGCTTGTGACTACTTCTTGTTCTTGGAATACTCCAGCTTCCAGACATGCGGATACAAGTTTACTGTAAGAACAGGGGGTGTAACATAATGATTATGTGAATACCAGCCAGGCGTAGTGTGTAGTTTTACTGAATGTCAGCAAGAAAACAAAATATTAGAAAACACATGAAAAAAAAATATATTTGACAGCCCAGAGCTGAAAAAGGTTAAGGCCACAAGGAGCATGTAATCCATGAAGAGCAATCACCTGCAGGTCAAGAGGACTGTTATGGAAGTACAGACTGTATAAATAAGAATCAACTACTTTGCTTGCGAAAGTTAAGGAAGCCTTCAACTTGTACTGAAGACATGATGTCCCTGCCGCTATACTGACATAAGTAAACTCCAGTGCAAGATTTTTGTATGGCTAGGTTTGCACTTGAACAGTCATTGTTTATGCATTTGTTTGGATTATGACAGAATGAAAAAGTAGATTTTTTTTCTGGACCTTGATCATTTCTTTGTGAGACTAGTACAAGAAGGTTGTAAGTTACATTTAAAATAAAAAGGCATCTTCAGGTTTCTCACTGATGTGTCCCAAATGGCAGTAGACGGATTAAGCTACTTAGTGAACTGTAGATAAAAGTCCATCTTAATACGCAGCATGTTATGCAGAGATATATTCTCTAGTTAGACTGTTGCTCCAATGATTTTCCGAGACAAGTTTAAGTAACAGGTATGCAACCCATAGGATTTCTAAATAAATACATTCCCTTCATGTCAAAGATATCTAATAAAACAGACCCAAGAGCACACTTCCCACTAAGAATATGTAGTGGAAAATATAATGAGGCAGACAATCTATGATTCCTTTTCTCTGTTACAATTAGTTATGTAAACCGAGCAAACAAAGGTCAATTGCCCCAAGAATGCATACAGCCCTTATGCATTGAAAAAGGCATACACCTTATACAGAAATGTGCTAATCTACAAGAGCCTCCATCATAAGAGCCAATGCCAAGGCATGCATAAAAAAAGTATACTATGTATTGCATGTGTACAAATAATGCATTGCAAATATGACATACAAATTGTGAATCCCCTGATTTCGGTACAAATTTGACACCATGAGATGTTTTGGAAGTGTCCTGTGTGCAATCGGATGTCTTGTTGGTTAACGTGAAGTTGGACTACTTTGGAATAGGGTCCTCTGTGTACCATATCAAAACCTCCCGGACTCGGCGCCCCAGACCCAGAGCCGCCAGGCCCAGAGCCCTGCTGGTGCCACCTGCCCCTTTGGACTCTGCAGAAGGGAGAGGTGGAAAGATTTCATTTTGCACAAACCGGACCTTGCGCTCATACATGTGCAGACCAGTATGAATAACCTGTTCATGAAATATTACTTTTTTATATGAAAAAAACAACAACATTTACCATGTTTTATTTTTAACCAATTTAAGAGTCATGAAAAAAAAAGCAAGAAGTCAAAGCTATCTGCTGTTAAGATGTCTCTAACAGCTTCAACTACCATGAATGGGATCAGCTTTTTTATCTAGCCAGCACCTACAAAGCATGGTAACTATATGGTGTGTCACGAGTTTATCGATCAGCTTTCTGCGTAATCAAAACTAACTGGACAGGGTGTTTCCAAACAAACCTCATAATTGATTGATCACACAAAGCCATGACTCACCTCCACAGTAATACAGAAGCGCTACACCTACTGCCACGCTGAAGCAACTTAGGAAAAACAAAGGACCTGGAAAGGATCAAAACAAATGCTCAGCGATTGTGTGTTTCTATGTGTGCATGAGCTTCAAGCCAGCTCAAGCCGTGTTAACATCACTCTTAAAAGGCCAACGGAAGATGGCTACTAGACTGTAGCCTCGTCCTTATCAATCCACTTTTAATGTCTGAAGTAGACAGTAAGGCATTGCAGGACGTATATGTAGTTCAGGGGGTCATTCATATTTAAAGGGGACCTTGGTAACTATTTTAACTTTTTTTCAACAGTAATAAAACCGTTTAGAAATCATTTGGATGGTTAAATAACCTGTTCTGGTAAAAATGGTAACTTTCCCCGCTCCCCCTAGTGTCCCCAGACGGATAACCAACCTTGCAACATTGGGACTGACGTCCCGGTAAGAGAAGTGAGAAACAAGAAACTCATTTTAAATCGTGTTTCTTACCTTGCAACGTCCACATTGTTCTGCCGAACTTATGCTAACCGTTTCGCTAGCTTGTAAACAAATCCACATTTGCTTTATAGTTAGTTTTTTCACCAGTTTGAAATAGTGTAATGCACAACTTCTCCAGCGGAGCGAGAAATATAGCTAATCCTACCAAGGGGGGCTTTAAAGGAGAATTCCGGTGTGATATTGACCTAAAGTGTATTGAAACATGATACCGAGTGTGAACGTATGTCTCATAGCCCATCTCGGCTTGTCCCCTGCACTCCAAAATCTGGCGCTAGTTAGCCGATGCTACCAACAGCTTTTTCAATAGTGGTGCTTCGGCATCGGGCTAGCCATGCAAATAAATCACTGTTTTACACCCATTTACAAGGCTCAATGTATGGTTATGGTTATGGTTATGGATTTAGCAGACGCCTTTGTCCAAAGCGACATATAAATACAAAACAACATAATAATATTTAAAAATGAACAGGGAACAGATTAAAATCTAGGTCAAATATAGTAAGGAGAATAGTTGTAGTACACAATAATATCAATTCAATCAATAGCCTAATAAAAAAGCAATGTAAAAAAAGGGGAAAGGCAATAATAAAACAATAATGTCAATTCAATCAATAATATAAAAACAATAACATGCTAAGACTACATTAAGGAGAATATCAATAATAAACAATAATGTCAAATTAATTAACAGCCCAATTAAAATAAAACAACATTATATAAACCATAACACATAAGCGCTTAAACAACTAAGTATATGTTGAATAGGAATGTCTTTAGACCCCTCTTAAACGACCCAAAACTACCACAGGAACGGAGACCACTGGGCAGTTCATTCCACCAACATGGAACCACTGAAGAAAAGAGTCTGGAATTAGACCCAGTTTTTATGACTGGTCGACACAACATACGCTCACCAGAAGACCGCAGTGGGCGGTTGGGGATGTAAGGCTTGATTATTGAATTAAAATAACTAGGAGCAGATCTAGTTAGTGTCCTATAGGCCAAAGTGAGAGATTTAAATTTAATTCTGGCTACTATAGGGAGCCAATGGAGAGTAACTAGGAGAGGAGTTACATGTGTCCTCTTTGGCTGATTGAAGACCAGGCGTGCTCCAGCATTTTGAATCAGCTGTAATGATCTTGTTACACAAGCGGGTAAGCCAGCTAACAGTGAATTACAATAGTCCAGCTTAGAGATGACCATGGTCTGAACAAGAAGTTGTGTGGAATCTTGTGTCAGATAAGGTCTGATCTTCCTAATGTTGTAAAGCATAAACCGGCATGATTTTGCAATAGAAGCTATATGCTCAGAGAAGTTAAGTCGGTCATCAATTACAACGCCCAAGTTTCGTGCCGATCTAGTTGGGGTCAGTGAAGTTGAGTCAAGCTGGATGTTAATCTGTTGGGGAATAGCTGTTTTAGCTGGAAACACCAAAAACTCTGTTTGAGAGATTAAGCTGAAGGTGCCGATCTTTCATCCAGGCTGAAATATCCTTAAGGCATGCAGAAATCCGGTGGGAAACACTAGAGTCATCAGGTGGGAAAGACAGGTAGAGTTGAGTGTCGTCTGCATAACAGTGATAGTCAAATCCATGGGAGCGAATGGTATCACCTAAGGAAGTGGTGTAAATAGAGAAAAGCAAGGGTCCTAATACTGATCCCTGAGGCACACCTGTGGTGAGGGCATGAGACTTAGATACTTGTCCCTGCCAAGACACGTTGAAAGAACGCCCTTTAAGGTAAGATTCAAACCAGTCAAGAGCTTTTCCAGAAATTCCCAGTTCAGATAGTATAGATAGGAGAATGTCATGGTTAACAGTATCAAAGGCTGCAGATAAATCTAGTAGAATTAATACTGATGACTGAGCAGAGGACTTAGCTACTCTCAATGCTTCAGTCACAGACAGAAGAGCAGTTTCAGTAGAATGACCACTCTTGAAACCAGACTGCATAGGGTCTAGTAGATTATTCTGATGAAGAAAGTCACAAACTTGCTTGAAGACCACTTTCTCCAAAACCTTTGACAAGAAAGGAAGAAGGGAGACAGGTCTGTAGTTCTTCACCTCAGTTGGATTAAGTGTACTTTTCTTTAGCAGAGGTGTAACCCTAGCCTGTTTAAAAGAATAAGGAACTATTCCAGAACTGAGTGAAGCATTAAATACATGTGTGACTGCTGGTAGAACAGCGGGTGAGATAGACTGTAGAAGAGTGGACGGGACAGGATCGATCTAATGGGCATGTTGTTGGACGACATCGCTGAAGCAATTGAGAGACTGCTTCCTCATCAAGAGGAGAGAAAGAGTCAAATGATGGGGTCATACTAACACAAGGCAAAGCCCTCTTTATAGGAGCATCAAACTGAGCACTTATTTTAGCAACTTTTTCAGTGAAAAATGTTGCAAAGTCATTTGCTGACAGTGAAGTAGTTGATGGTGGTGCTGGAGGATTGAGGAGAGATTTGAAAGTAGAAAAAAGTTGTCTACTGTCAGTGGCGCTCTCAATCTTGCTTTGATAGAATGCCTTTTTTGCAAGTGTAACAGTGGATGAAAAGGATGACAGCAAAGACTGGTAGTTACTAAGATCATTTCCATCTCTGGATTTACGCCATTTCCTCTCAGCAGCTCTAAGTTCCTTTCGTACTGAGACTATACTGTTCGTCAGCCATGGATGGCGAGGTTTAGAACGAGTAGGTCTTGAGGAAAGAGGACATGCTGCATTCAGACAAGATGCCAGTGTAGAGCAGAGAGTCTCTGTAGCGTCATTAACCTCAAGTGTCAAGAATGAGCTAGGAGTAGGTAAAGCAGATGTTACTAATGTTGCAAAATGGTCACTTGAGAGGCTTCTGAGATTACGCCGGAACGAAATTATCGGAGGAGGAGCTGCTGGGTTATCCAGGAGACACACAGAGAATCTGATAAAGTGATGATCCGATACATGTAATGGATTAACCAAAACCTTGTCTGTATTACAGTTACGTACCAGAATTAAATCAAGATCTTTACCAGCCTTGTGAGTAGGAGGACTGTGGACACGTGTGATATTAAATGAGGAGAGTAAGGACAGGAAGTCAATTGCAGACGAGTTATCCAAATGAATATTAAAATCGCCAAGGATTAATAATGGGCATGCATCCATTGGAATAGCAGACAGTAGAATGTCCAACTCGTTCACAAAGTTCCCAAGTTGTCCTGGAGGGCGATAAATAACCACCAAGTATAATTTGTATGGTTCAGTTATCATGATGGCATGATATTCAAACGAGTTGTGGACCTGAGCAGGCAGCAACTGTGTAAACCTCCAATCATCAGAGACGAGAAAGCCTGTCCCGCCTCCTCTACCAGACAAACGACTGGTATGCGAAAAAGCATAACTGGTCGACAACGCTGCAGGCGTGGCAGTATTCTCCGGCCTAATCCACGTCTCTGTAAGCGCAAGCAATTGAAGCGATAACTGTGAGGCCAGAGCAGGAATGAAGTCCGCTTTATTCACTGCAGATTGGCAATTCCACAACCCTACAGAAAAAGTAGGACAAGCCTGCTGAACTGATTGTTGCCTTTCAACACCAGTACGCTTATTAACCTGACCGGATACAGGGATATGTTGAAGGCACATTATTAGAAGGCTTGTCAGCTAACAAGACAAGGTGAGACAAGAGTGAAACTTATCTGAGAGGTGCCTTGCTTGTGTCCTTGCTCGGTGGACTCGTCGCAGGTAGACTCGATTCGTCTTGACACGAGTAAGTCTTCACACGAGGACGGCTGCACACGAGCGCTGACGCCTCCGCTGACGCTCCAGCACAATAACCACTTTAAATGCTAGTCCTAATTGATCACGCGGAAAACCACCCCCTCTAAAAACTCACGACACCAAGGCCAGTCTAAGCGCAATTAAACAGACAGCCGTATTGAAAACAATATCAACTACCACTACCCACTACGGCTAATAACTAGTTTACCAACTTGTAACTATGACAACTACATAAACAAATCCCTTAACAACACGAGACTCCCATACAATTAAAACTTACAGCAAGTGCGGACGCAGCTCCAGAAAAAACCTGTGTATCTCCACACTTCATTGGTAGATCAGATTCCAAAAATAATTCAGTGGAAATGCATGGATTCCAGTTTCTTCCAGTAGCAGCAACTGGAATCCATGTATTTCCACTGAATTTTTTTTGGAATCTGATCCCTTATCATACCTGTTCATTCTTACTCGTCGCTCTACTTATCGTGACTAAATTCAAGATGGCTGCAAACGCTAAACTTCGTGAAGATACTGTCTGTATAAATCGTCTTGTAAGTAAACTACCAGTGCTTTTTCAAAGTTCTCAATGTCTCGTTTTAAATGTCAGGGCCCTCGGAAGTCTACCAATGAAATGTGGAGATACATTGAGCCACGTAAATGGGTGTAAAACAGTGATTTATTTGCATGGCTAGCCCGATGCCGAAGCACCACTATTGAAAAAGCTGTTGGTAGCATCGGCTAACTAGCGCCAGATTTTGGAGTGCAGGGGACAAGCCGAGATGGGCTATGAGACATACGAATTGAAATTGAACTCATGTTTCAATACACTTTAGGTCAATATCACACCGGAATTCTCCTTTAAGTGGTGCATCTCCTAATAGAAGATCCCTATGACTTTACAAGAGAAAGAAACACCAGGGTTTATTTTATCAGAAGGTTTACCTTAATTTGAGTTAACTTTACCAAGGTTTATCACAAAACCACATACTTGGAATACCCAGGTTTCAGACTTGGGGAAATGTGTTTACACACACAGCTTATGCACACACAGTCTATGCATTGAACACAGTAGCTTAGACTGAGGGAGTGATCAAATAAATACTAAATAGACAACTGAATAAGTGAAAGGATGGTAGCTAGAAAGATGTAGAGAGGCAGTTAGGGTTTAAAAAAGACCAATGTAGTAAAAAGATAAATAAAAAATAAACATGACTCGTACTTACCTCTGTCATTTAGCACAAATCTCTGTCTAGGGGTGGATGCTGGACTAATGACTAGGTCTATAGATTCTGTACAAAACAAAGACAAATAGTTACATCAAAGCAAGTTACTCAGCTGATACAAGCATACAAGACACAAACACAGAAAAAGCAAACTGCTAGCCTGTTAAGAATGAGAGTGCCTAACCTCTACGGCGGAGGCGTGTAGGCAGGCCGAAGTACACCTCCTCCACATGAAGATGTAGCGCTCGGTAGAACTCACGGCACGCCTCCTCACCCTTCACTTGCAAGTGTGTCAGGAGTTCGGCCAGCCGAATGCAGGTGGGGACATCCAGATCCCTGAACTGCAGCAGTTTGGAAAAGGTTACAATGACCCACAGCCAGCCACACTCTTAATTCCATACTCAAAGAAATAATAGATGTACTGTAGGATATCTAAAATCTCAACCTGGCTCATGTCTGGGCCCTAATCATTCCCTAGCGTAACTGGCTCATTCATTAATTTGAAAGTTTGGGGCAGCCATGGCCTACTGGTTAGCGCTTCAGACTTGTAACCGGAGGGTTGCCGGTTCGAACCCCGACCAGAAGGCCATGGCTGAAGTGCCCTTGAGCAAGGCACTTAACCCCTCACTGCTCCCCGAGCGCCGCTGTTGTAGCAGGCAGCTCACTGCACCGGGATTACTGTGTGCTTCACATCACTGTGTGTACACTGTGTGCTGTGTATGTTTCACTAATTCACGGATTGGGATAAATGCAGAGACCAAATTTCCCTCATGGAGCATAAAAAAAAAAAAAGAACACCTGCTGATGATGTGCTACATCTTCCTGAAAGAAAGAAAACATCCTTCACAGGATTATTGAGTGATACCTTTTTGGCCTCATTGTCGGTGAGAACCTGGGGGTAGATCCTGTTGAGTTGAAGGATGAGTCTGTCTACTACCTCTGTATCCAGACGCCGATCAGCCTTCAAGAACCGGCTGTCAGCTTGCAGCTGTTCCAGGAAGGTTTCTGACGCAAATAATCCATGCAATAACATTAGGCTATATCATAGCAGCAGGAACAGACATTGGAATAATCATTAATTGGGTGAGTAATGTAGGCTACCTATGATTAAACATCACCAGAGACAGCAAAATATTTTGACACTGCCTGTCTGGCTTGAGAAGAAAATAATTTAATGAAAAATAAACAATAACATAAGCAGGAGACTACAAAAGGATGATGGCAACAGTTTTTAAATCCAATAATATGGGCAATAAAAGGGCAGACTCGGAGCGCAGAATCTGGCGACACATCTTTGTGTTGATATTATTGCTTCTACTAACTACCAACAACCAACTAAATTAAAGCATGGCTAGGTAGGTGGTCGTTCCGGACACGCAGACTTTCACTCGACAACTGTTCAAACTAAACGCCCCTTGTGAGGTTCTGCCTTCCACAAGACCAAGTTGTCCACGTAAACGGAGACGTAAAGCTTATTGCTTTGCAAGACATAAATGCAGCTGGGCTTATAAACATCAAGAGAGTCGACATTCTCGCTTCTCTTTAAGATCAACGTACAATAAACTACTTTGGTCAAACAAGTACCACTAACTCAATTACTAGCCTAACTAACCTTTACTGTAAATGGAGCTAGGCTACTGACACTATTGAAGTATACACGGGCAGGGAGAAGAGCTCAAGGGTAACTAGCTGACGCTTACGTCACGCACAAAGGATACAAATGTAACACAATGTAGCCTACCAATATCGTCGCCATATAAACACTGACCCAAAGTAAATATAAGCGCTGTTTTTCGTAGAGACCAAATTCGAAACAAACCTCCCATTGCAGATTCCTTCTACCCTGCCCTTTGTTCTGACACTCCCATTATGGTAAGCTGCCTGGAGGGTCGAACAGGAAGTAACGCAAAGACGGCAAGATGGCAAATAAGAGTCGTCCTGCTGATTCGAGTCTTCGAAGTGAGTGACTGTCCAGTCGAATCGGTTCATGGTTCAAGTCCAGAAATGCATTCAGGTCCTTCAGTCAAACTTCCGGGACATTGGGACAAAATAGGCTTGTTTTCAATTGACAAGTTTAAGAGTTTGGATTTAAATGCATTCATAAATAAATAAACACACCAGCAAGCAACAGAAGCAAATAAGCCTAATGAAATATTAGCGAGGCTGCCCACCCAAGTTAGGTTTGTTAAAAAAAATATTTAGCCTAGGCCTACTGTCCACTTCCCTCAGTTGATGTTGGCTGCCCTGCCAATGCTTCATATTTCCATACTTAAAATGTATGAAAATGAGCACATAATCAGATAATGCCTCAACATATTCAAACTTGCCTAGAGCCCTTGTCTCAGGATTCCCTCGGTTCTGTAAAGTGCTAAAATCTAAATTATAATACACAACATCATTCCCACACACTCATACACAGCACCACCACAACCACAAAACACTCACACAGAACATACACAACACACACATCAGAGGTTGTTCCAACAAATGCGTTTCTGTGGCAGTGTGCAGATACCCTGGAAATCCAGAGTTCCCGCGAGAACACAATGGAATTGTCTCTGTGAGACACTCTGGCAAAGAGCAATGATGCACGTTACTTTTTCCCCAACATTCCTGGAAACCAGCTAAACTGATGAAGAAAGCGCTGCAACGTTGGAGGACAGTACACATTGGTCGTAGTGTTATCCCATTGCGTTTAAGTCCGAAATCATTCAAAGTAAACATGGTCTAGTGTTATCCAATTGCGTGCAGTGAGATTTTTAAATGCATGCTTGTTGCCGCCCCTCAAGTTGGGCCATTGCATTGCTCTTTGCCAGACCCTTAATCTTTCTAGATTATCAGGGTCTGGATTTTCCAGGCTAGTGTGCAGAGGCCAAATCAACCAAAACAGGAAACAAAATTTTGCTTTATTTGTCCGAAATATGCTGTACTCCATTACATTAACACTGATCAATGTCTCAACAACACTCTCAGGCATTTAGATCAACTTAAAGGAGAATCTCTGTTTCTCAAAGTCACTGAGTAGCCTACTGTTGGTACGGAAAAAAACAATCAGTTCTACTTAGTGTTGCTGCAGCCAACAAACTAGAGCTGCTAGGGGCATGAACATGGGCTCATGAACATGCCCCCGGAGTGTAGTAGTGCACTGATGTAATAATTGCTATTGCTCAAGTGCTTAATTGCTTTCAGTGCTTTTGACTAATGCACTTTAATCAAGTTACTGTAGCCCTCTTTCTAGATCTGTGCATCTTTACCTCCATATCATGTAATCGATCTCTTGAGCTTTAATCTCTGGCAGCCAGGTGAGATATGTCCCAGGTATCACCATCTTTTGGCCTTCTACTGCAGTGTACTTCAAATTCTGAACTTATTTTGGAGGCCTGAAAGAAAAAGGTCAGAACTATCTCACATCACCAAACCATTAATTGCCACATGAAAGTCAGTGGTGGCCCTTCTTCTGTTGTGTAGCCTATACATAGGGCTAGCTAGACAGAACTGAAGTGAAAGTCAGGGTCTTTCTTCTGTTGTGTACAGTGTCTACACAGCAGTGAAGTGAAAGTCAGGGTCTTTCTTCTGTTGTGTATAGTGTCTACACAGCAGTGAAGTGAAAGTCAGGGTCTTTCTTCTGTTGTGTACAGTGTCTACACAAGTGAAGTGAAAGTCGGTCACACATATATTTAATTTCTCATAAATGAACAAAGAACAGTAGCAGATAGTAGTTCATTGAACTGCCATCAGCTGGGAGGACATACTGCACAACAGTGGACAATAAAGCCTAAACTGTTGACATCTGCAGGTGTGCTAATCAATGCTACTTTGTTAAATATTCTGTTTCACATTGAGAGCACAGACAAATTATAGTCAAGTAGGTCAACTGACCTCTCCATAAGGGTTATCATACTCCATTCACCTGCATCCCTCCTAGTACACGTCAGAGTTCACTAAGGACACAATCCATGGCCATTGAATCAGCATTTTAGTGCAGTCAGCCCACACAGTCAACTGTTCTGTAAGTCGCTTTGGATACATATATCTGCTAAATTAATATATGCTAAATTAATAAATGCAATGTTAATATAAAGTGCTCCCCGGACAACTATATTTGATTATTTCACATGATTGCTATGAGTTTCCTTTCTCAATGATTTTGAAGTGAATTAATGTCAATAAAGTTTTGTTAAATCATTATTTTGAGTTGTTTGACATGTTTGGGTTTACAGTTTGCATACCCTAAACACCTGGTATTGCACTTTGTAGCTTCCTATTGTGTTACTTTAGCCTTGGAGAGAATTTCTATTTCTAGTGTAAATCATGCTGGGCCTGAAGCAGATGGCTATTATGTAGAGCATTCCTCATTGCTCTTCACCGAAAGATTCTGTGGTTTATATTTACATTAGATGGAATAAAAATGTTCATCTGCACATAATCATTTTGTTTATGACTAGAGAATATATTCTGCATCTCTTGAGCCAAAGATTTTTTGATAAGACTTTATTATGTGATTGCAAACAGAGCTGAAGGTGGATGCTTATGTCAGTGCAGTGACCAGAATAGGACACTAGAGGGCAGACTGTTTTTCTCCCAAGTTATCAGACACAGAGACAGACGTTTTCTTTGAATTCTTTATTCAGTGATATTTTATTCTGAAGTGGTATCATAATTTATATTTATAATATTATATATTTTTTAGAATCATCAAAGCCAGATACACCCATTTCTATTTAAAATATTAATATTTTATTTGCAACTTTACAGTACAAATGAGATGTAAACATACAAATTGAAATACACTGCCAGGCTAATTTACTTGTAAATGACTGTTGATGAAACTATTTAAATATTCGCTACACTACAAATGAATATATGTCTGTCTTTCCCAGGTAATACCATGTCTTGGTTCTGGATTTTTTTTTGTTTACCAGCAGACTTTAACAAGCATTGTTTAAATGTCCTAGTGAAAAACAGGAAAGCAAAGACAGAGGACTGGATGAGTCTTTCCACTGACAGTGATAAAGTGATAAAAAAATAAACAGACAGTTTGTTGTAAAAAAATCAAATTTTTTTGTGTTTGACAAACAATTAAGTTTTTTGCATTTTTTCTTTGGTATACACAGGAAAAGATGTCAAATTCCTTGCTATTGGATAAATAGTGGCCAAATCTCAAGTACCCAACAACCCAGCTGAAATAGCTGAAATATTATATTAAAACAGAGTAGGCCTACACGGCAACCATCATACTGATGGGCAATATACATTTAAAATATTTAGTTATTTACATACACTGTTGTATATGTAAATAGATGCATTCAATTGAAATAAAAAACATTTTCACATACAACTATGCAGACACTGCAGGTGAACATGTCTGCTTGTGCTAAAACATGCAAATGGCACAGAGCTATGCAGAACATCTTCATAACCATATTATCATTTGGGATATTTCAGTCTGGATGAAAACATCGGCACCTTCAGCTCCAAAACTGAGCTCATGGTATTCTCAGCTACTGCAGCTATTTCCCTACAGATCCGAAGAATCCTCCATAGAAATGCATGGGGTTAGTTCATGACGCCAACATGGCAGTAGTCTCTACACATATCCCGTCCCTTCCTGTATGCCTCCCCATTCACTTGAATAGGAATAGCTGCCCCATAATTGCCCAAAGTGTGTTACCAAGATGGCTGCTGAGTGGGGGGACTTACCTAAAAGGACTTGGACATCTTCACTGACCCCAGCTAAAACGGCACAAAACGTGGATGTCACAACCGATGACCGACTAAATTTCTCATTTACTGATTCACTGTTTGTCATTTTTGGCAAAAAAAAGGGCCTCGTAAGGCATCATATCAGAGACATACACCCATGTAGGCCTATTATAGGGAAACTTCCTCATAACAACCACGATCAAATGGCAGTCCAACTGGGTCCCTCAGCCAGTTCCTTTTGCTGGTGGCCGTATGCCATCTTCAGCCCTATAAAATCCATTTCATCAATTGCTAGCATTAGTAAATGCTCAGTTTGGAGGCCCCTTTGAGAAAGCACTATCCTGACAGACACAAAGACACAAGCACTATCCTGACAGACACAAAGAGCTCAAAGACACAAAAATATAAGAACCACACTCTCTTAACTTCTCACAATATTGTGTTGTTAAAACTGAAAAACAGAGGAACTGCAGTGTTATGTAAAAATGGCAGCCAGGCTGGTGTGAAAAGGCATTTTCAGACCAGGTATTTGTGGATGAAAATCCTGTCTTTTCAGGAGTAGCACGGAACATTGTCAGGGCTGTAAGGAATTAAAACACTACATTAGGCTAAACAATTAACAGAATCAGAGAACACTAAATTAATTATTGACTACACAAATATGGATTATGTAGCATCTCTTTAGCTTCTTGGTAGAAAGCTGTCATAAGTCTACTTTGAAGCAGAAAAACATACTTTGTCATCAGAGGTGTATCAGATCCACTGAAATTTGCACCATTCTGCTGTAGCACAAAAAAACACCAAAACAAAGATTCAATGATTACCAACATGTATCAACAGAATTTATATATTTTTGAATATGTTGCTATAGTCTAGTGATATTGAGGACCTCCTGCCTTCTAAGCATATATTTGGAATTACATCATTGGATGTCTAGATATTTTTTTACAGGAGTGGGAAAGTAAGATGGCGGGAGAATTGGGAGAGTACCATGGGTTTGGAGAACTTACACCTGAATGTGGTATGCATGCTGCCGCTTGCACTAAAGCTCCCCTCATGGCTACAACTACAACTACATGCTGAACCATTAAATGACCAGTTATCAGGTGTTTTTCCCTTGCTGAGCAAAATAGAGAAAAGAGAGATACTGAGAGCGAGATAGAGAGATACTGAGAGAAGCACAGATGTGTTTTACCAAATCTGAGAACTTCACACAGCATTCAGAGGCAGCCTCTTTGTCTGTAAAAACAAAAATATGTTAACATTACCACTGATGCAGCAATAGAGTCAGAAAACAAATATACAATATAGAATTGTAAAGTTTACCAAAATCCAGTCCCACCTTGTCTTCTCTGTGGTGCAAGTCCAGTCTCATTTTGTGTCCTCATTCTTGTCCAAAATAATGTCCCAAATCCAGCCACAATAATCACAATCAAAGGCAAAATCACAGTCACAATCACAATCGAAGAACCTGGAATAAATCAGAAGTCACTTCAGAAAGAACATTAAAATTCACAAATAAAAAATGCAACTGATACTTTAAATCAAAAACTATAAATAATGATTCTGATACTGTATCTTTCATGAGGGCTCTGCACTCGGACCTATCTGACTTACGTACACCCCAAAGTGAGTGGGTGCTGTAACAGGCCCTATTTTAACGCATGGTCTGAAGTGTATGGTTTAAATACATTTTGGGTGTTCTTATGTTTCTTAATGACCGGTAATCATAGGTGTGTTTTGGGCATAATATCCATTAAACCAATGAGAGTGCCATCACCCATACCCTTTAAGAGCATGGAACACTTGGACCACAGCATTTTGGCATTATGATGTTGAGTGAACACATCTCTGCAGAAGGAATCTGCAACTGTCTATGTAAGCGCAGGATACCATCAAGCTTGTTTTGCTAAAACAGGTGAGTGTGTGACAAGCAGAGTACAGACAGAGCTACGACAAAAGTCTTAAACTTAGTTATTTATTTTCATAGCAACGACTAACAAGAGCATACAATTGGAAACAGCCTGAAAAAAACATTTATCCCAATATCATTCAAATAAAAATCCTAAGGACATTCATCCAAGCACACCAGCACAGCCTTTTCACTGTGTTGCCAGGGACACATTATGTCAGGAATTTGCAGGAGGAACCAAGCAGCAAGACTCCTTCACGCAGAAGTTACAACAAACATGCTTTAAGACACTACAAACTTTACAAATTTACAAACTTACTAACAACCTGGGGCCCGTTGCACAAAAGCAGAATTAAGACATCCAGAGGGGTATTTCACAAAACCTAGATAAGGGATTAAGCTGGGATTTTTAGGTTATCCTGGATGAATTTAGCCTTGACTTGGTTTCACAAAAGAGATGGCACATAAGCTACCATGAGAATTTATTCTCTGCACCTAGCCTGGTCCCGACCAGGCTAACAGCACAGCTAACAGCCAACAGCCAAGTTAATTCTAATGGTAATTATGTCGTCTTATTGGTTCAGCTAGCTGTCATTCACATCAGACCTCCGTGCTAATTATGACCGCCGCGCAGCGAAGCGCGGCGGTCATATAGGTTTAGACAGATTTTTTCTTTTTTTTTCTTTTTCGCATGTCCAAATTTCCGTCAAGGATTCCCGGGACACTGAAAGACCGGGGCACACGAAACTTGGTGGGCATGTAACCCCACATGGATAGCATGGAACCATCGTTTTTCGTTTTGATCTGTAGCCTGGACTGGACCCCCCGAAAGGAGGGTAGGGCAGACACAGTTTTCTGTGAATATCTTGAGAACCGTAGGGCCTAGGATGACCATTTTTTTCTGTATTTTGCCTCCAGGGGTCATGTTAACCCATTTGTGCCCACATGTGCATAAACAGATACACACACACACACATACATTCACAGTAATCATACGTACAGTATGACACATACTCACACAGTAGACATATGTATGCATGCATGCACATGCACAAACACACATACGCAGGCAAACATACAAGCACGCACACACACCCACACACATAAACATAAACGTGTACGCGCACACAATTCAAGAATTTCTCAGAATTATGAACAGGCAAGATGGGGGTGGGGTTGTATAAAATGAATTTTACATGTGAAATCTATGAACTAATCATGTTTTGGTACTTTTTGTCTAGCAGATACCAGTGAGAATTGAGTGTGGATAATGCAATTTAGTGAGGCAGTTAGAATCATATAGGCCTTTCAGCGTGATTTATTTTTGTGGAAAAAATGTGCTGGACTGGGCGGCGGTCATATTTTGTACCGCTCTGCGGTACATCTAGTTTTAATTGTGATAGCCTTATAATTATTAACATAGGCCTAGGTACTCTTTGTTTGCTTAATTTATTGAAAGGCGTTTAATGAATAGCCTACTGTAGTTGATTGGAAGTGGAGGGGCAAGTTCTCAGAGGTATTTTCAACTATAATATTAAGGTATATCATACTATGTGCATCTTTGCAGAGGCAAGCGCTTTCTTAATGACGTTGCGTGCCGAGACAAGAAAGCACTCACACGTGGGTGCATACGTAAATTTGCATTCAGTTGGTCTACCACGCCTACTCCCGCTGTTTTACAGAAATAGCCATGATTCCCCATTCCAAAAAGGACAACTTTACTTCTTTGTTAGTCTATATCAAAAGCGGTTGTTCACTTTGTGTGAATGACGCTATTTTCCGCGTCTTTTTTATTCCAACCGTGGGCATTTTGGAGCAAAAACGAGAACGCGCACACATCCTGAATTACTTACACTTGGCTTGACACAGTTGCTCCTACTCATCTTGGATTGGCGTTAATGAAACGAGTTTAGCTAGGATGACCAGACAACGCTATGTCAAACCTCGCTTTATCACTTATCTTGGATGTCTTAATTCTGCCTTTGTGAAATACCCCTCAGGATAAGTTACTGAGCTGCGCTCAATGAATCCAAAACAAGAGTGCACAGGCTTAATTGGTTGCAAAAAGACCAAGCCAGGATGAGCAGACACGGATTCATCAAGCCAGGTGAAACCTATCCTGGATAAGTGCACGCTCAGGGCTTCCTCAAATAGACCCCGCCATCGATCACAGATTCACCATGGCAACTAGAGCTGCTTCATTGCTTCTTCTACGGTGTAAAGTAGGTAGTGATAGGCTTTTCACAACAGCAACAAACAGCAACACCTCTGTTTAGGAGAATATTGCAACTAGTGTCGCGACCACCACGCGCGAAATGGTTACGGTGCTCCCGTGACGTCACATTTGGGGATCAATAAAGTATCTATCTATCTATCTATCTATCATTGTCGCATGACAGGTCGGGAATGAGTATGTAAAAGTTACCGTATTTTCCGGACTATAAGTCGCACCGGAGTATAAGTCGCACCAGTCAAAAAATGTGTCATGAAGAGGAAAAACATATATATAAATATATATATATGTTGCACCTGAGTCGCAGGACCAGCCAAACTATGAAAAAAAGTGTGACTTATAGTCCGGAAAATACAGTAATTAATGATCACAAACGTTTAAATAATGACAGTGGATCTAGTTATATGTGATATGTTACGACCCCCTGTGCCCCTTCAGGTCCTGTCCTGTCAGTGCACGGGCAGGGCTGGGCCTGGTTAGGCTAATAACATTATTAGGTGCACCTGTATTGGGTGGGGCTATAAAAGGGGTTCTCGCTCTCTCTCTGTAGGCACTTTTTCCTCCTGAGCTGTGATAAGCAGCTCATAATGCTCAGCTATCTTCCAAAGTTGATCTTTAATCAGGCAAAAACGTTACGACAAACTCACATGGCCATACTGGAAGAACTGTGTCGCACTGGTGATGACATTGTTATCAGAGTACGGCATTCGCGTCATACGCTTGCTTAGCTGTCCGTCAAACATAAATAAGCCAATGGGAATGCACCCAAGGAAATCCCAACCCCCAGACACGATTGTGTCAAAACCGAAATCAAAAAGTCAGGGAGCGCAAACGAGAAAGCTGGAATCGTAATCAGAGAAAACAGCATCAAACAAAACTGAGAAAGAGGCAAAGACAAATATTTTACACGGTTACCCAAATGATTTCATTGCAATCTTGTATTTTTTTAATTGAGTTTAATTTTTTTGTTTGATTTTTTCCTATTTGGTATTTTGATTTGTATTTTTTTGCTTGCTATTTTATAAGTATTCTTTAATTTTTTTGACACAAAATTGATTCCATACCTATCCTGCTTTTGTGCAACCGGATCACGGATAAATTGAGCTATCCCGGCTTAATCCCTTATCCTAGTTTTGTGCAATAGGCCCCAGGTGGGGATCCTGACACATTACTAAGGTCTCATCACTAGTGCCTGTTCATTTGCTATTTAGACAACATGTGTGCCTGGCGGGATAATGATAACTGCCTGGTGGGATAATGATAACTCAACTGCATTGGCCACAAACTAACAAAGACCGTTGCATTGCACCTTACGCCCATTAGTCATCATCATCATCTTTATTGCCTTATTGAGTCCATTCAAACCAGACAAGTGTGAAATAATATATAGTATGGTAGTCAAGGTTCCAGTGCTCTCTTACCATTTTCCTCACTCAGAATCTTGATGATCAGTCCACTGACATGTTCCACCTTACAGGTGAAGTTGCTCTTCTTCCTCTCCTCAGATGACACAGTGATCACAGCTCTTATCTGGAAGGTTCCATCCCCATTGGGCAGTATCGGCCCCACATCCTCTTTCATCACCTGTCCATCTTTCCTCCAAGTGATGTTCATTCTCTTAGGGTAGAAACCTGTAGCATGGCACACTACTGAAGAGTTGGAAGAGTAGCTAAAGAACAGCAAGACATCTGGGGGGACTGGAGGAACAGGACATGAAGAGAAATATTAAAACAAGAAAGAAAATCATACACCATGAGAACCATAATTGAATTACATTTTTCATTAATGTGCATATTTATATTTACATACACAAAGTCACTAATTGATTATATATAACACAACTAATACATTGGCATACAAATCACATGTCAATATATTATATTATGATGCTATATTAATACATAAATCATTAAATTAACTATGTATAGATTAATACATTCAATTAACTTGCAAAAATCTCCAACACTGTGTGAGGAGGACAGAGGACAGAAAATGAACTTTTCCATGATATTATACATTTTGTAGATGCACTTAATTAATTTATCAAACATATATTTGATGTCATTATTTATTAAACATTTATAAGTAAAAACAATCCTTTAAAATAGGTTGATGAAGTGTCTCTATTGCAAGCGCTACTGTACCTTTCCTGTTCAAGTATTCCTTCCCAGACGTCACATATTTCTTTAGCTGCCCAATGCACTCCTGCAGGTATTTTGGCTCTCTCTCATCTTTGCCAGGTAATCCATTTGACACATGAGCCACTGGTCCACTCCATACCAAGTCTAGTCCATCGTACGCAGATGCCTCACTACTACCTGTGGCATGAGTCTTATCATCCCACCAACAGGAAATACTCATCTGGAATACATGTGCTCCTGCTATAGATTAAAGGCATATAAAGAGACATTAAAAGGTAGATCATGTACACTAAAGGGTGAAAAATGACTGACAAAGTTGAATGACAAACTAATACACAAAGGTTTTGTCTATACGGGTTTCTGCAGTGGGTATTTTTATGAGAAAGAATTCAAAACGTTCATAGATTTGTGTTCACATTGTGATCGTATGTGGGGTTCTCACTTTACAATTATTCACCATACCAAAACATATATTCGAGGGAACACTGGCACTGATACAGTAGTCTTTTGTTGAAAAAAAAATGCTGTTTACTTGAATGAATTTGATATCATACTATTCTAAAAAAAGGAAATTCTATTGTGTCAAAACTTTAAAATATAAATGCTGCTTTACTTTATATTTGTTCCCTTCATGCTGCAGTCAACAAAACACATGCTCTGAGAATACACTAGCACACTGATCTGCAACCTGCCCAGCAGCACCTGGTCAGTGAGATTACTCAGGACTTAAAGGAGAAATCCGGCAAGTTTTTACATAGATCTCTGTTTCTGGAGGTCACCAAGTACTGTCGGTACAAAAAAACCCCGAAAACAATCGGTTTCACATCTCGAGTTGCTACAGCAGCTAATGCAGCCAGGCAGCTCCAGCGCTACACTCTGGGGCCTTGTACGTGGGAGCTCTTGGACATGATACCGTTGGGGTACCACATACCACTGCTCAGCCTTCTAGAGGTGTTGTGGGCCTAATTCAATGAAACACAGATTAAGTGCTGACTACTCTTCACCATGCCGTAGTCTCCCCCTCCCCCTCTCTCTCAACTCTCCTCCTACCTCTTCTCTCTGTCTTGCCGTTCAACTCCCTCTTCTCTCCCTCTCTCTCTCAACTCTCTCTCTCTTGCCTTTTCTCTCAATAGTATAACACTTTAATAGTACCATTGATATACTTATTAATACTAACCATCATGAGTAATACTAACCCACTCTATATCTCTTTCTTCCCCCTTAGTTCACTTGTGAGGTAAACCATTACCAGTCATCATCCATCCTTGTGTTTGGCCCACACCTGAAGTCCCATCCCTATGACTGCCCTACCATCGCTTGTTGCTGTCCCCTTGCCTGAATTCCTGGCCCGCATAGCCTAGCCACCCACTGCTTGCCCTGTAACAACTCCTTATCCCTATGGACAATTCATTCCCTACACTGGACTATTTGAACTTTCTGACACTAAATAGGATGCATTATCATACTGGTTATGTAACCATCCTACCTCTTTGTAACATATACCTCAGGTGGCTTTAAACAATATGTGCTATTCTCTACACCTAAATAACCTATTCATTTATCATGTACACAGACCATACTGCCTTGTAACTGACCCTAGGCAGATGGGTCAGGCCCTTGAGTCGTGGATCTACTCAAGGTTTCTTCCTATATGTATCTCCAATTCTAGGGAGTTTTTCCTCACCCCTGTTACTCCTCTCTCTGAATGTTTAAGACTCTGTAAAGCGCCATGAGACATGTGTTTTGGTGCTCTATAAAGTGAAATTAAATTGAAATTGAATTAAGCAATAAGCCCCGAGAGGCCGTAGGTTGTTTTAAACTTAGCCAGGTATTTATAGCAACAATTTTAGAAAAGCAATAAGCCACTCGAGTCCGTAGGTTACGCTGATTCTACAACAGCTAAGGGGGGTTTTAGGCACTCCGCTAGCACGTCGCATGTTACATGTTACTTACTTATTGTAATGTGCATGGAAAGTACTTATAGTGCATTTGTATATGCCCACTCACCAGTCTCATTGTTGTGAAATTTTATCAAATCAAATATGGTGGTGACTACAAGCTCCAATCTAGCTGACTCTTCAGTGCTATTATCCCAGTGCTTTGGATCCAGATGTTCCTTCACGAATGGATCCAAGGGGACTTTCATCTTCGTGATACTGGTATAAAGGCTCCAGTCTTGACCATCAACCATTTCAATGTCCATATAATCTGGAAAGCCTTCAAATCCTGACATGGCTGTGCAACAATGAAGCAGGGTATAGTTTTCTAAAAAAAAAATACAAATGAGAGACATTGAATGTCGTAAGAAAATACAACCCCAATTTCAAAAAGTAGGGATGCTGTATAAAATAGAATGTGACTCTGCAAAGCGTGTAAACGCATATTTAGCTTCAAAAAGGACATAGAAGACATATCAAAAAGTGATACATTTGACAATTTCATTGAAAATGAATTTGATGTGCGCTCCGTTCTGTGTGTGTGTGTGAGAGAGAGAGAGGTAAAGAGAGAATGAGTGAATTTGCTGCTGCTGATGTGAATGTGGCCTAGCAAATTAAAGAAGACTTTATTTAATCCTACTTGAAATACTAAAAGATAGAAACTTAGTACGTGGGAATCTACGAGGCCCCCAAAGGGAGGGAGCTCCTATTGAGTTCCCTCACAATAGTTTTACATTCCCTCAAACAATTGTTGTATTCTTTCACAATAAGTTTTGTGTTCCCTCATAAATGACAAAAGTACTGCAAGAGAATGCCAAAGGATCTCTAAAAATAAATTTTCACCTCTAAAAACAAATTCCCATCATGGCCCTTTGGGGCACTCCGTAGTGATCAGATTTCAAATCAACAAATTTGATGACAGGATGTGTTTGAAGGCAAAATTTGAGAGAGAGAGCAACAGCTTTTTGCAAGCGAAATGTGACATTTTGGCTAGAGTGCTTTCTGTTCAGATTAATGGTTTTAAAAATGTGATGTACGATACGATAAAATTACGATACAACTTTATTTGTGAGTTTGTGCTGAAATTCTTTTTGCATCCCTGGGCAGCTCATTTAAGTATAGGACAGTATACAAAGGACAGGAACAATACATACATGTAGGACATAAAGCATCGACAGACAAACATGAAACTTAGCCACACATGACAGTATCAACAGACAAACATGAAACATAGCCACAAAAGATAGTATCAAGCATGACAGAAGACAATATATTACAAAGAGGCTACATCAATACATCCAAACTTTCGACATTGCATCCATGGATATATATTGCACTAGATCTTAACGTTGCTGGTTTAACAAAATGATTGATTGATGTATAAAAGAGTATCTGAGTCTGTTGCGGTTAAAAGGATTGATTGATGTATAAAAGAGTATCTGAGTCTGTTGCGGTTAAAAGGATTGATTGATGTATAAAAGAGTATCTGAGTCAGTTGCGGTTGAAGGATGGAACTCTAAAGTACCTGTTTGAGGGCAGTAGCTGATATTCTCTGTGTAGAACATGTGAGGTGTCTGTGTAAATATATCTAGCCAGCCTGAGCATGCTGTTGTTGTGGGCTTCCTGGAAGAGGTGTGCTACAGGTAGCCCAGTGATCTTTGAACAGATTTTAATTTGATGGTATAGCTTTGCTTTATCTTTGACTAAAAGGCTACTCAGCCAAACTGTGCTACAATTAAGCATTACACTCTGGATCACTGATGTGAAGAACAAGGAGATTATTTGGGTGCTATCTCCAAAGAATCTAAATCTCCGTAGCAAATAAATCCGCTGTTGTATGTTTTTGCAGGTAAATTTTATGTGAGGGATCCATGAAAGGTTTTTGTCTATCATGATGACACCCAAGTACTTGTAGGTTGTGACTTGGTTAATTTCTGCATTGTGGATCTTCACTGGAGACAGTTGATGATGTCAGAGTTGACACAAACATAAAAGCGATAGAGAAAAACTGTAAGTCATATAAGGTGTAGACTGCAAGGAGAAAAGTACAGTAGTCAAGGCTTGCCTGCTGTCTTTTCTTGCTCTTCCTGGCTGACACTGCACATCACATTAGACGTTAAGTAGATAGACTTAAGCCCATCTCGAATGCACCCTGAAACTTATGATGGGCTACCTTAGTTTCATCTCTTTTTTATTATTATTTATTATTCAAGTTTATTGATTTGCTCATGTAGACTGACCTTGTGAATTAATTCAATTAGCTTTTTTTATCCTTTAGGCTACTGTGTATCATTTACATGTGGTAGTGAAACAGTTGTCTACTCTATCGTTATTTATCTGGTGTGAATTCAGGTATATTGTAACAGCAGGTAAAGAGCGTTGGGACGGCATAAGAAAACAGCATTTTTTTCTGTCCTGAAAAGCGTAACTGAATGCTATTGTATCAAAGACCTTGTTGTGGAGGCATGTGACTGAAGTCATCATAGCCAATCACATAATTCATACGACATCATGTAGGGGGGTGTGCTGCATCACAAAGTTTTGATCCCAAAAATCATCAAATGAAAGAAAAAAGACCTTTGCTTAAGCTTAATAAGGTTATATTTTGACTGACTAATCTATTGTAGGTATAAATGATATACAAACATGGTTAGTTTAATAGTGTCCCAAAATAAACATATAGGCCTGTTTTAGATTAGGACATTTTCTTGCCGTCCCAAATTACCATGGTTTGATTAGCACAACATTATTTTGCAACAGAGACTTAATCTATGGCTTTATTCTTCTCGCTACATTAAAGGTCTGATGTTATGTTATAAAAAATAGCAGCCAAGGCATAGACAGCCTGACTGAGGGATACAGTAGCCTACAATAGAGAGTGAAAAACAGGGAGGAAGTAGGCCTACAAATGGAATGAGGACAGAGCTATCGAGGAATAGAGAAATGGCAATGCAGAGGTAGGTATATAGCCTACATGTTAAAACCAAGCTATAATAACAAATCCGCCACTACAATTTGCAGGAAGTTTCTGCTAGGGTATACAGTAAGACTGGGTGTTCTTCTGGTGCTAGTTTGGGGATCCAAAACGTTTCAAAAAACATTTTGAAGAACATCTGAATCTCCCATGAGGGTTCTATGTTTTAAAAGCCTTTTATTTCACATGACTATTATTTTAAAACATGCCTACACCTTTCCGCATTACCTTCATCAGAGCATGACAAAATGACAAAGCAAGACAAAAAAAAGTTGCCATTCGGCTCAACATTTTAACAGGTGATCACATGACTAGTATGAACAGGTAGGTGGTCAACTGGTTTTAAGGAAGTCACATGAAGTTTATGATAAAAACAAAGACACTGAACATCTAATAGCCTCCTTACACCAAACAACTTTGACAAGATTTGGGAAAGATTCTTGAAAGATTGGAGTCTTTTAACTAATGCTAATTCAAGCTTTACTCAAAAGACTCCAATCTTTCAAGAATCTTTCCCAAATCTTGTCAAAGTTGTTTGGTGTAAGGAGGCCATAAGTACAAATCCATTCAGAGCCAAAGACAACTCGGTATACTTTTTAAAACTGATGGAAAGAATGAAATGCAAAGATACAGTTACAAAAAATGCCCCATTATGCTGTGAGCTCTGTGGCTCAGTGTATTATGACGCATGTTGTTATTTTGACACATGTTCGTATCCATCTTGACGGTTAGTGGTTATAAGTGTAATCTGAATGAATGCCTTTGTAATTAGCAATTTGAACATAAGTAGCTGGCATCAGTGACGTCTAGACACCACTGTAGCCTAATCTTACAATCTCATTGTTATTAAGAAAAAGTTTGATGTTGCCTATGATTAGGCTACATAATAGCCTATGGCTCTTGGGACTTAGGCCATTTTCTAAATAATGACCGGCGTTCTATACATTATCCCTAGGCCTACTTACATTCTGCACCTAAATGCCTAATTTAGGCCTACGTTTCCACGATTGTTAAGTAGGCTAGGCTGTAGTGTTTCGGTCAGCGTTGATCGCTATTTATTTTTCATCAGATGAACTTTTTGCGTTTTGAAACTCGCACTTAGCCTAATATAAGGTATGGCGGCGTATTATACTAACAAACAAATAAATGAACATATAACTCACCGGACAACGAGAAGGGGAAATAACTGAAAAGAAGCACAATAATGATTGCTTTTTGCGCCATTTGGACTGAGCTGTGATGATATTTGGCTTTTCCGCCCATAGGCTATACTCTCTACCTCTACATTTTTGACTGTTGCTGTTTCCCACCTTGACCACACCCCCAATTACTTGTGGGAGGCTGCAGTGTTTGCCCTTTAGGCCTGTCTCTGGGTAGGATCCAGTATCTAGATGACAACTATGTTTAGGTTTATGTATGTATGTAGGAAGTGTCACCAAATCATGAAATTATCTTACATTATGTTTTTTTTGCGTTATTGATCATACATAGAGGGCAAAATTGTCGTAGGCCTACAAATACAATAATTATCACATATGGTACCTGCACTCTTAAAACAAATGTGTTGAAAATAACAAGACTTGTGTTGTTGTTTTTTATACATCTCTATGTCCAGATAGGGACAACACTGTTTGTGTTGTTTGTAACACATTCCCAAAGTTGGTGTCACGTGATTTTGGGATTTATGCCTTGGGACAGAAGCATAAAGTATAATCCCATAGGCTATGTGAAATGCCAAAAGTCATGTTTGTTTCAACTGTTGCCATCAAGTGCTTTCAAGTCACAAAACTGGGAGAGAAGGAGCTTCTTCTATGAGGCCATAGGCCATGAATGCAACTGACACTCAATACCCAGCACGTATAGTCTAGCCTCTATTAATGTAGCCTATTTATTGTTTTTTTTTCTTTCCAGTGCTATTTCACTATTCACTATTTCACTGCTATTACAATCACACGATACATAGCATACAATTAGAAGATTCCCTGAAGATAATTTGTCAATAATTTTTTACCCAAATAGTCCCAGGAAGGTTGCACAAGAAATATGTTTATTTTAAAAGTCTTCATTGTACCCAATAAGTCAATAGGCAAAACCTTAATTTGTCAGACAGAATTAAATAATAGGCCTGAATACTCCTAGGCCTACTGTGTGAGACATGCTCTCACAGCACATGAATAGTATAGTGTATAAGTAAGAGTCACTAGTGTGAGGCAGAGGTTGCCGTCTCTGGTTGCTTTCAGTTGCAGGCATTTTACTGCCTGAAATTGGATGTTTTTGCCTGTGCTTGGTTTGACTGAAGGCTACACTCAGTATGCCTTCAAATGGGGCACAATACAAGTGCCCCACAAAATTGAGGAATTGCATTTCATAACCTATATATTATACAAGTTGCAATTTGCTTGTGATTATCTGTTCAATTACCAATACACTTCTATTGGCAGCATTCACAGAATGTAGGATATCCATTTTCTCATTCAGAGATAGTACACTAGTTCATTGAGGGAATGTGGGCAGACATGTACATGAATTGAAACATACTGAAATAATCACAGATGGAGTTCAACTGGTGTAACCGGCTGCTGAGCTGTTGAAGAGGTGGGCGGTCACTACTGAGCTCTATTTCCGGATGTGCAGGTACAGATTTCAAGCCAGAGCATGTACTAGATCCAACTGCAGGACGCCCCGCAAGGGGTTCTACGCGTGGAAAAAGCCTGTTAAACCATGGGTTTTGTTATTCAACTTGTACTTTTTTGCAGTTGTCTTCACTTTTCTACCACCGGTGAGTCTTTATACTTGTTTATGTTTTATTGATTGCTTACTAAATTCATTCATTCATTCAACCTTTATTTATTCTGGGAAGTTCATTGAGGGTAATCCTCATTTTCAGTGATGCCAGGATTACAATTACAATAAAACAGCAATAGATGTAGTGAAATGTACAAATAAACCAAAACAAAATAAGCAATAAAAAACATACAATTTTAGAAGGTGAAGGGAAAAGTGAATTAAAACAGTTACAAGATATGTGATTACAGATTTGAATTGACCAAGAAAAGAGTTCATTTTTACAGTGTGTTGAAGATTATTCCAGGAAGTAGTCATTAGAGCATTTGACAGAGCCTTATACGTGCACTATACATGCACTATGCATATTGCGTTTGCCCCCAGCAAATCAAAGGCACACTATTGAAGTTTTCTACCTTAATATAACAACTTTGAAGTAATTTTGATGGTAAACAAACTTGTAATAGGGAGAATTGTGCATTAGCATAGCTGGCTGATGCCCACAGGTGGAGAATCAGCCTTGCAATTTGGCTGACAGTGACCCAGTGACATCTGGTGAGAATTGTGAAACATTACCTGGTCAGTAGATATGGCTCATTGGAGATTGTCTTCGCCTATTGCTAATCGTGCGGCTACAAATGCACATGTACCGGTGTCCAGGGAGAAAGAGCTCAAGCTGTGACGGGTATTTACAATTTGCGACTAGGGCATGTACTATGTACATTACATTACATTTAAAAAGATACCCGAAACTGCATTTTAATCAAGGCCCCTTGCCTCCCCCTTGCGTCAAGTTAGTGAGAGTTGACATGCCATCTCCTTTCCCCTCTTTCTTTTTCTATTTTAGCCACCAACAACTTTTTTTCCTGTATCCATCTTTTTCCATAGACAGCAACTCACTACTGCTCGCTAAGCGCTCACGGCGCCCCTACTCCCTCTTCTATGTCAAAATTCTATGATGGAATCTTATGAGATAGGGCGCCTGGCTGGAAATGTTCCAGTCAATTGAAATGTAAAAAAATCAAGTTGCGTATTATTTTTTATTTTTAAGCAACCACGTTTTCAAAAACAAGCCCAAAAACGCAACCCGCGACTCCACATTTTTCCAAGCGACTTTCTGTAAAAACAAGCCCAAAGTCGCGTATTATAAGCGGACTTGGCAACTATGAGTCCAGAATTCCAAACAAGCATAAAAATATTTTATTACATTACATTACATTACATTACATTACATTTGGCTGACGCATTTTTAACCAAAGCGACTAACAACATGGTAACAGATTAATGTTATTTTATGGTTAGTTTATGGTAACTTCCCAACCATGTTTATTTCTCCTCGTGCTAAAGATGACCAACACACTTAATCATAAAGGACAAAATGCAGATCAATAGGCTGTGAGGCTGTGAGTGAAGAAGCAGCATTTCTATAAATCTGTATACTAACACTAAAAACAGCATCAACAATTATCAGCATCAACAGTATAAATCCTAAGTTTGTCCAAACACTTGATTTATACTTTTTTTCACAATAACTGAGTTAACCCTTGTGTTACCCTCAAATCTTACTGACATGCTTTATCCTTGGGGTCAATTTGACCCCAGCTAAATAAACCCTCAGAAAATGATTGAAAAATAACTCATATTGTTACCCAGTTTTTTTGTGACACTTAACAAGAGTGTAATAACCACCATCAAAAGCCCTACAAAACAATCCCCTTTATGAACCTTGGAACCCTGGCTGGCAATATTGCCCATCCAGTGTCAGCAGCTCAAAGGCTTGCTGTTGCTTCTCCTTTTGACTTATACAGTCCTGCCAAAATGATTTATATGTAATATGTACTTGTGTATGTAATAATGATAATAACAATAACTATTACAATAATAATATCCATAATGTGTCAAATATTCATGTATCTTATGTTTCATACAGCTGGGGTCAAACTGACCCCAAGGAACATCAATGTACAAAATATTTGTACAGGACACTGAAAACATATTATTGTACAAATTTCATGCTAACTCTGTTGTCCCTTCAATTGAGGGAAAGTCATGAAACATGAAGCAAAAAAAAGTGAACCATATATTTTATGATGTTAAACGTTGCTTGGGGTCAAATTGACCCCAAGGATGATAGGAGGGTTAAACACACATAGTGTCTTGTAAGGATCTACATGTTGCACTACCTGGCTGTGCTACCTACCAGCAGGATGACTCAAGTTATCTAGGACTAATATATTTATTTATTTTCCTACCGACAGTACTCAAACAACAGGGGCCTATTGAAAAAGGCCGGAGTTTCCCTTTAATTGCATGGGCCTAGTTTGTCATATGATCAGGTGTCTAGTCCTTCTTGAATTATTTCCAATAATAAATATGCAATATATTATGCATTGAGACAAATTAAGTTGAGTAATAATAATAATAATAATAATAATAACAAATATTCCAGTCCTCATGATGTTCCAGTAGAACAAATCCGGCATAATACTAGTGCCCCCTGATATACCATCAGAACTAATCTGAACATCATACCATTACTTGTTGCATATGAAAACATGCTATAAAAATGAAACATTGAATACAGTTGTTTAAGCTAGCCTACAACATTAACCAACTGTAGCAATATGTAAGAGGCAAAAACTTCTCACTCAGTCATTCTGTAACAGGGGCTCAGACATTCTCTGTCCATCATCTTGCAGTTTCATCTGATACAGTGTTCTGTTTCATTTTTCTGCTTTTCCAGAAATCCATAGCCTGCAGTACTTCTACACAGCTACATCAGGAATCTCAAACTTTCCAGAGTTTATAAGTGTTGGGAAGGTGGATGGTGTGGACATTAGTTACTATGACAGCATCATACAGAGGAGTGTTCCCAGGCAGATGTGGATGGAGCAACTGGATCAGCAGTACTGGGATTCAGAGTCCAGCGTGTCTAAAATGTATGATCAGATCTTCAGGCTGGGCATTGTGACTGTAGGGCAACGCTTTAATCAAACTGGAGGTAGGTTCAGCCACTCTTTAGGTAAAACAGTATGTAATAAGAACCTTGCCTAGAAACACAAGTCATAGCATAAAAATAACTAACATAACTAACGGGCTGGACGCTTTAGGCTATAGTCTTTCTACATGGGTTTAGTTAATGATCAGGCTGTAAGATCACACTTTAATAGTGATTGGTGTAAACCGGGACATTTTAGCTTCCTGACAGGCTTTTGTCGGGCATCGGGACACACAACTCAAACTCGGTTAAACGGGGAGGTCTGGTCACCCTATTCTGTGTTCTAATTGAATAACTTGCCTTTCCAGATTAAATGTCCATACTGGTTAAGAAAGGCATATTAACAGTCTCTAAAATAAGGGTAGCTTCCTTAGTATAGCGCCGTTGAAAGTTTGCACATTCTTTTAAACGCGCATCTTTTTTTCTCTGTCGCTCTCTCGGGGGTATCCTCCCGAGCATCTGCTCTGCTGCCAGCACTGGCGTGTCCCTCAACATCGCCCAAAATGCTTGATTGCGTTGCATTCTCCACATTTATAGCTAAATTTTCATGTACCACATCAGTGTTTTTGTTCAGTGAATAAATTGCTTTACAATTACTGTCGGGCCCTTGTTATTGCCTGGCTCGCCTCAGCTTGTAGCCATTCACACCTTCATCTGCATGTTCTTTTAAAACACGCGTTTTTTTCTCGTTCTCATTCAATCTCAGAGGTAGCCTTCCGAGCATTTGATCTGCTGCCGGCTTGTGCCTCAACATCGCCCAAAATGCCTGACTGCATTGCATTCTCCACATTTCTAGCTAAATTTTCATTTTTGTTCAGTGAATCTTTTATAAATTGCATTTCTAGATAAATGCGACTTATATATGTTTTTTCCTCTTCATCACACATTTTTTGACTGATGCAACTTACATACTTGAAATGTGTTATTCACAGTTTACAAATCTTATAGTCTGGGTTTGTAAAGGGAATGTAAAAACATCTTCTTATGGAAACATACAGACTGTGATTTAGCTATTCTCATTCTTCATACAGCGGCAGCATCCGAAGCATATCTTCTCCCCCAAGACCAAGCATACTACCTTGCACTTACATCAATATAAATCTTAAACTTTTTTGAGAGTATCTGGTCCTAAAAATGAGATGGCTACACCAATATATAGTTTAACACTCTCCCTCTCTCTGTCTCTCTCTCACACACATGCACGCGCACACGGCACATACACACACACACAGTGAATATATAGTGTATATATAATGCACTGTAAAAAATGATCGATGCAAAAAGTTGTACAAATGAGGAAATACATGTTGGCTCAACATAATGGTTGTGTAAACAAAGAAAAATATGTTTGGTCAATGATTGCATGTTTTTCATTACTGTACTACAAAATGTTCATCAAGATAAAATGTATAATTGTGTTCACGGAACTTTTAACGTTGCACAAAAAATATTATGTTGGCCGAGCAAGAGGGAATCATCCGAGCATGAGCAAATGAGTTCTACTACTCTGGAATTTCCCACCAAGAGTCACGACCGTCACGACGTTGTTTGTGGTGAGTGCTTCAAAGTTAGCTCTCTATCTTTGTGCTGTGAGGTAATCATAAAATTAAGGTTAATAATATCTATTGTCTATCAACAAAGTTTGAAATAGCTATATTGTCAGTTACTACAGCGATTAGCAGTGCTGGCAAATCACATTTTTAACTCATAAAAGTTAGCATTCCTTTCCAACTGGCATGTGGTTTTAACGTTGACCCTAACAGTTAAGTATCGCTATATTGCATGGCATGTTACCGTTTAGTAGTTTTTCCAAATTCCATTTGCATTCTGGCTTATGATATGTATGATTATTGACTTTGCTGCAGCCAGCTAGTCTTGGCAACTTTTGCGATCACAGAGTGTCGGCTAGTACTAACGGTTAGCTGGCATTCAAAGCACGTGTGCCCTCATGTTAGCAGCTAGTACTCTGCACAAAGCATCCTTATGCAAGGGTGAAATAACATTTCAGTCTGATTAAAAAAATAACCAGTTGTGCTAACACGAAAACGAATAGCTGCTACCAGAGTTGTAAGCTGTTTAACATATTTGGACGTAGCTCTAATCAATTTGCCTCACCAAACGCCCTTTTAGCCTGGTACCCAGCTATACGTAACCTAGGAGAGGCATGATTGCTAACGCGCCATGTTTAAGAATACCCTAAAATACTTAAGCATAGTTTAGCATGGTTGTCCTGTTTATAGAATTATGAGTTATTGATGCATTTGTCTTGTTTGTATTTCAGGTATTTTGTTTCAGGCTTAAAACTAAATGCAGTGCAGCTATTGTAAGACATCCTGCTGTAAGCACTACAGGCTTCATCATTGGCAAGCAGGTAACGTTTTTTTCCCCTGCATTCATCCAGACTGTGTTTGTATTTTTACAAAAACAGGGGCCTTAAAAACCCATTTATGGAGAGCACATCCTAAAATAGACAGGCGCATGCACCGACCATGCCAGTTTTCGGTGTGAATTATGTGAATTCTCAAAGCAGTCAACTTCCCTGATCAAGACCTTGTGATCAACATCATGTATGCATTACACAGAGAGATTCTGGTGTAGTATTAAGCTGTTTTTCTCCTATCATATAGCTCCATTTGACCAGCACCTACATACACTACTGTGCAAAATTGACTAATTTCACCATTGGTTCATCTTGACCAGCCTCATGAAAGTCACCTGACATGCTTTTGGTCAATATGACTGAACAAAAAACAGCCAACAAGTGCACAGCATGTTTGAGAACTATTTTAGGACTGTTAGAAAACCACTTTCAGTATCTAACTTAACTCTGGGAATGTTATTCCAACAGTTTTAAGGGATCTGCGTACTTATCACTTGTTAGCTGATTATCCGTCGCAGATTGTAATCTTAATGCATTTCAGGTAGCTATTTCATGAAGTTGGTTGTAATGAAGCCCAAAGGTGAAAGGAGTAAGTGATCCTAAACTGTTGCATTGTAACCTCTGTGAATTAGGTGACTTAATAATTAATAATAATTAATTTTTTGCACACCACAGATCTAACTACTTATAGACGGTCTGCTGTTCTTCATGGTCTTCCCCTGTACTTAAGAGAAGCATCTGCAATTTCAAAGACTATTAAGGTAATTCATTTGAAAACTTTATGGTATTACTGTTCGAGATGCAGTAATGATTGCTTAAGACATGCTTTCAGTCTGACACTAAGTGTCATTTATTGTCTTTCACAGGATACTGACTGAGGCACTGGGGCCACACACAAAAGCCATGAACATGGGGATCCTGGAAGTAACTGACAGTTCTACCAACTCAGGACCATATCCCACAGTGGTCAATGTGGCTGTAGTACTGGAGGAGGAAGTTGTCATGGACAATCTAGGAGACTTCACAAACCCTCATGATGCTCTTTGGTCTGCTTTATGCTCTAAATATGGAGTACCCTAAGGACTTAAGGTACACATTCGAGGCAGTCCAGACGATTCTCTTAAACCTGGGAAAAAGCACAGCAAGGATACAGTCCTTGAAGAAAGAGTTATTACAGGTGTAATGGTCATTACAGTACATGTTAATTGCCAGTCATTGAGGTATTTTGAGGTATCAAAGGTTTCATGCAAATGTTTCTGTTAAATGGCAGTGACTTTTTTTGTTGGATTTTTGTAACTGTTCTGGAACATGTCACAAATCATTTTGAACCAATTTTACATCAGATGTTCACAGGCAAAGCTGTCATGTTTTACTTTTGTTTCATTTTGTAAAGCAGATATTTGTTTTTCCAATACAACTATTGAGTGACATGCCATGCTTTCTTGAACTCTCAGATCTTGTTTCTAGGACACTGGTTAAATACTTGTGTAATATTGCACTTGAGCCTTACAGGCGAGTTCATATGGATTTAAATAAATAAATAAAATGTACTTTATCAGAACATAGTGTGTCATTTATTTGAAATAATGAAAAATAGACATTTTGGCCAACATGAAATATTTAATTAATACAACATTTTATTTCAAGTTGAGTCTGCTTGTTGGCCCAACAAGCTATGGTTAGTCAACAGAGAATATTTAATTGACACAACATTCTATTTTAAGTTCAGTCTACATGCAGGGATAGTCAGCACAACAAAAAAAAGTTGGTTTCCGCAACTTAAGTTGGGCTAACTAAAAATTTTAGGTGCAACGGGTCACTAGAATTTTTTATGTTGGAGAGGCATATTTTTTTTTACAGTGTGCATATGTACTGTATACATCGTGGAGTGATGGTAATGGCTAACACATGGATCTGTTGTCATGGAACATTTTTAATTTGTCTTCCTCTGTGTCTCTTAGGAGTGTATGTTTTTCAGAAAGCATATGGCTGTCATTGGGATGATGACACTGGAGCTACCCATGGTTATGAAGTTCTTGGTTATGATGGAGAGAACTTTCTCAAACTAGACCTGAAGACCATGAAATGGAAAGCAAAAGTGGCACATGCACTCCCAACCAAACTAAAGTGGGATAATACAGAACATTTTATAAACAGGAGAGTGTATTTCGAAGAGACATGTATTGAATGGCTGAAAAAATATGTTCATTATGGGACCAGCACTCTGGGGAGGAAAGGTACAGCAGCACAGACAATACTCAACTTGCCAGTTTTTATAATAGGCTGAATTGCTCTTGTAGTAAAGGACTTACTGAAAAAAGTATCATGCTTAAAGGAATTATCCGGAGTAAAATGCACTTTAGATCGATTTACGGATGATTGGGGGTACATACGTTGAGTTGACATCAAAATCATGTCATTCGGATGTGTTTTGAGAAAGTTCGATTGTACCGTTTTCAGTCACACAACTCGTAGCCTGGAAGTGAGCAGGGCATTTCAATTTCGCCTCTACAAAACGCTATTTTTATACCTCTTCTACAGTTCCAAACAACATAACACTTACGTGGTAGTGAGTAGAGGGTCCCTAAAGCCAAACCGAAGTATCCCGAGGTCTTTATGTGGTCGAATAGAGAGTCCAGAATGAATTTCATCAAGCCAGTACCTTTCCGGAAATGTTGCCATCTTTGCTGTAGGAGTCTTATTGCTGAGTGTGTTGTAACACGCTCTGGAAATTCACAATTTCGTCGCCGTTTAAAAAAAAAAAAAAAACATAGTCCAGTCCATACAACTTAATTTCAATTTCGAAAGAAATACTGGACTATGTTTTTTTTTTTTTTTTTTAACGGCGACGAAATTGTGAATCGATCTAAAGTGCATTTTACTCCGGATAATTACTTTAATGAGTTATGAATTATGTTTATTATATGGCTCTTCAGAATGCTGCGGAAAGTTCCATTGACATAAATGGACTTTCCCAAGGTTTGGAAATCCCAGAACCATATAGAGATATTGTACGAGATAATGTATAATCCAGGGGTCAATTTCGGCAAATAGGCCCCTCCTGGATGAAGTAAGTCGTCGTCCTGTTGATCCTATTAGGACTTATTTTCCTTGTGTTGACTGCCAGACAATACATTATCCCTTCATATTTGTTTAGAGAAACAAGTGGCCGTAAACAATATGTTATAAGTGAGACCCTCCTTGTGCTGTTTTACTTGCATGCATACAGTAATTGATTCCCACTGTTGATCTATCTCTATGAAATAATTTCAGTTCCTCCAGAGGTCACTCTTCTCCGGATGAACTCCTCCTCTCCAGTGGTGTGCCATGCTACAGGGTTCTACCCTGAGGCAGTGAATATCACCTTGAAGAGAGATGGAGAAGAGATGCAGGAGGGTGTGGTTGTGAGGGAGACACTGTCAAATCATGATGGAACCTTCCAGAAGAGAGCTGTGCTACCTGTGTCACCTGAGGAGTTGAAGAACAGTATCTTCACCTGTGAGGTGGCTCACATCAGTGGAGAGACAAGCATCACCCTGAAGAAGATGGTAAGATACACAATGTGGATATGGACCACTGCCTTGTTACATTAGTTTGGTATTAGTAAAACCTCCCAAAGCCTCAAATAGAATGTGAATAACTGTTGTAACACCATCTGCTTTTTAATAAACCAAACCCATCACTATAGCACATGTATTGCTGTGTAGTACTGATCTCTAGCTTGACGAGCCAGACCCACATTAAAATGTAGGGTCTGGGCACTCACCGTTGGCAGTGCTCAGTCCGAGGGGCGGGATAATCGGTTGTCTTTCAAATTCCCTCTGCACGCAATAGGACAGCTACAACTCTAGTTAGAGCTAGTTGGCTAGTTCAAACTTTTGCCAACTTAGAAAAAGCTTAACTCGTGTCACACTGTACGCCAACAGCAACATCCATCTTCTTTGTTTTCAAGTAGCAGGAAATTCAAGCCAAACCATTGCAACTCTGCCATCAATCATTATGTTAATCCCGCCTAACGTCTCTATACACAATGTGATTGGCCCTATCAAAGTTTAACTTTTCCAGCTCACAAGCCAACAGAGAGTTGCTAGACTAGCCCGTGCAGTAAATGTAATTTGCTGCCGCTAGGGTGTGTCTAGATTTCTAGGCTAACTGATCTCAACAGTTTTTCATATAGTAAATATTAATGATTCTAAAGGCAAAAATTTTAATGATCACTGTCTTTTTCTGTATACCCTGATTGGGATGTCTATTTTCTTTATGTATATTTGTGATACTGCTGCCAGTTTTAGTCAGATAACAGGGCGCACGGGTAATGAGAAGATTCCACTAAACAGAAACTTTTTTTCCTGTAGGCAATTCCCTTGGCATCATTATTGGCTGTGTCATTGCTGCTCTTGTTGTGACTGGTGTGATTGTGATTGTTGGGTTTGTCATGATGACGAAAAAAGGTGAACATCATTTCTTTCATGCATTTCATTGTTTTAAGGTAAAACTTTTCACCCTTGATGATGCATCAGCTTAATCTTGCTTAATCTTGCTTCTACTTTTACAGCCTACAAGAAGGCAGAGCGTGAGTACTGCAGTTATAAACCTGGGTGTTATTATAATATTATAAAAGTTATTATAACTTCCTCCTGGTACAAACAGCAACAAGTTTAATATTTGTTTTAATTTCTCAGATACTGATTCCAGTTTCAGTACCATGACATCTGATACTGATACTGATAAGAAGGAGGAGGATAGTACCGTGATAGTGATTCCAGTTCCAGTCCAGTCCCAGGTTCCAGTTCCAGTTCAGTTCCAGGATAACTCCAAGGAGGATAGTACCAGTACTAAGATACTGAGTCTGATTCCAGATTCCAGTACCACATCTGATACTGAGAGAGTGAGAAGGAAGATTACTCCAAGATCATCAGGAGAACCCAAGGATATTGGAACACTGAGCTACTATCCCTCAGCACCTGCAGATGTTAGACCAGGATTCATCTGAGTGACTCATATTGGTAATGAGGTAGACAAGTTAGTAGTGTAAAGGGCCTTGCCCAAGGGCTCATACCGGATCACTTTACCTGAGATTCGAACCGGTGACTGTCTGCACTATAGAGCAGGTGTTAGTGTTGTTACCAGGTAAACCACTTATGAGCTACCCAGCCACCACCAGGGTTGGGTCAGATTACTTTGAAATGTAATCCATTAATGACTAGTACAGACTATACATGGCAATTTAGGATTACATTTTACACAACTTGCACACAACATGCATTCTTATTTTCCACTGCCTTTAATTCAAAATTGTGGCAATATTGGCAAATACTGAATGCATTTTTCTTGACTGGAACGGGTCTATCGGTCGAAGTTGACGGCTCCATCTTGGGTTTTGATTTGAACCTTTTTCTTGTCAAGACACTACACAGGCAATTGGATGATAGTGACATTTAGTGGACAAATGAATGGGCTGCTTGTCAAATTAAAACATTAGTTAGGCTATCATTAAAAAGTTGCATTGTTGAGATCACAGTGACCCATCGACAGCGATGCAAGCATAGTTTTCAGCTCTGCTCACATAGTCTTATTTTTTCAATAATCCTACCATATACTTCGAATACTTCGACATCTATCTCATCATGAATCCTTCCCCAATCAAAGAAGCAAGGAAAAGGGAAAATGAACAATCGCCTTTAAAGAAAATACTGCCATCTGCAAGGAAGAACTTGATGCAGCTATTGTTAATGGCATACAACTAGCCCTCCAAGAACAACAATGTGGTCTAGATATGGCTGTAACCTCCGCTGTCAGGGAAGTTGTGGACTCTATCTTGGTCCCAGCACTGCGTGATTTACGAACGGAAATCCCCGACTACAGTCGACAACAGTATAGAGAAAGAGCTTCAGCTCTGCCATGAAGAAGGCTAAAGACATGGGCCTGGAGCTATTCCTCATCTATCCTGCGCAGGTTAAACTGCAGTACAAAGGCGAAAAGAAGATGTTCGACTCCCCTCAGGCTGCCAAAGATTTCATCAACTCTCTTCCACAGAGGTCCACCTCTATAACGTTACCGCCAGTATGGCACAACGGTGGAGGTAGGCTACTCATGCAGCCTCGAACCCGACCATAGAGAAGAACCACGGGGATCTTCCACACGCCAGAGAAGACAACTTAATGGACAAAAAGGAATGAACTTACATCACTTAACCTGCAAGTTATGTAGCAATGGTCAGTCTCAGAATCCTTAACGTTGCACTACACTAGCATGCTAAATTAGCCTAGCTGTACCAGTTCGAATGGTGATGAATGTATTCATTTCATGTGTCATGACTGTGTGAGTTTATCTGATAGCTGTAGCCATTCGTTGTGGTGGATTGGTCACGAATCAGACAATGTTTTTGTTTTTACATACTTACAGATTTTTGTCTGTGCGGTCGTCTGTGTATGTTTTTGTATATAGTTTTCCCCACCCCCAACATCAGCATTGGGGCATCTGTACGGTAATTGGCAGAATGATTACACGCTTCTCTTATATCTTTTACTAACACGTTTATATTTTAAGACAGATTTTAGCTGTATAACATGTTGACGCAGTCATTGAATATATTATCACTCACTGTGCATGGCCTAAACTCCGCTATCAAACGCACACATGTTCTTGAGTATCGTAATAAGGTAGACATTGCCCTGATCCAAGAAACACACCTAAAACAATGTGATGTGGGACGATTTCAAAATAAACATTACATATTTATTACATCATCAAGCGCCCTAAATAAGACCAACGGGAAAATAGCCTGCAATGTAAATGCCACTGGAAATGATGACAATGGAAGACTTGCTTTTTCCTGTGTTAGCACACTCAATCATAAATTAGCTTTCACATCTATATTTTGCCCAATAGTTAGGGGAATCATGTAATTTTAGGAACGGTTCATATAGATTTTTGCAACTGGTGATTTTTTACTTGCTAGGACCCCATTGAATACAAAACAGCCTGTTTCCAATTTTTTCTTCATTTTCACTGCCAAAATTCAAGATGGCGGACAATATATGCAGAAAAATAATATAAAGGCTTAAAGTGGTCAACTTTTTGATAAATATACACCTAATAAGGTAGACAAGTGAGATACAGACTATTTTCAAAAGAGAGAAAAAAAGAAAAAAAAAAAATCTGCATCTTGTTTTATTATTGAAGAGTTCAACAAAACATTGTCATTGTCACTCAAGTATTTATCCTCACCACTGTCACTGTCTTTTTAATATTGGTGCACATCTCCTCAGAGCCTTCACACCTGCAAAGTTGCGTGAATGGTAAGTTGTTACTCTTGCAAGAACACCTTCCACTGCATTGGCTGGCAAAACAACAACACTTCACAAGTTCTTCAACAGCCTCTGGTGCTGGTGTAAGTTTTGACAGACCAGGAGCCCATTGCCCATCAACAATTTGTCTCCATCCCAATGATAGTGGGTCAAGAATCTTTGGAGCAGGCACTGTAGCTTGTGCCCAAACATTTGCTTGCCTGTGTGCTCTCAGAATTTCAATTTCAATTTTATTTCTCTTATAGAGCGTCAAAACATTACACATGTCTCATGGCGCTTTACAGAGTGTTTAACATTCAGACAGGGGTGAGGAAAAACTCCCAAGAATTGGAGAAACATATAGGATGAAAGCTCAAGCAGATCCACGACTCAAGGGCCTGACCCATCTGCCTGGGGTCAGTTACAGGACAGTAAGATCTATATACAGACAATAGAATATGGTATTTAGAGCCACCTGAGGTATATGTTACAAAGTGGTTGGATGGTTAGATAACCAGTATGATAATGCATGAATCCTATTTAGTGTTAAGTTCAAATAGTCCAGTGTAGGGGATGAATTGTCCATAGGAATTAGGACAAGTAGTGGGTCGCTAGGCTGCGCGGGCAGGAATCCGAGCATGGGGACAGCAATAGGCGATGGTAGGGCAATCATAGGGATGGGATTTCCCTAGTTCCCGAGTTTTTCCACTCCCTGGTTGGGTTTTAGAGTTTTAAACATGTTCCACCGAAGGGCTTTAGCTGTTTGAAAACCATGTTTTGAGGAGCTGACACACAAATTTCTCACATCCAGCTAACACGTCTGGAGATGGATGAGGACCTACTACAAGCCTACAAAGTGTGTTAATGACACCATCATGATTTGATTGACTTGAAACAGAAACCTTTCCTTTCCCACGGGATAAACAGTAAATGGCGGGACAAACGGTTGACTTTCAATTTTCTGATAGGATAGGATACAATAGGATACCCGATAGGTCAACCGACTCTATACACGATGTGATTGGCCTGACCGAAGTTTGGTTTTTCCACCTCACAAGCCAACAGAGAGTTGCTAGACTACCCTGGCTGCAAATTACATTTGCTGCCGCTAGGGTGCGTCAAGATTTCTAGGCTGAGATGTATCTTTTGTCAACGTTCTCCAGTGGCCATGATAATGAGACTGTCTTTGTTGATGTCTAGTACCCTGCGAAGGGCAAGCACCAAGACATCTGTGTGACATGTGTAGATATGTGGGGTTTTGCCAAAATGACTTACTGCTACTACCACCTTTGTGTATATGAACTGACTGGCAGTTTACATAGTTCAACAGCTTTATGAGCAAGGTAGAGGACGGGGTTGGCTTTGGTTTCTTTCGATCCCAGGAAAGCTTTAAAGTCTTTGATTGGTGTGGAGTCTTGTATTTTTTATCCCTTATCATGTGCTTTTCCCATTGTATGGACCTGTCTCATCCTGTCTTTCATGGAGTTTGTGATGGTATAGTTGTTAAATAATAAGTATATGTCATTGTAGCCATTCTGCCAGATCTTGGCAACAGTTTATGTCACTTTTCCTGACAACCATCTCCTGCACAACAGCCATGCCATTAAGATGCTATCCAATGTGTGTGTTAATTGCACTGAGCTACTCTCTGTAGATTGTTCAGAGGATGCTGTTTCTGAAACCAGTCACAATTCATGGATGAAGGCAGACTTAGCTGTAGTGGGCAGCGTTAGGCTTGCATAGAATCAACAAATTCATATGTTCCCACAATTTCCGGCAAGTCCTGTTAACAGAATTATTGAAGACCAAAGAGCTCATTGTGGACTTCAGGAAGTCTACAGCTAGCACACACCCCCATTCTCATCAATGGGACTGAAGTGGAGTGTATCACCAGCTTCAGATTTCTGGGTGTCCACATCTCTGAGGACCTCTCTTGGACCCTCAACACCTCTACCCTGATCAAGAAGGCTTACCAGCATCTCCTCTATCTGAGGAGGCTAAAGAAGGTCCACCGGCCTCCTCAGATCCTGGTGAACTTCTACCCCTGCACCATCAAGCGTATCCTTACCAACTGTGTCACAGTTTGGTATGGCAATTGCTCTGCCTACGACCGAAAAGCACTGCAGAGGATGGTGAAAACTGCCCAACGCACCACAATTTCCTCACTCCCCTCCATTGAGGCCATTCAGGTTAAGCGACAGGGGCGGAGCCAGACAGCTCAGAAAATTTTGAAAAATAACCCCTTAAATAATGACTTCTAGTGAATTCTGTGTAAACTAATGGACACATTGAGACTTTACAAATGTGAGACTCAAGGTACTGTATATCTGACTGGCACTTTGGGTCTTTCAAGAGGGGTCTATAGGCATAACCTATCTGATCAGCATGCAATTAGTTAATTAAGCGTTTTTTATGAGTTATGGTTTGTAGGCTATATTATAGCCTAGTATACTATGCTGAGATAACCCTGATGGGATGCTACCTTGTCTCAATACATTTTTACTTTGAACTCTGGCCAAAGTAGCCTTATGGTCAGGTTTAGCACAGCCCCACATATTGTGAACCCACTTATAATGTTCAGTGGAACACATGAAGCTAAGTTTAATCCAGGGCTTAAAATATTTTTTTCAAAATGGGGGGGGGGGGGGGGGGGTTCCCCCCTTCAGTGCTTCACATAGTGGGACTAATTCAGTTGGGGGGTGGGGGGGATACATTTTACAAACTGAAATCACATTTTCCTTATAGGCCTACAGGCGTCAATGAGAGAACACATGATTTTGGTTTCGATTTTCTAATTGGAGTAAGTCTTTGTGACAACACGTCATGATACATTTGATAATGTGTGATCGTTGTTTTGGTATGAAGCATCTTTTACGTAATGAATGCGCACTCTAGAAAGTGAAAGTAGCCTAACCAAGGCCTACTATGTCGGCCTACTATATCGTTGTTTTGGTATGAAGCATCTTTTACGTAATGAATGCGCAGTGGTGGGTAGAGTACTGAAAATCTATACTCAAGTACAAGTATATTTACTTCCTTCAAAATCTACTTGAGTAAAAGTAAATATTCCAATTGGACAAACCTACTCGAGTAAAAGTAAAAAAGTACTTCTTTATGAAACTACTCAAATTACAAGTTACTTTTCATTTTTGTATTGATGTGCTTGGATCAGTGAAAAAGACATAACAGGCCCTATTTTGGTGATCTAAAACACATGGTCACTTGCAGATAGCTTAAATACATTTAGGGGTTTGTCCAGTCCACACTCGGCGTGGTTTTGTTATCAAACGTCAGGCTCTGAACTAATTGTTCAGTTAGTTCAATTCAAAGTTTCCATGAGGAATCTGATCTAATTTTTTAAACGAAAAAAGCCATCTTTAATGCAATTAATAATGTAGATTACAAAAAGCATGCCCACCATTCATAATTCAGAGGTTGTTTAAGTTCTGATTTCAGTGAACAATTCGGTTGTAACATTTCCATAGCAATCACCAACACCAGACTGAAGACGCCTTATTGCACATCTGAAATCTCTCCATGATCTGACAGTCCTATTGGTATGCATGCCACAAGATTTTCAACGCTATTGCTACACCAGTAGGCTACGGAGGAGAAAGGGCCCGTGACCTAAAGCAATTGTTTTACAGTCCTTGAACAATCATGCACGAACCGTACGGACACGGAATAGCCACAGAACGTTTGCAGAGATATGCTTGCATTGGCTACACCAGATGAGCAAGCTAATATAGCCAATATTACAGATGTATGGTCTACAATTAAATATCTATTTAAAAATACACAATGGAGGATGTTTTAGAGCGTGATCTGCAGGCGACTTGTTGGCTATTTTTAGAAAGTGCGCTGTGGGCGCCGTAAAGGCATCCCGCAGGCTATGGTGCCCGCCGGCACCGTTTTTGGAGACCCCTGAGTTATGTCAAGAAATAGCCTTTGTTTCAGTCGAATACAGCTAGGACTAGCTCGCTAATAAGTAGCACTACGAGAACCATTGATAGAAAACAATGCAATTTACCTCAACATTTTGAAGGCTGATATTGTTATGCTTAGGCTGACACATTCCTTTCATTATGGTTGTCTCCCTTCCTTCGCATAGGACGGAACAGTGTTGCAGATGTGGCCAGACGTTGACCATGGGAGTGGGGGCTGCTTTTGGTAGTAGGCTACTAACGTTCATCTCTGCATCCATGGCGTTTCTAGTCCTCAGTACCAACGTAACGGCCGACTCGTCTCCTCTGCTGTGTAATCGCAACAATGTTGCAACCTAGGGAAGGCACATCGCTAACGTGTATGCTTGTATTCCAGTCAATGAAGATGTGTAGCCTACTTCTATCGAAATACTCATTTTAATGAAGGCCCAATGGGAAATGTAATTGAGTAAAGAGTACAATTCTAGTTCAAATATTTACTCGAGTAAGAGTAAAATTACAGCCTTAAAAAAGGAATGTGGAAAGTATTCTTACCCCGAAAAAAGTACTTTTTTACTCATTTGCGTTACTTGTAACGCGTTACTACCCACCACTGTGAATGCGCACTCTAGAAAGTGAAAGTAGCCTAACCAAGGCCTACTATGTCGGCCTACTATATCGTTGTTTTGGTATGAAGCATCTTTTACGTAATGAATATGCGCTCTGTGTCTGTGCTGTCTCCGCACGTCCGCAATTTATTACATTCCTCAAATGGAGAACACATCAATCCCATGGTATTTTTTGCCCTAAAATGCATGAAACATGCAAGTTACATCTCCGTTTCATATTTGCCTAGGCCACTAGCCTACAATAAATGAATTGAACGAACTCAACTGACAACAGGTAAATCTACTGATTCAGTCATTGAGACTCTACAGTACAACAAACTTTCTGTCTTTCTGAAGTTTATTTTTGTATTCCGGGGTACAGTAGCCTAATTGCCTAATGTCTTGACAATAGTTTTTCTTACCGGCTTGCCGTTTAAACTTAGCCTAGAAATCTAGACGCACCCTAGCGGCAAATTACATTTGCTGCCAGGGCTAGTCTAGCAACTCTCCGTTGGCTTGTGAGCTCGAAAAATTAAACTTCTATCAGGCCAATCAAATTGTGTATAGAGTCGTTAGGCGAGCTTAACCTAATGATTGATGGCAGAGTTGCAACGGTTTGGCTTGAATTCCCTGCTACTTGAAAAGAGATAAGATAATGTTGCTGTTGGCGAACAGTGTAGCTGACGCTGGAAGGTCAGTTGAAGCATAGGAGGAAATAAGATATTTCATGCGAATGTATCATTGAATATTGTGTGTAAGAATTGAGTCATTGTATTTGGATTATGTAATTCGTGTAAATTGATCATGTTTAATTTTGTACTTGGGCGGAAAGGTGTGTTTCACGTGACCTTTCCTTATTTGACTCGGACGCGTTAGCGTTCAGAATGGACTAAGAATAAGGCCGCATGTACGTGATTCTGAAGTTGTACATGAATCTAAAGTTGAACTGAATTCTACTGCTGGCTATCAGGCGCACACGGTAATGAACTATTTTATATGTATCGTATTTTAAAGATTGATTGTATGTTTCTTGTTGAGATGTTATGTGTAAAACGGTTGTTGTAGGCCCCAGCTGTGACGCAACTGGCTGGGGCTCCTGCACCGTACGCCGGCGACCCAGGTTCGATTCCCGCCCCGTGGTCCTTTCCGAATCCCACCCCTGCTCTCTCTCCCATTAGCTTCCTGTCACTCTCCACTGTCACTATCATTAAAGGCATAAAAAGGCCAAAAAAATATACTTCAAAAAAAAAAAAAAAACGGTTGTTGTATGTTTGTCTTTGTATGTCTTCTTAGTTTTCACAGTGTTCCAACAGTAAAAAAACTTGGATATTGGACATCAGTATGAGACCGTGGAGTCACTGAATTTAAGCTATAGCCAGTGGATAGTTACAAACAGTGTGATACGAGTTAAGCTTTTATTAAGTTGGCAAAAGTTTGAACTAGCCAACTAGCTCCGCTGGTGGGAAACGCATGGGACTCAAAGCGCTGTCCTATTGCGTGCAGAGGGAATTTGAAAGACAACCGATTATTCCGCCCCTCGGACTGAGCACTGCGAACGGTGAGTGCCCAAACTGTGGGTCTGGCTCGTCAGGCTATGATCCCCGTTGAGGTCACGTGGGAATCTCGAGTGAAGCTGGCCAATTTGAAGTAATGCCCACTGTAAGATGATTTAGAGATAACAATTATATCTGAGTTGGTGCCTTTATAAGCTATTACTGTACATGAAGGCTAATGAAAATGACAAATCCTATAGCCTAGCTTGTCATGAGAAGCACATTTTTAAAAAAGGTGGCTATTGGGTAAGATGAGCCATAAGAGGTGGGGCAAGTTGAGCCACTAGCTATTGGCTACACTGAACTATTCTACATTGTTCTGCTTTTAAAGGAGACATAGAAAGGACATCCTTCATATGGAAATACAAGTGATGTCATAGCACAAAGCCATTGTAGTTTAATTGTGGTTGCCAAAGAGGGCACCATTTCATCAAAAGGACAATTTCAACTCACCACCTAAATATAAGGTTTTAATTAGGCTTCTAAAATTGCAGTTTATTTTTGATAAATTAATGTTGAAGATATTCTATTTTAGCTTATGAGAACAAGGTACAATGTTCCATGCATCCATTCTATGTCCCCTTTAAGCTTTAGTTTAAAGCCTGAATTGGTTGCCATAGTTGTTATAGGCCATATTTTGTGTTATGAACACTGAAAGGGTTAAGAGTGAATAAAACAATCTTTTACCTGAGATTTTTGTTTTGGCTTAATTTACCCCACACATAGGCTCATCTTACCCCGTGCATGGGGTAAGTTGAGCCACTTTACCATTTTTTTTTTCAAAAGGGCACTTGGACCATAGAATGTTAATGTACAATAGCAGGACACACAATTTGATATGGTGTGAAGATTGCAAAAAAAAAAAAACGTCTTTAACATGTGGCTGTGATGAAAAATGTAAAAAGTGGCTCATCTTACCCCTCTCTCCCTATATATATATAGTCTATGAGTTACACCAATATTGTCTTGGTTACATATTGAGCAGCTAGTTACGAGACCATGGTTCAGCAACAGCCCAGATAGCAAAATCAGATTGGCAGATAGCGGACCTCTCAACAGTGGGGGTGTTCAGCGTCGAGTTTCAGCATGCCTCTCCGCTGAGGAGCCCTGTGATCCCACAAGCGGCTGCTGCCGAGAGAGAACCAGGGAATCAGCTCAGGGGGGGGACTGTCACACATGCACACCCACACGCACACACACACACACCTCACTCCTTCTGTCACATAGCACGATAGAAGAGAATGTTGCCATCTTCAACATGATAAATGTCAAACAGAATGTTTTGTGCATAAAAATGACAGTGCTGGTGGTATGCTGCCAGTGGCGTGCTGCTTGTGGTCCGCCGTTGGACCACCATCTCTCTAAATTTAACTTGTCATGAATATTAAGAAAAGTTAAAAAAATTATATATGAAGTATAACTGAACAAATGAAAAAGATTTTATAATAGTGGCAAAATATTGGGCAATATGTCTGCAACCCGCCAGTGGACCACCAGAGAACCGATGAGCAAAATGCTAGCGGACCGCCAGCTATGCCCCCAATGGACCGACAGTGGTCCGCCAGCCTCTTGCTATCTGGGAGGTGGCCCGCCAGCACAGTGCAAGGGCCATTGTAATCAGAATACCAGGTAATTATTCTATACTAGACTGAAAATGTATCATTTTGTTTTGTTCTTTATGTGTAGATATGGAGCAGGCAAAAAAAAAAAAAAACATTATGGTAATACAAGCAATTTTCTCATCATTTGTAACAATAGCTTGTGAAATGACTACATGTGAAATTAATCTTGATTTACTCTTTTCCCCCCCTAGTGAATCTGACTCTGGATATGAAGACCGTGTCTTCTTTTCTCAAAGCACACGATAACAAAACTTCAATTCTCTGGCCTGATTTATCAAAGGTTTTGGGCACAGAGATAAGATTTCTTCATGCGTTATGTGAAAACTCTTTCAGCTCAGGGAAGCACTGCACTGTAAAAAATAATACTGTGGTTTTGTTGCTTTAACTTAATTTGTTTAGTTAATATAACTAAACTCTGTGAAAATTGTCGAGTCAAAAAGAAATACTAAGTTTTCACTGATTCAACTTTGTTCTAAGTTCAATGAACAAGCACTTTGTTGTCTTCACTTAAATGAACAAGTAGCCCTAACAAAACACGACACATGCTCGTTACTGCCACCTCTGGCCAGACCTGTTTACATCACTTTGCCCTGTTGGAAGAAAAGCACATGGAGGAATCGTCTCAACTTTCATCCGACGTAATCCGTCAATATTCAGTGTTTTTGGTGAGTAAACTTTAGTACACAACCACTCAATGAATTGAATGAGTAGAACTATTTCCATATAATTGGATGAAACACTTGCATTTCGTAGATGTTTTCGCTTAACCACATATCTCGCTAGTACCAGTAAAAGCTAGCTATCATAATGCTGTAATGTACCAAGCCACTTGAAGAAAACAAGTCTTTTCTCTATTCCTTATGGTTATTTCCCCTGGTGTATTTAAAATAGCTAAGGAGATGTTTTTGTTTGTTTGTTTAAGGCAAGCCAAGTTGGTTGGTGGTTATCTATTTGCATACATTCACTTAGATGGGTACGAACTAGCCTGCTAACTAACGGAAGCTTCTCTTGTCCATGAGCATGTTCTCCCTTCACAAGGACTAATGACAATTTAACCTTAATTCAGATTAGTAAGGGTGATATGTTTGTTTTCACAGTTTGAGCCAAAAGTTTACTTTAAACAGCACTGAGAGTGTGTGGCAAGAAATGAGTCAATATCAAAGATCCTTTAGTAGCCTACATCCTATATCAACCATCTCCGATGCTATTTAGCACAGTGGACATAAATGTAGAATATTATTATGAACCCATTAAGCATATCTTTATTAAGCATGACTTCATTCTCACTATGTTTAGTATAGGTGATAAAAGTTACCTAAGCATTTTTACAGTGTTCATAGAAAGTCCTCATTCAAATCTGAATAATATTGTGTATTATAATGTAGGCCATGTAGTATCAATGTTTAACAGATATCTCAATAGGCCTAATGCTTTTACAAACACATTTTTGTGCATTAAAATCTCAGATGCTTGTAATTTATCTCTGTTACAGAAGAGTGTTAATGAAGTGGACCTGTAAACTGAGCCCATTTTCAACGCGGAATCAGAGGGTCATCAGAAGATATACTCTGAAGCACGGACAGCACAGCCACTTTTGCCCCTTGCTCTGCTTGTTTTATCACCTTCAGAAGGCAAGTTGACCTCAACGGACATTTCTACACACAATTGACTTTTTTTTTATTTTATAGTGTCACCAGGTATTAACAGAATTGTCTGTAGAATGAACACAAAATTATATTGATTTAATGTCTTTTATCTTTTCTTTTTTGTTGTCATATTCTGCATTCACTGCATCCTCACGGAATTCAACTGTCTGATGTCTGCTGATCTCTTGAGAACCTTCCTCAGTGAACTTGATGAATATCTGCCCATGTTTCTTGTCCTTTTCAGAAAAAGGGACCCTGCCATCACAAGCTCCAAGACATTCTTAGATAGCTTGATGCTCATGTAAGTATTGAACATATGACTCCTGCATTCTATGATGTGAATATTAATGAGCTCAGAGTTTTTTCTATTTTGTTTTTGTTTAACATTGTGTTTGCGTTTGTGTGTTTCCTTTTGCATTTCAGGATTCCAACCAGAATAAGCGAACAACCTGCTTGGCATGCCCCACTTTCTTCGTCAAGATACTTCCAGCATTCTAAAGACCTGTGAGGTTGGTTTAGCAAATGATTTTAAATGTGATTTGGAAGCACTGGTTGAAATACAAGGACATGCTCTACAGATGGAAACTCATAATTTTATAAAGCATGTAACATTGTATTTGAACTAAGCAGATTATTTTAACTGTTCTAAACTGTAATAGAATAAAAGCATGTCCCTGGTAATGAGTTAAATATTCACCTTTCTGGTGATTTGTTTTTCAGCCAACTGGTCCAGTTGAAGATGTCTTAAAAGAAACCAGTGTGGGGATCCTGATCGTGTATGAGGACTGCAGCAAATGCGTAGTTCTACAAAATCAATCACATATGTCTTGTTTTGGAGGAACAGTTTATCGTCATGGACATTTCCAATATTCCAAAGGCCTTTGAACTCTTTGGACTGATGGGTCTCAATATGGACTACCCGAAGCATCTAAAATTCACGTTTGAAGTACAAAAGCTGTTCTTGAACATTGGAAGGAGCTCCTCTTCACATGAACATTGCAGCTGCTTTCTCCAAAACAGGCTGCTTGGTAAAGAGTAGTACAACAACCTTCCGTAGAACTTGGTCCTCAGTTTTGATTTGTTTTTATGTGTGTTTTCAGATTATTTTTTATAATGTAGCATAATGGGTTTCCCCCCCAAATTTGATGTGCTGTACATCCACCTGTGTATTTTTAGTTAGTTTTTGTTTTTTTCTTCGATATTGTGATGTGCATCCTCTCTTTGAAAAAAATAAGTATAAAAGTTTTTAAAAGTTAATAAAACTAACAAGGAAAATACATGTCTGAACAAATTTATTTCAACTAATGATTCTATTTTGAAACAACATGTAAATTAATCAAGTTAACTTACATGGCTTTTTTGACACAACAAGAGTCTATGTAAAATTTTCAGTTGACTTAACTAAGAAAGATAAGTTAAATCAAATTTAATTTTATGTCAAGTTAACTCAAAAACGTTATGTCAAGTTAACTCAAAAACGTAAGGCAGCGGGGTAACAAACCTTTTTAAGTTAAAAGGGCATATTATTTTTTACAGTGTGGGGAGGTTAGAGTGGGTATAAGAACAGGCAATCGTGGTACAGTATGTGGGGGTGTGCAATGCCACAGCAGAACAAACACAGAGGATCTCTTTGACCCTGTGGTCAAAATTAATCCAAGACAACTGGTGTGAGACTGCAGCTTTATTCAAGACACCGGGAGCATGTTACCCACATGAAATGTCAAAGTAACAAGCCGACATATTTGTGGGTGAAGCCAACTCTTATACCCTTAACACACACCCACAGAAATCACAAGTTGTCACCCTCCAGTGATCACCTAACCATCTGGTATTTTAACAGAGATAAGAAATGTTTACGACCCCCCATCCTGAGGGTTACCCACAGTTCGGTGACACAGGGGTTAATTTAACTAAACATTCCAAAATAGGAGTTTCAGAAAACACAAGGGTCAGAGTAAGGAGATGACAATTAGATTTCACTACATGCATATAAGGTATACTAAACATTCAATGAGAAACATAAAAATTATCCCACAACCCCACAGAACGGCTTCTGGGTTCTCCAGTATGAGAAAGGAACTGGACTCTTTGCCAACACACTAAAATTTGTGTCACCAGACAAACATCTGATTCCTCTGATTAGTCCTAAGTGGTATTTCACAAAACTTAGATATGGTATTAAGCCAGGATTTTCTTTTTGTTATCCCGGCGGACTTGGTTTCACAAAAGATATTGCACATAAATTACCAACCTGGTCTCATTAGCGAATTACCATGGGGATTCATCCTAGACACTAGAATAAATTGTAGACACTCATGTTCATATGAAAATGTGCATTCAGTTAGACCTCCAGGCTTAGGACGCCAAGCGGCTGGACAAGCTTGTCAAGAAAGCTGGCTCAGTGTTAGGCAGGAGACTGGACCCACTGAAAACTGTGATGGAGAGGGGTACATTGAGCAGATTGAATGCTATAATGGGCAACAACAAGCACCCCCTCCACAGTCTCCTGGAGGGACAGAGGAGCAGCTACAGCAGAAGGCTACGCTTGCTGAGCTGCAAAACAGAATGTTTCAGAAAATCCTTTGTTCCCACCGCAATAAGACTGTTCAATACCTTCTGAGTCTCAATCACTATCCAATTATTTTTGTTGATCCTTAATGCAGATAGGCACTATGCAGTTCCCATTTAACATGTGCAGCCTCAACTAAGATAAATGGACCTAATACACAAATGTGCAAGAAGATTCCCTGAAGATTTCTGGTGTAAATAAGTCTTTAGATAGTCCCAGGATAGCTATAGCCTGTCAAGGAAAGATATACTGTATGTTTATTTTAAAAGTGTTCAATGTGTGTGTGTAGGGGGGGTACTGTGGCGGAACAAGCTACAGCGCCCATACTATCCACGGGGTGTACGGGGACCCAGGTCTGAATACGACCTGCGGTCATTTCCTGATCCCACCCCATCTCTCCATCGCCCTTCACTGACTGTCCTATCGGAATAAAGGTAAAAAGCCAAAAAATATATACTTAGGGAAAAAAGAGATGAGAAGCATCTATTATTCTTTTGGGGAAGGGGCTTTAAAACAGCTGAGGCTCTTCTCTGGGACTTAAGAAATGTGCAGGCAATGAAACGTTAAAATGTCTGTTGCTAAGCGGTTAAAAACATAACCTGGTAGGAAAAATCTTAACACCTTGAAGACAACTTGTGATTTTATTTGTCCAAGAGCGACTTCTTGGTACACCTGCTTTAGATTTTCGTTTCCATTTACAAAGTATGCCACACATGTAGTATGAACATTTTATTTTAAAGATTACTTTGATATGTAAAAACAAAAAACATCAACATCAACTAACAACTTACTAACATCAAACACATCTCATCCACAACTAATTCCTTTTGAATGGTAAGTGCAATGTCTACAAAGGCACAAGGGGTCAGCGTTTAGTTTTGAGTGTAATGTTTCATTTCAGTTTTGAGTGTATTTCAGTCCAACCAGACATGCACTGATGTGCTGTGCTCTGTTCAACCTCAAAGTAACAAACCGCATGGTGGACGCTGTGGCACAAGTGGCGGCAGCCTCCAGACTATGACTGGGTCCAAGCCCTCATGGATATACCCAGTACACCCAAAGATTAGGCTCCACCGTTCTAAAATCGTTGTTACAGCTATCCAGCTCCCTTTGAACTCGCCATCTTTTGAGGGTTTACAATTTCTCTTTATCACTTTGGTGCATTTCAATGAATCATCATTAATGTTCGCACACCAGTTTGCATTTCTCAAAACAAATAGTGTAAACTGTACCACATGTGGATTACCTGCAAAAGTGGTTTATTTATTTAAGGTTTATTTGACATGGACATTGCACATTAATAAACATGAAATGTAAAATATCTGTTGTTCATGGGCCGGTGTTGAAAGATCAGATACACCTAATAGAAAATACACATTGTTAAATATAATTTGTGTATAGCGCTCTTATATTGTATTACGGTAGCCTAAGAGTGTTGGTTGTTATATGTGGGGTATTACGGTTTTTCATACCTGCGTGTATGCCATGCTACTTCAGTTTCACTTGTATGTAGTTGATGAAGGTGACGGATGAACAGAGCCGTACTCTATGTGAAAGTTAATTTAATAAATTACATTGAATAGACACTCCGCTTATTCTTCTCCACGTCAAGTTAATCCTGCGCGACAGTCAGTTAACTTAACAGGTTATGGGCCCAGGGCCGAAGATAAGCGAGTGTGAAAAAGTTTAACGCGACGTATTACGCGATAGCTAGCCAGCAAGAAGCTGAGAAATTGGCGGGGTTGGAAGATGGCAAACCGAGCAACAGGAGTCCCAGCACCGCAGCTTTTATTCGACGGATCTGAAGAAAAATATGACCTTTGGGAAACGAGGTTCCTAAGCTGTCTACACATTCTCAAGTTGAAGGAGACCATTTTACATGAACCCGCTCAGGCGAGCGATGAGGACAACCGGAAAAATGCAGACTGCTATGCCGAACTGGTAAGGCTAATAGACGATAAAAGCCTATCGCTAATCAGGCACGAAGCCGCTGATAATGGCAGGAAAGCCCTGAGCATACTTAAAGAACATTATTCAGGAAAAAGCAAGCCACGGATTATAAATATGTACACGTCATTAACAAAGCTGCGAATGGCAGAAAACGAAACTGTTACAGACTTTTTAATAAGGGCAGAGAACATTATTACAGCGTTAAGAGATGCGGGAGAAACCATGAGTGATGGATTAATCGTAGCCATGATGCTAGGCGGGTTACCAGACTCGTTCAAGCCGCTAGCAGTCCATGTAACGCAGAATGAGGATAACGTTGCGTTTTCAGACTTTAAAAGAAGGCTACGGGTCTATGAAGAATCGGAGAAAATGAAAATGACAGAACAGACTACAGATAACGTGATGAAGACGCATACAAGACAGGGCGGAGGCCACAGCAAGCCACAAGGTAACAGAAAGGAAGAAGATGCCAACTTGACTTGTTATAAATGTGGAATAAAAGGACACAGGGCGAGAAAGTGTTACAAGAAAGTGTGGTGCAATTACTGTAGAAACAATACCCATGCTGAGTCACTATGTAAGAAAAAGGGGGGACAAGATGGCGCCAGAAAAGTTGCTGAGGAACAAGATGGCGATGAAGGAGATTACCTCTTCATGGCTAAACATGTGAAAAGTGAAAGACCACCACTCAACATGAAAACAAAAGGCATCATGGTAGACGCGGGGGCAACTTCCCACATTGTGAACGACATCAACAAGTTCCAGAACTTTGACAGCTCGTTCCAGCCAGAGACCCACTGTGTGGAATTAGCCGACGGAAGCAAGTGCAGTAGAATGGCCCAACAGAGAGGAACTGCGGTGATCCACCTTCTAGACAACGCTGGACGACAACACACAGTGCAGCTACGAGATACACTCTACATGCCATCATACCCACACGACATCTTCTCAGTGGCAAGAGCGTCAAATGGAGGAGCTACAATCACTTTCAAAAAGGGGGACAGCCGCATGGTCACCAAGGATGGTAGCAGGTTTGACATTCATGAGACTGGGAATTTGTATTACTTGCCAACTGTTGAAAAAGATGTTGATCAGTGTAATGTATGTCATGATCTACAGACATGGCACCAAATACTGGGTCATTGTAATTTTGAGGATGTTAAAAGGTTACAAGGTGTTGTGAAGGGCATGGAGATTAAGGGAGGTGCAGTTGGGTTGGATCAGTCATGTGATGTGTGTACACAAGGAAAGTTCACTCAGACAAGAAATAGGGAGCCAGATAGGAAAGCAAAGAAGCCCCTAGAACTAGTTCACACTGATTTAGCCGGGCCTATGTCCACACCAAGCAAAGAGGGACACAGATATGTGCAGTCCTTCACAGATGACTACTCAGGCACTATACTTGTGTACTTTCTAAAGTCTAAGAGTGATACGGTGCAGGCCACAGAAAGATTCTTAGCAGACACAGCGCCTTATGGAGAAATCAAGGGTATCCGTTCAGATAACGGCACTGAGTTTACAAGTCGAGACTTTCAGGCAATATTAACAAAGAATAGGATTAGGCATGAGACATCTGCTCCTTACTCACCCCACCAAAATGGCACTGCGGAGAGAGGTTGGCGAACACTCTACGATATGAGCAGATGCCTACTGATAGAAAGCGGGCTGCCAGATGAGCTGTGGAACTATGCTGTGCAGACCTCAGCTTATGTGAGAAACAGGTGCTACAGTAGACGCACAAAGAAAACGCCCTACGAGTTATTCACAGGCAAGGTACCAAATGTATCCAAATTGCAAAAATTCGGATCAATGTGTTTTGCTTACAAGCAAGAGAAAAGCAAATTGGACTCTAGATGTGAGCAAGGCGTTTTCATAGGCTACGATAAAAACAGCCCAGCCTATCTAGTATACTATCCAGACACAGAGAGGGTCCAAAAGCATAGACTGGTGAAATTCACCATTAAAACAACCCAGGAAAGAGAAACACAAACATCTGAGTCACACATAGAACACGGGGGTGTACATCCAAGGGTTGACAACAGTGAAGAGAGTGTTGTTGATGAAAATGTGGAAGATGTACCAGGTCAGGGTGATCAAAGTGGTATTACCGAGACTTCACCTGAAAAGACTGAGTACACACAGCCAGGTGAAGTCACAGAGACTGTGACCAAAAGGTACCCACCGAGAAATAGAAAGAAACCAGCTCATCTACAGGATTTTGAGACTGGTGATAAGGAGGACAAACTGCACACATGCATGGACTCTTGTTACAGAGCGGTGTGTGATATACCTCAAACTTACCAGGACGCTATTGCATCAACCAAAGCGAGGCAGTGGACAAATGCCATGAAAGAGGAGATGCGATCTCTGGAGGAGAACGAGACCTTCAGCCTAACTCAGTTGCCACCAGGCAAACAGACAGTGGGGGGCAGATGGGTTTTTGCACTTAAGACAGAAATTGATGGGTCTGACAAATACAAGGCAAGATTTGTAGCAAAAGGCTACAGTCAGAAACAAGGCACTGATTATGATGAGACTTTCTCACCCACAGCTGATATGACAAGTGTGAGAGTGGTCATGCAAAAGGCAGTGCAGGATGATCTAGTCTTACACCAGATGGACGTTAAGACCGCTTATTTGCATGCCCCAATTGACTGTGAAATTTATATGGAGCAACCTGAGGGTTATGAGAAAAGGTCAAAATCAGGTGAAAAGCTAGTGTGCAAGTTACACAAATCTCTCTATGGTCTTAAACAGTCAGGGAGGAATTGGAATGCTATGTTGCATACATGTTTAGTTGAGAATGATTTTGTACAGAACCCAGCTGATACCTGTGTGTATACAAGAGAAAAACACAATGAGAAAGTAATCCTAATAATTTGGGTTGATGATCTGATCATAGCAGCTAATAATGAGAGTGTTCTGGGAAATGTAAAGATGATGCTTACTGAAAGGTTCAAAATGAAAGACATGGGAAAGCTGAGACATTTCTTGGGGATAGATTTTGAACAAGCAGATGGTTTAGTCAAAATGTCACAGGAGAGATATGTGAGAAAGATTCTAGATCGATTTGAAATGCAGGATTGCAAATCTAGAGAAACACCATGTGAACCAAAACTTGAATACACAGAAGATGCTGAGAAAATGAAAGAGCCAAGAAAGTATAGGGAGGCAGTAGGTAGTTTAATTTACTTGTCCACATGCACCCGTCCAGATATAAGCTTTGTGGTCAGTAAACTCTCTCAGCACTTTGCTGAACCAACAGTAGAACACTGGAACACAGTAAAGCATGTGTTCAGGTACCTCAAGGGTACAACAGAACAGGGGTTATTCTTCAGGAGAAATGACACAGAAAAACTAGGTCTAAAGCGTATGGTACGCTCCCGCGTCTGCGTCCCGCGCACGCGGCACTGGTGAGCGTGTGACGAGAATTGCGTCATTTTTACAGCATGCGTCGCTTCTTTGAGTCGACCGAATTTTAAGACCGCGCGTCAAAGTGACGCGTAGACTGCGCATGTGTGAAACGGAACTGCTGTAAACACTCCCCTCCAGTAGGTGGACCACATAGAAGAACAACACTTAAACCTACAAACAAACCTGGACAGAAGAAGACTTGTTTGGTTACCATAACGACGATGGAACAGAGAGAGCGCCTGTCCTCAGCTTGCCTGGCTTTGAGTTACGTGAGACACTACGAAATGGAGTCAACTTCGACCGATTAAAGCCACAATTATCCAGATACATTCTTTAACATTATATTTAACGGTCACTTTATGTTGTTGAACCCAAAGTATTTCAAGACACCACATTTTAGATGAGTTGGGGACGTAATTATCTGCTGGCCGTTCTGTACGTCACCTGATTGTCGAAACAGGGTGGCTGCATATGGCTCATTGTGGCTACTGGCTATTATATTGGCTTGCTTTGGTCATGAGCCCTGGATCATGTAGCACTGAATGAGATGGCAAACAATAAAATAAAACTAATCATAGACTGTAGAAATGCGCTACACAGCACTAAAAACCGAATAGTTTATTTATAGTTTGACTACGGATATTTGACTACGGATATTTCAGCAATAATTGGGACATTTTTCTAAACACAGCATGGTAAGAACGAGTTGTGCGTACATATGTCCTCAGTTAAATTTGTAGTGAGTCTTCACACCTGCCTCATACCAAAAAGTATGAACCAAAAACCTGTAAATATGACGTGTCAATAAAAGTTTTGAAGTAACTATTTGTGTTCATAATGTATAATGTCTCACTGTGATAATGGGTGTATTTAGAGCGAGAGGTAGCCTAGGTTATTCCTTCAATTATTATTATGATAATGCATATCCGGTGTTGACAGGCGAGTTTCGAGATTTGAGTTCAGCATTGTTCAGGAGCTAGGTGATAATGATTGCACCTGGGAGAGGTAGGCTACATTCCCTTTATTATTATAATCACTATTGATAACGCATTATATACGGAACAGGCGAGAATGCATCTCGATCAGCAAGTGTTACTGGGTTTCGCCTGAGCGTTGTAGATAGATACCTTTATATGGCTCTGGGTTTCGCGATTTGATTTCAGCATTGTTCAGTAATAGGTGCTAGGCTACGCTCATTTTTAAAAGATGCATTTAATCCGAAGTCATGTCAGCTCTCTATGCAGGGAGTAGGGCTGTCACTTTTTATTTGAACATGACGTGAAATATCCGTAGTCAAACTATAAATAAACTATTCGGTTTTTAGTGCTGTGTAGCGCATTTCTACAGTCTATGATTAGTTTTATTTTATTGTTTGCCATCTCATTCAGTGCTACATGATCCAGGGTTCATGACCAAAGCAAGCCAATATAATAGCCAGGAGCCACAATGAGCCATATGCAGCCACCCTGTTTCGACAATCAGGTGACGTACAGAACGGCCAGCAGATAATTACGTCCCCAACTCATCTAAAATGTGGTGTCTTGAAATACTTTGGGTTCAACAACATAAAGTGACCGTTAAATATAATGTTAAAGAATGTATCTGTGGATAATTGTGGCTTTAATCGGTTGAAGTTGACTCCATTTCGTGGTGTCTCACGTAACTCAAAGCCAGGCAAGCTGAGGACAGGCGCTCTCTCTGTTCCATCGTCGTTATAACCAAACAAGTCTTCTTCTGTCTAGGTTTGTTTGTAGGTTTAAGTGTTGTTCTTCTATGTGGTCCACCTACTGGAGGGGAGTGTTTACAGCAGTTCCGTTTCACACATGCGCAGTCTACGCGTCACTTTGACGCGCGGTCTTAAAATTCGGTCGACTCAAAGACGCGACGCATGCTGTAAAAATGACGCAATTCTCGTCACGCGCTCACCAGTGCCGCGTGCGCGGGACGCAGACGCGGGAGCGTACCATACGCTTTAAGGGTCTACTGTGATGCTGACTGGGCGTCAGATTCAGCGGATAGACGAAGTACATCAGGGTATTGTGTCAGTCTAAATGAGGGAAGCTCTTTGATATCCTGGAAAACAAGAAAACAACCAACAGTAGCGTTATCTACTTGTGAGGCTGAATACATGTCCTTAGCTTCAGCCATACAGGAATGCATCTACTTAGAACAACTGCTCAGGGGCATAGACACTTACCAATACGCACAAACAAAGGTGTATGAAGACAATCAAGGTGCCATAGCACTAGCCAAAAATCCAGTTAACAGACAACGTTGCAAACATATTGATATTAAATATCATTTCATCAGAGAGAATGTGAATAATGGGAAGTTTATTTTGGAATATTGTCCTACTGATCAAATGATTGCTGATGTTCTGACAAAGCCAGCTACTAAGCTGAAGTTGAAAAAGTTTACAGGAGACATGTTTGGCACTTAGGAGTGCAAAGAGTGTTTTATACTTCAAGATAATGAGGAAGCCTCATTCTGTTATTTTGTTTTCATGCAACCTAATGAGATAAGAGCGAGTGGGGGTGTTAAATATAATTTGTGTATAGCGCTCTTATATTGTATTACGGTAGCCTAAGAGTGTTGGTTGTTATATGTGGGGTATTACGGTTTTTCATACCTGCGTGTATGCCATGCTACTTCAGTTTCACTTGTATGTAGTTGATGAAGGTGACGGATGAACAGAGCCGTACTCTATGTGAAAGTTAATTTAATAAATGACATTGAATAGACACTCCGCTTATTCTTCTCCACGTCAAGTTAATCCTGCGCGACAGTCAGTTAACTTAACACACATAATGGTTAAAGTAAATGTTAAAAAGACACAAAGCACATGAAACAGGCAGCCTAAATGAAAGGGGGAAAAACAGACAGAACAGACAAGTTCGGACATGTTACAAATAAATTACATCAGTAAATGGAGCAGGACCTGAATACCTTGACTTGACATTACTTGAATCTTGTATTTTTGTTGATCCTTGATGCAGATGTGCACTATATGCTCCCATTTAAAACATGCAGGCTATTCAACCTGCAAGATAATGGGACATACAGTAACTCACAAATCTGCAAGATGATTTTCTGAACATATAATTAGTCTTTACATAGATTGTCCAGGAAAGATGCATGTTTATTTTAAAAATCTTCAATGTACCCAATAAGACCTCACATGTTGACTCACACCACATGAAAAGTACCATAAAAAGAGCCATTCAGCGTAAGGCAGAGGTTGCTCTTCCTGGTTGCTTTCAGTTGCAGGCATTTTAGCCTACTGCCTGAAATTTGGGTTGTTTCAACTTGTTTGCCTGTGCTTGGTTTGTTTGAAGGCTTTACTCAATATACCTTAAAGATGGGGCATAATATAAATACCCCACAAAGTCACTTAATTGTTCTAAAAAGCTTTTCAAACGTGTCAATGACGTCACTCATTAGCACAATGCTAGCGTGTTATGGGCAACAACGACCCAAACTGTAAGAAATCAAAAGGACATAAGTACTCGTTCATTCAACTTTTGACCTATAACCCATGTTGAAGTTATACAAACTACAATCAAATCTGAGATTTGTCAACGACAATCAGGTGAAAGAGACAAATTTAGCCGTCTAGCTCCATTGACTCCCATTCATTCTGCACTCATGGCGATCGCCCCCAGTGGAAATATGGTGGAACTGCAACCAAAATTCGGTACAATGGGACTTAATACGGAGTGGCAAGGCTCTCCGTAGACGGGCTCTGTCTGTTTGTTCCTCTACAACGGCTAGCTGCTACTGTTTCGCCACTGGACCTGAGAGAACTTGACAAAAAGGTAAATGCACCGTAACAAAACAGACACAACCCTGTTCATGGGTCTTCTTTTCGTCAATGTTTGGTAAAATAGCAGCTATCGATATAGTATGACACCGTCAACTTTCTGCCAACAGAGTGAACAGACATAATGCACATTGACATAACTTAGAAGCTAACGTTAGCCAATGTAAAAACTCTAGGGTGACTGACTAAGTGCTAGACGTCCCCGATTTTGGTAGTCTGTCCTGTCCTGTCCTGAAACCTAGCTGTATAATGTCGGTTCGCGATGTTTTGTTTAAATTGGCAGCTGCTCTGGCTAGCTGCTATCATCTTTGCAGTTCAACTGCTGGACGTTTATCATAGTAGTTATTTACTGAGGTATGGTGAGATAGCTAACGCTAGCTTTAGGTTAGCCCATGTCAGGGGTTGGTAGCATTAGAATACCAGTGGGCTATGTGTTTTTGTGTGTTTATTTTGTTTCATATTTAGTCTTTATCAAATGAAGTGTTGTTGACTGGATAGCGCTGAATAGTTTAACGTTGGTGTTGCATGTTAAGTGAGCCAGTAGCTAGCAGTAGTGGGCGGCTAGCTTGCAGGAGGGCAGGATCTCTGTAACATTAACAGTAATCTGTGTTCACATTAAAACCCTACACGTCTTTGCTTCGATCTGTCATCACCTATGGTTGTAGCATGTCCTAAAGGGGATGTAAAAAGCTTCACCTTCATCATAACTGTTAACGTTACTGAATATGTATCTAATACAATACTTTTTTTTCATCTTCTCTTGTCTACATTCTTCGAAAGGAGGGAAGTAAATGTATGAAACCAGGACAGGTGATGAAGAGCCATTGTGACTTTCTTCGTTTGTGTCAAGACTGACACTGTTGGCAGCACTCTGTTTATAACCAATGGAGTAATTTTTAAGGCCAAGGTGAAGTGAAATGTGTACTTTGGATGAAATAAACTTTTCAATATTTTGCAAAGTTTGGCTGTGTTAATTTGATCAGCAGTATGTTACTTCTATATGATACATTTAAAAGGATAAATAAATACAATATTATAATTATACACACAATATGAATTATTAATAGTAATATTAATAATAGAATAGTGTCCAGTACAGTACTGTTTATCTGAAGGTTTACAGTACTGTTACTGTAATTGAGATACAGTAGTGGTACTGTAAATCTGAATTACAGTAACTTACTGGCAAAAGTGCTGCCAGTTAGTTACTGTAAAATACCACTGAAATGTCTAACAGTGTTGAATGAAAGAATAACCTGGTAAAGTATCTTAACATTTTTTAGATGAGTTGTGAATTCGTTTTTTTTTCAAGAGGGGCTTCACTGGTACCTGCTCTAGATGTTCAGTTCCATTTACTCATGTGGTATGAATTTACATAAAAAATTACTCCAATATGTAAAAGAAAATAAGGAATCGTATATAGGCTACCCTTTCATCAATAAAAACAAAAACAATGCTTGAACGTTCTATTTGGGTCCCAATCTACTTCCTCTGCATTAAGATAACATGGAATGTTAAAACGGAAGCCTTGTGGGGCCAACTATGATGCTGATAATGGAACTCTCTTGAAAGGGTAACTGGGTCCGACCACACCAAACATCAACATCACAACTTGTTTCCTCTACAACAAATGCCTTTTGAATGTTAAGTGCAATGTCTAAAAAGACACACAAGTGGTCAGTGTTTCATTTTGAGTGTATGTTTGTGTCTCATGGATGGGTGGACTGTCAACAAAAAGCAGTCCAGGAAATTGCTGTCAAGTGGCCCCAATGTAATCAGCCAAATTCAAACTAGCAAATTTTAATTGCTCAATGGTTATGAACAGGTTTCCCTGTTACAGAAAGTAAAAAATCTAAATCTCATCACAGGTCCCTGTAAAAACTGTAAAAACATTTAAAATATTTACCCTGATATGTAAAAAAGCATGTATGGAGCTGTACAGTAAATGGGTCTGACCACACCAAACATCAACATCACAACTTGTCTCCTCCACAACTAATGCCCTTTGAAATTACTTAATACCCTGACTATGAGATGGTAAAGCATAATCTCCCAAATGGTCATCTTTGTTTACACTGCAAACAGTCAGGCACACACAGCTCTGCTTGCAACGTCTAATTTGGGTCACTGGCCTCTACACTTCCATCATTGGTTTGAGAGGCTATAACAATAAAATTTCATACTGTACACCAGCGGCGCTGCTAGAAAATGTGGACCCTGTTGCAGAAAATAATTCTGGGCCCCCCAAAATAGATGGTCTGGTGCACTTGATAAATTGAGACTTAAAATATATTACATTCATTGACTATAGCATATTACAATACGCACCATTGACATGCACTAAGTGGTATGCTCTCTCTTTTATACCACAAGCGGTTAGGCAGCACAATGAGCACTTTAAACATACATTTGTAGAACTTTTTTAGTGGTATGTACGGTATGTAGTGGTGTGTATTTAATGTTAACTTATTATCTTGTAGTGTTGATTTAATGTTAATTTATCAGTGTCTGTAACTACAGGCTCCGATGCAGATGCATGTATACTATACCCTCAACTGAGGGTTTTTTTACGTGGGCATGGCGGTGGGCGTAAGCACTGTAATTTCCATTTTTATGGATAAAATAAACTTGACTTGACTTGGCAATACAGCCTATAAAAACCCTACATTGGTATTTCCTAACATATTTTTAGGCAAGTATAGGCCTATTAGTTTGATCTCTTCACATAGACAACATTAATAGATTAGCTCCTGAGCAACTATATAGCAGCTTTGGATAATGTAAAGGTGACACCTGTTAAACTCACCTCAGCATGACATTTACTGAGGTTAGAAATACTACAGCTGAAAACCCTTGTGACTACATGCACAAACTATGTGACAGAATGCACAAAATGAAAGTGGTCATAGAACCACAGCCTTCCTATTTCCTATATCCTATTTGTGTGTGTGTGTGTGTGTGTTACGCATGTGCGTGCATGCATGAAAGAGATGTACATCTTGTCTCTATTTCTCTAACTCCTCCAACTTGCAGCTACGTGACTACATACTATGTGACAGAATACACAAAATATAAGCAGTCATAGAACCACAGCCATCCTATTTCTGTGTGTGTATGTGTGTGTGTGTGTGTGTGTGTGTGTGTGTGTGTGCATGCTTGTGTGAAAGAAACTGTCTTGTCACTATTCCTCTAACTTACAGCTAAGGGACTACATGCAGAGACTATGTGACTGCATTCAAATGAAACTATATAAACATATTAAACACATAAAACCACAGCCTTCCTTTGTGTGGAAATACGCTGGACTAGTCCACTGAAATCTTTCCACCCTGTTAAAAAAATCTGTACAGAGTACAACATATATATATATATTCAATATATATTATCCAAAGTGACTTATAAGGGCCATTCTTATCAGAGCAAATCAGTATGCAAATTGACAAAACACAAGCAACTTAAGAAAACATCTTCATCAATTTGATAACAACAAATAGTTCATAGCCTGATAGCCAACCTATCGTCCTGCAGGCGGACTAAACCATTTTGCAACTTTAGCAAGGGATGACCTTATGAGATAGTCTTCACTATTTTTATATACAAAATTCAGTAAGTCAATCAACCAAGTTATTCAGCAAACACACTTTACAAATTCTAGAAAATAGGCTACACATAATGGTTAAAGCAAATGTTAAAAGGACACAGAGCACATAAAACAAGAAATAATGGCATATGCAGCAGAAATGAAAGGGGGGGGGGGGGAGCAGACAGAACAGACAAGTTTGGACACGTAACAAATACTTTACTTGAATCTTGTATTTTAGTTGATCCCTGATGCAGATGCATATACTCCCATTTAAAATATGCAGGCTATTCAACCTGCAAGATAAAGGGACATAACTCACAAATCTGCAAGATGATTTCCTGAAGATATCTGGTGTTAATACGTTTTTACATAGATTTTCCAGGAAAGATGTATTTTTATTTTAAAAGTCTTCAATGTACCCGATAAGTCAATGCACAAGAGGCATAACCTTAATTTCTCAGGAAAAATTAAATAACAGGCCTGAATATGCCTAGGCCTGCTGTGTGAGACATGTTGACTCACAGCACATGAAAAGTATAAAAGGAGTAAGAGCCATTCAGCATGAGGCAGAAGTTACTATATGAAAATTTGACATAAAAAAATTACCCCAATATGTAAAAGAAAACAAGTATGGAACCGTATGCAGTAACTGGGTCAGAACACACCAAACATCAACATCACAACATGTTTCCTCCACAACTACTGCCTTTGAATGGTAAGTGCAATGTCTACAAAGGCACACAAGGGGTCAGTGTTTCATTTTGAGTGTATGTTTGTGTCTGGATGGGTGGACTGTCAACAAAAAACAGTCCAGGAAGTTGATGTCAAGTGGGCCTAATATAATGGGCATGCAATACAAACTTTTAATGTTCATACTAAGAACATGTCTATCTTCTACCCTACAAAGTTTGGGAAGGTTAGGAATAATACTTTTCAAGAATCAATGCCCAAACATGGTCTGCAAGATAAGGCATTTCTGAGAGTGTAAAAATGATGAGTGAAAATGTATGAAAACATTGGAATTTGACTAAATTAGTCTTAGTTTTGGGACATACTGTATGTATTAGACAAACTTTGAGCAAAATCTGAGAAGTGCAACAACTATTTTCCTGGATATTGTCTGATTTGACATAGAATGACGTTTATACTAGCCTACTGTTATGATGTATACTGACTGGTGGCATTCTGTATTACACTAACTGCTTGGTAGGTATAGGTATAAGTATTATAAAATAAACATATTTGCCAAGACACAAAAGGGTTTAGGGCGCTCAGGAGACTTCAGATAATTACTTGCTCAGGTGCTCTTCTGCGACGGGTGAAGTTAGAATCCAAAGAAAAAAGAGTTTGCAGAGGCACTCTGAGGTTGAAAAAGTATAAAAAGCCTTTAATTCATCATGGCAAGAACTGGTTAAAAGCACATGGGCCTACGCATTGCGGCCATATTGGCCTTTATCAGGGCATAGAAACAGGAAGTACAACAAAGCTTAAAATGGACACCCTTAGGTGTTTAGTGGGTGGAGCCTTTCCATTATGTCACACTAACAACAAGTAGGTTGAGAAAAAAAAAATTATAATTAGCAAAATAATAACAAAGAGACATATCACTAGTGAGAAAGAGAGAGAGAGAAAAAAATAGATTTCAGTTGAGTTGAGTTAAGTAATAAAAGCACACTCATAAATGTCCAAACTTCATAAAAAGGGGGAAAAGTCACATTCCTCATTAAGGCCAGGGAAAGAGGTTGCCTTAAGTTTACTGATCCAGAAAGTTTCTCTTTGGAGAAGGGTCTTGGGTTTCCGTTTCCTACTCATTAAAAGAAGGACACCCAAGAGGAATCATCAAGTTTACTTTTCCACCAGATACAGCAAGGCAGCTTTGAAAACAGTACACAAAACAGGTGCACTTCTCATCAATCTTCCACCTAAGATGGTCTCTCCACATCGACACTATCCAGAAAAAGGCCCAGCAGAGGTTATACTTCCTGAGACAGCTAAAGAAGTTTAATCTGCCTGAGGAGCTGCTGATCACTTTCTACTCAGCCATCATTCAGTCTGTCATCTGCACCTGCATCACTGTCTGGTTTGGGTCTGCCACCAAACGGGCCAGGGCCAGACTGCAACGGACAATTAGGGCTGCAGAGAGGATCATTGGAGCTGACCTTCCCTCCATTCAGGACCTGTACCGGTCCAGGGTCAGGAAAAGGGCAGCTAAAATAGACCCCTCACATCCTGGTCACAAACTGTTCAACCTCCTTACCATTGGCAGACGATACAGGGCACTGTTTGCCAAAACCAGCTGACACAAAGACAGCTTCTTCCCCCAAGCAGTCACTCTGTTGAACACTCAGTAACTGCCCCCACCCTCATACTGAACAAGACAATCAACACTATTCTGCTCATCTACCAAATGTGTACTTCAACCTTACAGTTACAATAGTATTATTAATACATGATCATTGCACTGAACTGCCTTGCACTATATTTATTTTTTAATCTTAAACCTCAGTCTATACTGATATTGCACTATCCCAACCCTTTCAACTGTATATTGCATCTTGCTTGTGTCTGTTGAGGGGTCCACGACCATGACACCCTTGACAACACCCCCCTGCAACCCCCCCCGGAAACTGCACTACCATATACCACCCATAGTGTCTATCTATTTATTTATATATATATATATATATATATATACTGTATTTATTGTCATACATTAACATATTCTACTGCCTTCATTATATTCTTACTGTTCTGTTTTTATTATTTTTTTTACTCCTTTATGTTTTTTTTTGTTTCCTTATATGTTATGTGAATGTAGCAAGCAAAGATTAACCGGAGTCAAATTCCTTGTTTGTGTACGCAAACCTGGCCAATAAAACTGATTCTGATTCTGATGAACTACACTCAAAATTGCTACCAGCACATCAGGTGTAACACTAACATTGATAGTATATTTTTACTACCATATTTCTCTTGAGACTTAATCAGGACGATGCTAACATTCAACACAGCGCTAATTGACCCCATTTCATCACTTAATAAATTGCCCACATTAGTCTACGATAACCCCAAACCCAAGTCCTTCATCACAACTTTGTTCTAGTCGGTGCCTGGCCTGTATGTACAGTATGTAGTGCCATAACGCAATTCGTTACATCGCAAGACCGCAAGACTTTCTGACTATGAGGCGGCGGCTCGCCACCAGACTAAAGTTGCAAGGCTAGTTTTTCCACTCATACATGGTAGGGGGAAGCGAGACGGCCACCATTCAACCCGGAAAAAGTCATATAACAACTCCAATGACTCCGAAGATATTAAGTTAAGGTAAATTAAGCTAAAAAAAACTAGTTCTCCTTTAAAGGAACGGATGTGGAGGGCCCCAATGGCTGTGTTCACCTTGGGCCCCCAAATTGCTAAATCCGCCCCTGTTTAGACCCTGCCCCTCTCAGGCAGCCCCAGGCAGACAGAAACAAATTCTCTCCGATTTTCTATTTTTCAGTTATGAATTCTTTCTATCCAATGTTACTGTACATAAATACAAAATCAGGAAAACATATTTCATCAAAATCTTAATTATCCATTTATTTGACAAACACAAAGTACTAGGCTACTTCAGAAAACTGAATGTGCAAATTCTGAAAAAATTCTGAAAATTTTGCATGCATCCAAAGAATGCTTATTGGATTGTGATGATTGTGATTGTGCACCAAATGTGGACACAGGAGAAGATATCAGAGCCGGACAGTAACGGAGTACATTTACTTGAGTACAGTACTTGAGTACAATTTTGAGGGATCTGTACTTTACTCGAGTATCATTTTTGGGGAGTACTCATGACTTCACTCAAGTACATTTGAGAGGCAAATATTGTACTCTTTACTCCACTACATTTCTATCCATAAGCGTGAGTACCTGTTACTACTTCTAAAAAAATCTCGAAAACCCTCAATTTGTTGTTTCCCTCTCAAACGTGATTGGATTGTGCAGGCGCCATTGGGACAGCCTATTAGCAATCACCTTCAGCTTTCCGCCAAAGTCAACTCCATGGTCAGATTTAGATAAGAGACGAAACCATGGACGAAACAATGGATGAAGACGCAGCAGGTCCATCCTGGGAATGTGCCAACCTATGGCCCCACCTCGCCAGACTATTTCAATTTTCTGAACAAGTTAATGATAGTTTTCGCTTCAAGTGTTTTAATTACAAAATAGTATTTTGTATTTGAAATATGTATTTTAAATACATGTATTAGAAATACTGCCCATTCCTGCCAACATGGTAAAAAGATGAAAATGACTTGATTTTACTTCCAATTCATTTTACATTCTCCAAGGTATTAACATTAACATTTTTCACAACTCCATGTAGGACGTTTCTGTACATAAATGTAAGCACTGTGGCAGTAGTAATGCAATATTTAGAACATGTAGGCTACTCTTGTACTCTTGATACTCAAGTACTTTTAAAAACAAGTACTTCAGTACTTTTACTTAAGTAGACATCTGACTGTTGTACTTTTACTTGTACTTGAGTAAAATTTAGCAAAGGGTATCTGTACTTTTACTCAAGTAGTGAAGCTGTGTACTCTGTCCGCCTCAGGAAGATATAGAAGTCAATAGAATCACAATGAGTCACGTCTTTCAAACAAAATGACAAATCAAAAGTCTGGAAAAAAAGAAATTATCAACATGGACAGATGGTTGACAAGATGGTTTTTGAAAAATTCAAATTAACAACCTTGGAGGAGATACTGTAGATTAGTTTCACTTTTGAGTTCTTGGAAAATGGCAGGGAAATTTGGCAGACGGAAATAGCTGGGTGCTTTAGATGCTGTAGCATCTGGAGCTCGATTTTCATCTCATTGTGGAAGGAAGAACCATGCAGAGGCATATTTTTTCGCAAAAAATTATTGTTTTGCATGTCAAAAAAGTATGTTATTGCCATGTAAAGTAGTCTCCCGTTAAACATTATAATTTATATCAGTTTAACAAGTCATCTCAGATATAGGCTATTCATTAGCTATGTGTGTGAGAACATGTTTTAGAAAAGTTGTAGGCCTACCTCAAAATGATGGCTGTGGGGCTAGTTGAGCCAGAGCCTTGGGGTTAAGTTGAACCAGTGGGTTCATCACCCTCATATTTACAAGCGAGGTCAAATATTTGGTGTTTACAGATATTTTAAGCAATTTGGGTGATGACTTGTTGAAATTTGAACCAACTAGATATCAAATAAAAACACCAAGTTAACCCCCCACCCCCTTTTGGTGATTGGCTGGAACAGTTTTGTGTGTTTGGGGGCCAGGCTTGCTCTACGTAAGGGATAATGGACGACACGGTGGTCTGTTCACAGAAGTTAATGCACGGTCGAGGTTGTAAAACGGCCCCGACGCGAGCGGAGGGCCGTTTAAACCTCGTAGGAGTCCATTATCCCGCTTATTCCACTGTTGCCACTTGCGTTGTGTTCATTTCCTGTTACAATTTAAACGTTTTAATCGCTAAAACTGTCTTGTTTGTAGAACTAATTTCTTCCGACACATATCAACTAATTTCTCAACTCACAGGACAAAAGTTTAAACTGCCGTTACTAGTTCTAAATGGATGGTTGCTACCAAAGATTCTAGAGCGCTACGTGCAAGATGGATTACTGGCTGTTAGCAGTAGCACTAGCTTTTAGCTCTATCAATGACTTTATTCTGATCAGCCCATAGACTGTATATATAGAACGCAGTTCTATATATACAGTCTATGGATCAGCCAGTCATGCTCACAAAGTTAGATTTTTTTTCCAGGCAGCAACCAATCAGCGGCTAGGTCCCGCCTTGATGGGTGACTGACGTATTTATTTGTTTCATGGCACATTGCAAGACCGTGCATATGGAATGTAAATGTCAATGTCAATGTATATATGGTTTTTACATTTAATCTTTTATTTATTTATGCATTTAACATTTTTTTATTTATTTAACTATTTACTTAATCTTTTATTTATTTATTTCATATTTCATTTATTTATTTCAACTTTTAATTATTTATTTCATATTTCATTTATTGATTTCATATTTCATTTATTTATTTAATTTAATTTATTATTCAAAACTACCTCAGCCATTTATTGGCCTGACTTTTGCACTATTATATTGACTGTCTACTGTATGCACAATTGCACAATTTCAACCAAATTTTGCTGCTCTTATTTCTTCATTGTATGTGCCTTCCCATTTTTACTTTTTATATTGTTTACTTGAATGTTATGTGGACCTAATTGGTAAAATATGTCTTGTCTCCACCGTGGGATAGTAGGAAACGCAATTTCGATCTCTTTGTATGTCTTGACATGTGAAGAAATTGACAATAAAGTAGACTTTGACTTTAATTTTGGCACAAAAAACATTCCATAGCCTGCTGTCATCCATCTAGCTAAAAGCCACCTCCCTCATATGCTACAATGTTGCAATGTTCTGAACGTCTGCATTTTACAGCTCGGATGCAACGTGACAGTTCATTTAAACTTCACAACGAGTTTGGCGAATTAATATACAAGTGTGATACGGCCAAAAAAATGGATCTACTTCATAGGTATGCAGATAACATACGGTTAGGGACCGTTCGTTATTTATAAACGGGGTCACCGGAGGAAAATAGGGGAGGGTCATGTCTTTTTATTCTTTGTTGAGGGGAGGGTCACCTAACTTTTTTTGTCTAGGAGGGGGGGTCACCCATCTTTTGTATTAATGAAAACAGCAAAAAATCAAAGTGGCTTGTTTGATTGTTGATTTCTGTCGCCATATAACGTTCTCTTTCGTTCCATAGCTCTGTCAATATTGAACAATGAAAATAAGGGAGATTTCCCGGGTTTCTCACGCAAAATACGGAAAATGTCAACATCCGTCCCCATTAACATTGGAAGGGTTGGAGCAACAAAGTAGCCTACTTTATTCACGCATAACAGCCTATATCCATTTGGTCAACTTTATCCAGCCCTAAAAAAGCTAACTTTACTTGTAGTTTACCGTGTAGCCTAGCCTAACTTTAAACAGTGTGCATGCTTATAAAGCATACTTGTGCTTCATTCATCCACACATCCAACTCCTAACGTTTTGACAAGCATTTCTACCAATTGACCTTGTTCCTGCCCATCTCTAGCTTTGCTGTCTCCATCCTTTCTGTTTTTGTTGTTTGCAAAAAAATATATAGTAGGCACTATTTATTGGTAACCAGCTACAGGTGCAATTTGTTAATCGCTGTCATTCTCTCTCCTGCCAACAAAAATGTGTGACGTTCCAAGTAGCAGTGCGTAATTCTGCTTCATAAAGCAGAATACAGAATACAAATACATTGGTCATATAAATAGCCAGTTTATGGTCTACAGTGTAGGCTAGAGTTGGTAAGTTATGGTAGGCCAACTTGGAGTGAATATACAGGGGGATTTCTTTGGCTCTTAGCCTGGCAGGTGCGCACGTAGACATAGCATACGGCCGAACACTGCAAGCGCCAATGAATCGTGCTCTCACAACAACCACGTCGTTAACTTAAATAGGCCTACTGTAGGTTAACCCCAGCTAACAATTTATGGTTTCCAAAACGTTCTGGGAACCATAGTTTTTGGTTTCGGAAACGTTCGTTTTTGGTTCCCAAACGTTACCCTAAGGTTAGTTTTTGAGCAAGTTTTGGTTCCCATGGAAAGTTTGCTGAACGTTCCGGAAACGTTAGTTCTTGGTTATATAAAACGTTCCCTGAACGTTCCCCTAACGTTATCTGAAGGTTGCAAACTTTAGAGAACCTTCCCCTAACGTTCCCCAACCGTTGCAAACTTTAAAAAACCTTCCCCTAACGTTCCCTAACCGTTGCAAACTTTAGAAACCTTCCCCTAACGTTCCCTAACTGTTCCCATAACGTTCCCTAACATTTAGGGAACGTTCCCTTCCCTAAATATTGCAATCTTTAGGGAACCCTCCCCTAACATTGCAACCTTTGCATACCAATTACTTTAAACAGCACGAGCAGGAATGCATTATTATATATTAGCAGGAAAGAATGAACAGGCAAAATCGATGGAACTTATAACTTTAATATAAAATTATCAAAAGACAAAAAAAACTATATAAAAGGCGCCTCACTGTGTGTATATATATATATATATAAATTAGACTTAGTGTTAGCTAAGTATATTAACATAAGGCATTTGACTTTGGTAGGTGCTACATTCAACAAATAGACACACTGTACAATAGACAACAATATACATTGTGGCAGATACCAACACAATATACAAAGACATAATACCAATACAAGTACACATGGAGTGGGCTGTTGAGTGCAAAGTAATAGTGCAAATGTAGAGTGCAAGACATATATTGGAATGATAAAGTAAGTAATGTGCAGGTGTGGTCAAAGTGGGGATGACTCCACTTATCCACAGAGTGATAACAGTGCGAAAGAAGCTGCTCCTGTGTGTGGTTGTTTTTGTGTGTAAAAAATACAATTGCTGTAATACAAAAAAATACTATAGCTTTGATAGACAAGACTATAGCTTTAATTAAAGAAAAATACAAAAGGTTTAATACAACAAAAAAAAATACAAAAGCTTTAAAAATAATTTAAAAAAAATAGAGCTCCAGTCCTTCAAGTCCGAGTCTCAACAAGATCAGTCCTCAGCTTGCCTAAAAAGAAAAAAAAAAGTTTGATGTCATACTAAGAATGAACATGTTGAAAAAAACAAGACAAAGTGCCTTACTAACAACCCTTTTTTTTCTGATCACAAAAAAGTAGTTTTCCCATTCCTTTGATTGTTATGAACAAATTTCAATTTACCATCTGTGTGGGGCAAACTTCAGTGCTAGCCCAATCAGGTCCTCCGCCTCTGCCGCATTTAGCGCAGGGAAGTCCCTTGTCATGAAATTGCATTTAATTGGAAATGGAAAATTCAAAGCCGCTGTACCTTCAACTGGCACCCAAGGTGAAGAAGGGCGAGTCAAAGTTGACCCATCCAGCACTGGGCGACCGACTGGGCGAGGAGTCACCTCCCTCTGTGTGACGAGTTCTGCTATTTACAACCAAAAAAGTTAAGTTACAATCAAATCCCTTGTCATGAAATTGCATTTAATTGGAAATGGAAAATTCAAAGCCGCTGTACCTTCAACTGGCACCCAAGTCCTGGAGGGAGGGCATTTTGTTCCTCCTCTCCTGCAGCTCAGTGACTGTCGAGCAGGACGACAGCAATATGTCATCGACTGGAGCAGAGGGAGGTGACTGGGAGCTCCTTAAGAGCACGAGCAGCTCATCCATCTTCTCCTCAAATGCGTCCATTCGCTGTGCCATGCGGTAATGGTTGTCCTTATTGCTATGGAAAATGGATGGTGTTAGTTTTAGTTGTTAAATACATTATATACCTGCATTTGTGAACAAATTAAGTGAGTGTTCTTACCTCTTATTTCCGTCTCCATGGCCAAGCCACCTCCCTCTGTGTGATGAGTCACTTGTGCTGTTTACAACAAAAAAAAAGTTACTTACTCTCAAGTTCCTTGTCATGAAATTGTATTTACTTGGAAATGGAAAATTCAAAGACACTGTACCTTCAACTGGGTCCCAAGATGAAGTGGCAGGCGTTATAATAGACCCATCCAGCTCTGGGCAATGAGCTGGTTGCCTGTGTGGTGTTGACTCATCTAAAAAGAAAGTAAATATGAATATTGGTCAGTTAATTTATGGTAGGTTTCTTGCACATGACATTTGCAAAAGATAAACCTATGCTGTTACATTAAACAATCGCTAAAAAGAAAAAAACTCACATGCAGGTGGTGGAGGCAGTGACATCTGCTGACCTAATAAAAGGCAGGAAGAGACAAATACATCAGAACAGTAACATGATATGCACTAGGTTAATAAACATGAATGTCAGTAGTTCCATGGTAGGAAATATGACTCAACTGGTTTTCTTTAATAATACATGTATAAATGTTAACTTACAGACAGGGCTTCCAGGCACATGCATCATCCTGGAATGCTTTCTTGCTTGCGGAACGGATTCATCTGAAATAAAAGACCATACAATCTGCACTGATTGCAAAAAGAATATTTGAATTGTGCAAATAATGTAGTCTGTATTTAAGAGGTCTTACCATCACGTGACCATGCACTGCCTTTTGTGGACGCTCGCATCTTCTTCCGCCTCAATGCTAGAAGTGTCCATCAGCCGCTGACATTTTTCCATAGCTTTGGTGTATGAATCTACGTTAAGAGAACAAAGTTTTTGTGAGCCAGTAGTAGAGCAAAGCAGTATTTCCATATAGAGAAAACTATTATTGATAGTATTGCAGCAATCAGTCATCTGTACATAACCAGATTTTCTTGACTGGATATTTGGCCCAGCTTTTGACTTGATTTTTGTATTGTAGCCCAGAGAATTTCTAATGGGGAGACACAGCATCCATAGAAATGCATGGGCTTAGTTTGTAAAGCCAGTATGGCAGCTGTGTATAGCCTACTACACACATTCCGCCCCTTCCTGTATGCTTCCCAACAGACCTCTGAAGTTCGCCTACAAAAAGGAACCAAAACTGCCATCTTTGCCTATAAGGAGATCAGGGTGTTAATTTAACCTAACTACCTATGACAAGTTACATTGCAAGTTAGGTCTGGGGTAGCAAAAATCTAAGTTGCTGTCTTAACGTAGGCCTGTTGAAGATCACAGTTAGCCTACCACTCGAAGGCAGAGGACAAACGTGTGTTGAGCAAAATGTCTGCATTTCAGACTTCTTTGTCCCCGGGAGAGTGCAATAATTCTCTCCCCATGTTATTTTCCCATAGCAAAAATTGCAAGATAGGCTACCGGATCTCAGCTTTTTGAAGGCAAAATTCAGAGGTCTATTCACTTGAATCATCTATCCGATCAACTGTGTTACAAAATGGCCGCCGACAGTGTAGCCTATACATTATCAGTCAGATTATTAGACATTCTCTGACATTATCTATAGCCATCTCTATGGCTCTAGTGTAGCCTACATATGCAGGACTGTTCAGTAGGTTATACCAACTTAAAAAGCATCACCATCTCAGTATACCCACTTAAAATAGACTAGTATTCATTTGGGGTTGATCACAGTATAGCCTACCCACTACAGCTAACTAGCCTACATCACAGTAGCCTAGATCCAGCTACTTACAGTAGGCCTATATCCACTAGCCTACACCACTGCTGCCGAGTGACTTGCCTAAAAGGACTGACTGTACACTAAAACTAATTAAAAGAAACGGTAGCCTAGTGCTATTATTTGTAACATCAACGCGAGCAGGTTAACACGATGACACAAAACATACAATGCTGCAAAACATAACACGTTGAGAACAGCTCAAACAAAGACAAACGAGCAATGTGCTCTGGTAAATTACAAACTTGGCAGAATCGGAATATAACAATGCCCTACAAGTGAAAGGACTTAAGGTTAAACCTCAAACTCTTGCATTACAACCACTAGGCCTACATCATGAAACTGTAACATATTTCACTTACTTTCGTGAGATCGAATTCAAGACGAGTGTAATCCATTCCAAGACTTCTTCCAGCGGCGTTCAAGAATCACGAGCCCGTTTACGGAAGTCAGGACAAGACTTCAATCGATCACCTGAAAGCAGAGGCGCTGTCTTCCCCCTACTGGCGTGGGGGTAGGCCTACGTGTAAGGGAGAGCCTGTCTGATTTAACTGAAGTGAATTGTGAAATGAAAGAAGTGAATTTTCTTAGTTGTGAAAAGTGTTCTATTGATAGATTTTTGTTTAAAGTTCACCTAATACGTAAAAAAAAGCACAAAAGTATATATTTCTTATTTAGTAAAATTGATATTAGCCTAAAATAAATATTATCTTGATATGATGTTTACCTTATAGATTTTATAAGACCAATCATTTGAGTGGATCTAAATCAAGTGACTGCAAACATTTTGTATGTTACTTCAAAAACTGAAATGGAGCTTGTGTTAGTATCGACTATAGCTGTTATTGTCTCCAGTTTCTAAAGCTGATAGAGGCGCAATCAATCACACAATGCCATATAACACATTTAACACGGCATGGAATTGGAATGAATAGAGACGCATTACCATTGACGTCATTGCCACCTAATCAGAAGCCTCGAATGCAAATAATGTAAAATGTGTGAATGTAAAATGGTAATGGTAGGCTACAGGAACAAATGAAACATGTTCTGAATGTATTCTAGTGATAGCAGAAAACTATTATAAAAATATTTTATATTTTATTTACCTAAGTATTATTGTTTGTTTAATCCAACGTGAAACTGCAATCGGTTCTGAATGCAGACCAGGCTTCTTCCCCCTACTGGCGTGGGGGTGCACTCAGAACAACCAAAAACAACCAATAACAACTAAACGGGAACGTTGTGTGAAGGTACTGTGCAACCACAGGAGAACGTTTTGGTTGGTTGGTTCCCTTAACGTTTAGGAACGTTAAGAAACCCTTAGGTAACGTTCCCTAACCGTTAGTTTTTGGTTTGGTTCGAACTACCCTTTAGGGAACCATACACTAACGTTCCCGAACGTTCCCTTAACGTTTTGTGTTAGTGGGGACATCACTCTGAGTTCGCATTCAAGCAAGCAAAACGATGATTTGAATACATCTGTTTCTCTGGAAGGGCAAGGGGTAAGAACAGGACAACACAGAGACAGGCCAGAATGCAGGACTATGTTATGAGAGTATTACAGTAATATGGGATATTCTACGGGAAAATATTAAAACGGCAAGACAGCGTGGAAAAGTTAAAATGATAGGCCTAAACCCGGAAAAAGTTGGCATGTTAGGTATTTTTCGGTCCCTGTGATTATTTGTGAAATTGTGCAAACGGTCTTAAGTCATTTGAGAAGGAAGGAGTGTAGCAAGCTCCCAAATTGACGCTCGTCTGAGAAATTGAGTTTTGGATAATGTTCAGCTTCGGCAGCTTTACAATGACTGAGGAAGCCTAGAGACGAGTCCATAGCAACAAGTTCATGTGTTGAATTTGTTATTACCCAGTGTGCTTTGTTGAATGGTCTCAATGTTTTATTGTTTTATTTCATGTGAATACTTACTAGAGGAGTAAATTATTTCAAGTAGGCTAATGCAGTTGCAGGAAGTGTGCATTTAGTTTCCATGCTTATTGTGTTTCCACAACAATGTTAGTGAGTAAATCTACAGAAATGGCCACCATCTTGGTGAAGTGTGATGTGTAAGATCAGAAAGCAGAGGGTGACTTTAGAACGATTTATTAAGTCGCTGTGTTTTCATAGCGCTCCATATAGCACTAGGTATGGACGATTGGCCGGGGAGGGTCATGTCTTTTTTGAAGAGACTGCTGGAGGGTTGTTGAAAATGTACTTGCAGGCAGGGGAGGGTCATGCAACTTTTGATTGAAGCACTCAAAATCCCTCCGGTGACCCCCGTTTATAAATAACGAACTGTCCCTTAATGGTCGTTCTAAATTACGTAGGACAATGGGAAATTCAACCAAGCAGTGGAATAATCTAGAGTCAGATTTTGTATGAAGACTGGTTTTTTACAAGGAAGTTTATACAAGGAAGTTTATTGTCACATGCATATAGTTACTGGAAGTAAGAAATGCAGTGAAATTAAGTATGGTGTCAGCCTATTTGTGCATTTATGGGGGGGTAAAAAGTGCAGTAGAAGAGGGGTTTAGTAGATTAAGTGGCAAGGGCTGCATAAGAAAGGTGGGGGAGGATTGCGATTGGGGGGGGGGGGGCACCAACAAGGAGCACCCAAGAGCAACAGGGGCAAGGAAAAACTCCCTTACCAAGGAAGAAACCTTGGGCATATCCACGGCTCAAGGGGCTAACCCAACTGCCAAGGGTCTTGGTGTGTGTGTTGGGGGGATGACAAGGGAGATGGGATAGTGTGCTGTGTATGTGGGGAGAGGGCAGTGTGCAATATGTGTGTTGGAGAAGCTTCCTCATGAGACAATGTGCTGTGTATTGGGGGGCGGGGGCAGTGTGCTGTAAGTATGTTGGGGATGTGTGTTGGAGAAGCTTCCTGATGAAATAATGTGCTGTGTATGTAGGGGAGAGGGGGGGGGGGGGGCAGTGTACTGCAAGTATGATGTATGTGAGTGATGACAGTGAAGATGTGTGTGTGGGCGGGAGGGGAGTGGAGCAGTGACTGTGTGTGTGTGTGTGTGTAGTGTGTGTGTGGGTAGGTCGGGGCAGTATGCTGTAAGTATGTAGAGGATGTGTGTTGGAGAAGATCCTGAAGACAATGTGCTGTGTATGTGGGGGGGCGGGGGCAGTGTGCTGTAAGTATGTTGGGGATGTGTGTTGGAGAAGCTTCCTGATGAAATAATGTGCTGTGTATGTAGGGGAGAGGGGGGGGGGCAGTGTACTGCAAGTATGATGTATGTGAGTGATGACAGTGAAGATGTGTGTGTGGGCGGGAGGGGAGTGAAGCAGTGACTGTGTGTGTGTGTGTGTGTGTATAGTGTGTGTGTGGGTAGATGGGGGCAGTATGCTGTAAGTAAGTAGAGGATGTGTGTTGGAGAAGATCCTGAAGACAATGTGCTGTGTATGTAGGGAGGGGGGGGGGCAGTGTGCAGCAAGTATGTAGAGGAGGCTTACTGTAGCAAGCAGTGTGCTGTATGTATGTGAGGTGATGACAGTGATGATGTAAGAGTGTGTGTTTTTTTTTTGTGTGTGTGTGTTGGGGATGGGGGGGGGGGGGACAGAAAGGCTAGGCAATCAAGGACATGGGTAGATAGATGGAGGAGAAATCAAAAATAATAAATAAAAAGTTCTATAGAGATGTGCAAAAGTTGGAGAAAGTCAGATATGTGTTTGTGTGTGTGTGTGTGTGTGTGTGTGTGTGTGTGTGTGTGTGTGTGTGTGTGTTTTGACGTGTGATGAATAAGAAAATAAATAAAAGGTCTGCAGCATAGGGAGAGGGATGTAAAAGTGCTAAAAGTCATGTAGGTGTGTGTGTGTGTGTGTGTGGGGGGGGGGGGGGTCATGAGTGCTGAGGAGTGGATGAGTGCAAAGTCAGTATAGTGTGAGTTCAGAGTTGGGAAATGTTTGAGAGTGCTGAGGAGTGAATGTGTGCAAAGTCAGTATAGTGTGAGTTCAGAGTTCGGATGGCCTGGGGATAAAAACTTCTCCTGAGTCTCTCAGTTCTGGCTTTGTGACTACATAGGCGTCTTCTTGATTTCAGCGGTAGGAATAATCCATTGTTAGGATGAGAAGAGTCCTTCAGAATCTTTTGGGCTCTTAGGAGTACTCTTCTGGAATAGATTTCTTGTAGAGCAGGGAGTTGAGTTCTTATAGTACGTTCAGCTGAGCGCACTACTCTCTGCAGAGTACTACAATCTCTAACTGTGGAGTTCCCATACCAGGTGATGATGCTACCAGTTAGAACACTCTCAACCGCTGAAGTGTAGAAGGCCTTCATGATGGATGTAGAAACTTTGAATTTCCTTAGCTGACGAAGGAAGTAGAGTCGTTGTCTGGACTTCTTCAGAACATGTTGAGTGTTAACAGTCCATGTTAAGTCTTCAGTAATGTGGACACCAAGGTATTTAAAACTTGTGACAGGTTGCCCGCTGATCATTAGTGGGGTGTAACTGTAGTTCTGCTGCTTCCTTCTGTAATCCACTACCATTTCCTTGGTTTTATTGATATTCAGTGTCAAGCTGTTAGATTGACACCACTGTGCCACCTCATCAACCTGATCCAAGTAGAGCTGTTCATTGTTGTTACTAATCAGGCCCAAGATCACTGTGTCATCTGCAAACTTGATGATGGAGGTATGACTACTGTTGGCTTTGCAGTCATGTGTGTAGATGTTGTACAGCAGTGGACTCAAAACACAGCCTTGGGGAGCACCAGTGCTGATGGTTAATGAGTCAGATGTCAGACCCCCCACTCTAACCACTTGTGAACGGTTGGTGAGGAAGTCAAATATCCAGTGACACAGGGTGGTGTTCAGTCCTAAGGCCTTCATCTTTGTGACCAAGGTGAGAGGTACTATCGTGTTGAATGCTGAACTAAAGTCAATGAACAGCATCCTCACATAATTCCCATTCCCCTCCTCCAGGTGAGTTAAGGTGGTGTGCATGAGGTTTGAGATGGCATCCTCTGTAGACCTGTTGGCTCTGTAAGCAAATTGGAGGGGGTCGAAGGAGGCAGGGAGGGATGAGCAGATAATGTTTTTCACAAGCTTCTCAAAACACTTCATCACTGTAGACGTCAGGGCTACTGGGCGGTAGTCATTCAGACATGATGGACTTTTGTTTTTCGGTACTGGAACAATAACAGACTGCTTGAGGCAAGTAGGAACTGTCTCTTGAGTCAATGATGTGTTAAAGATATAAGTGAACACAGGAGCTAACTGAGCAGCGCAGGATTTCAAAATCCTGTTAGAAATTCCATCCGGTCCAGCAGCTTTTCTACAATTAACCCTCCTAAAGGCATTGCTCACATCGACCTCAGAGACACAGAAAGGTGCATCCTCATTTGCTTCACATGCTGCAGCTAGTGCAAGATAGTCTGTGTTTTTCATGTCAAAGCGAGCATAAAAAGCATTAAGTTCATCAGGGAGGTCTTTACTCACATTCATCATAGGAGGGGACTTTCTTTCAAAGCCAGTGATGGTTCGGAGTCCTTTCCACACTCGTGCTGGATCACCCTCCAAGAAATCAGCTTCAACTTTGTCTCTATAGCGCCGCTTAGCATCTTTAATAGCTCTACGTAAACTATAAGATGCTGCTTTGTAATCCGTCATATCCCCTGAAATAAGCCCAGCATTATAAGTCATGGTGCGTGTCTTTAATGCCGTTCTCACTTCTCTATCCACCCATGGCTTCTGGTTAGGGAAGCTTCGGATCTTTACAGTTGGGATGATGGAATCAGTTAGCATATTGATGTAACTCAATGATACTTCCGTAAACTCATTGATGTCAGCAGAGTTCGTCTTGAACATCTCCCAGTCAACGTTGCTAAGGGCGTCCTGTAGCCTGGCTTCCGATTGGTCAGTCCAGCGCTTGACCTCCGTCACTGGGGGGTCCGTCTGACTTCTCTGCTTGTACATAGGCAGAAGGAAAACAGCGGCATGGTCTGATTTTCCGAAAGCTGGTAGAGACTTAGCTTTGTAACTGTTCTTGAACTGTGTGTAGCAGTGATCCAGTGTGTTGTCACCACGTGTAGGGAAGTGAATGTGTTGAATAAATTCAGGCATGGACCGGTTCAGATGTACTTGATTGAAACCACCGGCCACAATAAGCGCAGCTTCAGGGTGCGTGTGTTGTTGTCTATTTAACACTTCTTGCAATTCTGAAACCGCAGCATCTGTGTTGGCTTGTGGAGGAATGTAGACAGCGTTGAATATTACCGAAGTAAACTCACGGGGCAGGTAGAAGGGTCGACTTTACAGTGTGCATAGTAAGGTAAAGGTGCTCTCACTGCTCTGTGAGAGTAAGGGCCATGGGCGGACTGGCCATCTGGCATACCGGGCATTTTCCCGGTGGGCCGACGCACCTTTTGGGCCGATAGAATAGGCTATATATATAATTTAATTATTTTGGCCAACGATCGGCCCAAACAAAGGACAATCAGCGGCCCATTGGTTACATTTCAATATTGACACTGGACTGATCCAATATCAGCTCACGTCAGGCCCCACCCCTCCCATTTTGGCTCAGAGCCAGGATTCTGTGAGCGCATCAAAAGTTAATCGAAGTTGCTTACACGAAATTGCGGCGGGTGCCGGTAGTAACAATTGTGCAAAATGAATACCAATGTAGAAGCTTCAATACAATATAGTAGGCTAGCATATGTCAGCAACATGTTGAAGTTCGTTGAGTTTGAACGAGTATATACAGAGCAAGGGACAGTGAGCAGGTGGTGGAGAGTGCGAGCCTAGTTGTTGAGGCTACATGATAAGAACTCAGTGGTGGAGCAGGTAGGCTGTGACATGCAGTGATGCCAGTAACGCGTTACTTAGTAACGCGTTAGTCTATTTTGACCACTTTTTTCGGTAACTAGTAATCTAACGCGCTACTATTTACAAACCAGTAATCAGATTAAAGTTACTTATCTAAGTTACTGTGCGTTACTATTTTTTTTATTTTCCTTAGTAAAAAGATATATTCTTTGCTTTCTTCTTGTCTTGGGGATTAATGTCATGTAGGCTATGCTCACGTTTTCAGCATGAGGACAATTCACGTGTAAAACCATGCAGCGACACAAACGTAAACAACAATGGAGGGAGAGAGAGACATTCTGTACTGGCGACAAAGTGCTGTCTAGCTAGACGTCCCAAGTCTCCAGAAGTTTTGGGAGTCTCCCACATATTGATAGCGGCTTCCTGACGCCTGCAAATTACATAAAATCTCCTGGAACCTAGAGCGAACAAGAGCACGCAAGCCAGACCGGACTTAAAATCGCGTGTGCATATGAGTTTAACGCGCACACAACGGAGAGGGAGAGAGAGAGAGGAGTGGTGCGTTTGTGCCTGAAGCGCATCCAAGACAGAGAGCATCCTGGTCTGTTTTGCTAAATCAACCAATCAGTTTTCAGTGTAAGTGTGCTTATATCTCTTTCCTCCCAAACTTAATTAATCAGTTCAGTCAGTGTATCCATAGACATATACACTAGATGTCGCCTTGACTACTGCTGTTCATTGGAACGAATGCGTCAATCGAGACGCCATCTTGCTTCAGTGATCCACTTCTCTATAATGCATTAGCGTCAATCTGGGCAAAGATCTAGCGAAAATAAAATCACCATAAATCGTCAAAATCTCAAGCAATTATCTAGTTTTTTGGGTTGTTCCAACTGACAGGCATGTATTTATGGTTGAGTCTAGAGAAAACTAAGCTTAAGACGATAATAAAGATACATTTTACCCGTCTAGCCCCATAGACTCCCATTCATTCTGCACTAGCTAGCGGCGGCCCCTAGAGGAACAATGAGTAAACTGCAACCAGGTTCGATACAATGAAAGTAAACAGGCTCTTCTAGACAGGCTCTGGTTGAGGCCACATACCCCTCGTCTCGTTTACTCATGTAAATTGTAATCTCACCAGAAGTTGTAGATCTGTAGAACATTTACCTCTGCTACTACATAGGCCAGTCGTTACTTTTATAATCATGGGTCAGTGCCATGGGCAAACGAGATGTAGCTGAATTCATAAATGACAAAGCCATGAGAAAGGTGATTTTCTTACGTTTCAACAACAAAGAAGCCGATCTGCCATCATTGTGAGAAGTTCCCAAATTTGTCGCTAATCGCTAAAAAGGTTTTCTATCGCTGGGGATGGCCAAACGTTGCTAAATAGGTAACGCTGACAATACAGGAGAACTAGTTTAGCGCTTCACATCCCTGTACAAAGATGGCGGCGGTGTTGACGCATGCTGAGAAGCAGAAGGCGACATCTAGTGTATATATCTATGCAGTGTATCTAGGAACAGGAGCGTCATGGCAGCGTCAGCGCCCCTCAAAAAGGAAGATTTAAGACCCATTTCACATCAGACTACACAAAAGTGTACCCAATTGTCTCTTAAGATTAACACATAATGATAGTCTTGCACACTGCACTGTTTGTAACAGGGACTTTAGCATTGCTCGCAGCGGGTTAAATGATTGCAAAAGACTTGTTGAGGTAGGCCTAAGTTTAACAAGTGTAATTTCATTTGCATATTACTCAGGCCTATACAAGATGGTTAGTTGCCAAGGCTACATGAAAAAAAAATCTACAAAAAAATCTACATATTTTACTATAACAATTTCTATCAATAGGCCTTCCTTATTTTGGTGTTGGTATTATTGAACACACATCTGAATTTCAGTATCTAAGTAGGTTAGGTTGGGATGTCTGCTATACATGGCTGACATTACTGTTAAAATGCACTTCCAGTATAGTGAGTATTGGCAAAACCGGTTATCATTTTTATGTTGAGGCGGTGGGGGTGTTGTCGGCAGCTGCTGAAAGTAACTAATAAAGTAACTTGTAATCTAACTTAGTTACTTTTAAAATCAAGTAATCAGTAAAGTAACTAAGTTACTTTTTAAAGGAGTAATCAGTAATCAGTAATCAGATTACTTTTTCAAGGTAACTGTGGCAACACTGGTGACATGCCATGCTGACTATGATGATTATGATGACTTATTAATTGCGATAATGTAATGATATGGTTGCCTAATGATAACATAAAGCCGTGCTGTGATTATGACAACAAATAGCGCAACTTAAATTTTCTAAATGAATGATTTGCAAACCCGGACAGCAAAATAGTGTCAAATCGACGTTAATTGTTGGTCAGATTGATCAGTTTCCGTCAGACGCCCAAAATTCAACATCGATGGCATGAGTGGTGGTTCTATCTTGGGAGGGTTATCATGGTAAAGAAGGGATAAAAGACTGTAGACTGACGGAAACGTAGGTTACAAAACGTCACGTCATGCACAAGCCAACTAAGCTACAGTGAATAACCTATAGGCCTAGGGTACTGTCAGACACTAAAGACAATTAGTTCATGGAACAGCTGTACTGTTCCAAAATGTACCAGCAATGTAGGTAGGAAGTATAGCCTACAGGAATAAAATATTTCCAGCAACAGCCCTGTTTATTTTGTGTTGTTTCAGTTGTCCTACAGTGATAACTGGTATAAATTACATTAATGTCTAAGACAATCTGGGTAATTTAACTCTTTACACATAGGCTTCAGTAATTTTTGGTGCTGCTGTCAATTGTAGCCCATTGAATAATTTGAAATGATACTTTGAATTCAACCAGAAACTCTTCTTTAATAATTGCTTGTTAGTCTACTTGAATATGGAGATCATATGCTCCATGCCTACCTCTGATCAGTCAGAGAGATAACCAATGAAGCCTATATCACTTTCAGTGCTCCATGACAGTTGAAAAGATATGCATATTTAAGGGTAATGCAAAGATTTTGTATTTAATTAGGTGTGCCCGACCGATTTGAGGGCCGCTTGGGCCAAATATGCCAGGGCCGATTTTTGGTGCCAGTGCGCCCCTGGTAAGGGCTAAGCTACACCAGGCGCGTAACTGAAGCGTTCCGTTCGCCTTATAATCAATGGAAGTAGCTACACCAGACGTGGCAGTGGGGCGTACGTTCGAAAAAAATAGACCATTCATCTAAAATGGATTTTACGCGTCGCGAACGGAATGCTTCAGTTATGCGCCTGGTGTAGCTCATTAAGTGTCATGGTGATGGTGCAAATGAGTAAGTCCAATAGTCAGGGACGGATTATGGCTTGTGCCAAGTGTGCACGTGCAAAAAATGCCATGAATTTTGGCTAGATTATGCCCGGTGTTTCTGTCTAATAATAATCAATTTGCGGCACAACTGAATGGTGTTATGGAACCGCGGACCGAAAGAAAAATAAACTAAATGTTTTCCTGATCAATAAATACTTCTTAATTCATAAAATATAGTGGCATAACATTAGGTGGAAGTGGTAGGCTATGAGTGCTCATTCAATGTATGCGTGTTTGCGAAAGTGAAACTGACCCACTCGTGGGTAGGTGAATGAAGTGGATTCCTGCAATGTTCATGAAAACAGCATAGCGATTGGATAGCCTAATAAATCGCGACTTGTTGTAAGCCTAACAGTAGCTTATATCGTAGCAAATAGCCTATGGCGATGCCGATGACAGATAGGCCTATTTCACTCGTCTCGCTGGAGTCAGCGCATAATGTGGGCTGTTGCGCAAAGAAATTAATTAGGGAGATGATCTGCATCTCGATTTACCAAACGCTATAGTTTTGCTAACATCTCCACTGTTAACGTGAAATATGTCTCAATGCAACCCTGCTTGCTCTGTTAAAGTTTGTATGCCCCTTCCAAACTACGTTAAAAGGGTATATTTAACAGCCAGAATTTCTACATTTTCCCGGGGGAGACAGCCCCGAACCCCCCGTAATATGATCAGCACCACCTCAAAAAATACAATCACAAAATACTATCAACGTCCCTGCTACCGGTCCGTCAGAAATATGACAACTATTGTCCGGTCCGTTTAGTGAAAAATGTTGCTGTAGACTGTTTGGCCAGCAAAGGGAGATTACAGCCTAATAATAAAAACAGCTGCTGGAATTCATTTCTGAGTTATAATATATGACATAATGTACTACATTTTCATTGTGTTAAATTGTGCACCAGCCTGCACAGCGACAGCAAAGAGAAGCGCTGCTGCACGCGCACGTCACTTGCACGTGCATGCGCAAACGCGCCCGCGCGCGTCGCGGTCAGGGGGAGGGGGGGGGGCTTTTTTGATATTGTGCACAGGGGCCCATATTTGTTTAATCCGTCCCTGCCAATAGTGCAACAGTACAAGAATAAAGTCTAGAGACCAGCATAAAATAAATATGGAGATATAAGAGAGTAGACAAAGTAATATAAAAAAAACTATAGAAAAACTATATCAGTGCAAGAATGGGTTGGCCCTCTAACAACATTAAATAGCCTGCCTGACATCAGCTTCACCATAACTGTAGACATGGGGTTTGTTTCAGTATCCTTCTATGTAAGCCAAACCCACCTTGAATGTTTGTTGCTAAAGCTCAATATTAATTTCATCTGACCATATAAAACAAATCCAGGCATCCAAAACCATTCCTAGCATTTACTCTAGCCACTCCAGCTCCAGCCACTTACATTTGTAATTAAAAGACAAGAAATGAAGATCTTGGCATGTCTTCTGAATAATCTATTAGCATAGAGAGTTTGAATGTGATGTTTTTTTTCCTGTAACTCGTCAAAAATTATCCTTATGGATTTATTTTGTCTTTCTTAACCTGTCTGTGTGTGTGGTGGGAAAATACACACGGGCCCCTGATCTGGAAAGTTTGTCAAGTCAGTCAATAGGCTACCTATTTTAGCCATTCCCTGACATACTGTGGTGTTTTGTACCAGTGATTAATGTAAGAACCGAGAGACATGTAACACACTACTTCCAACTTTTTTTTTCTTCATCCCAACTACGCACACAGGTACCTGTATCCTCACTGTGCACTCTAGCGCCCTCTGTGTTCACTAACTGTTATTAACAAGACACAACACATACAGAGGTCAACACACTTACTGTATTCTCATGTGTTTCCCATGTTGAAGAATAATTAGGGCAGTTGACCACTCTATCACCTTATTATTATTATGACTGCCGCGCAGCGAAGCGGCGGTCATATAGGTTTAGTCAGAATTTTTTTTTTCTTTTTTTTTTTTCTTTTTCGCATGCCCAAATTTCCGTCAATGAGTCCCGGGACACTGAAAGACCGGGGTACACGAAACTTGGTGGGCATGTAACCCCACATGGATAGCATGGAACCATCATTTTTCGTTTTGATCTGTAGCCCCCCCGCTGGACTGGACCCCCCGAAAGGAGGGTAGGGCAGACACAGTTTTCTGTGAATATCTCGAAAACCGTAGGGTTTAGGAGGACCATTTTTTTTTGTATGTTGATCTCAAGGGGCCATGTCAACCCATTCCATAACCACTCATTTCATGTATAGCGCCACCTAGTTAAACACAAAAAAGTAAAAATGAGGTGTTGTAATTGAAGGTATCTGTGACCTAACATAGTCAAAACTGCGAAATTGGAAGTGTAGGATCATTATGACACCCTCTGTATGCACGCCAAATTTTGTGGAATTCCGTTCATGGGGGGCCACACAATAAATTAATTTATGTTACTATACACCAACTGGCCTGTAGGTGGCTGGAGACAGTTTTCTGTGAATATCTCGAGAACCGTAGGGCCTAGGAGGTCCACCTTTTTTATGTATGTTGGTCTTAAGGGGGCATGTCGACCCATCCCATTACCACTTATTTCATGTATAGCGCCACCTAGTTAAAAATTAAAAAGCAAAAAATTAGGTGTTTTCATCACAATATCTCTGGCTGAAAAGGTCAAAACTGCACGAAATTAAAAGTGTAGGATCATTATGACACCCTCCGAATGCATGCCAAGTTTTGTGTACTTTCGTTCATGGGGGGCCTTACAATAAAATAATTTATGTGTACATTTAGTGACGTACACCAACAAGGATTCCCGGGACACTGAAAGACCGGGGTACACAAAACTTGGTGGGCATGTACCCCCACATGAATAGCATGGAACTGTCATTTTTTTAGGATGACCATTTTTTTCCGTATGTTTGCCTCCAGGGGTCATGTTAACCCATTTCATGTGCACACATGTGCACAAACAGATACACACACACACACACATACATTCACAGTAATCATACGTATGACACATACTCACACAGTAGACATATGTACGCTTGCATGCACAGGCACATACGCAGGCACACACACAAGCACGCACACACACACCCACACACACACTCACACACACACCCACACACATAACATAAACATAACACAAACAATCAAGAATTTCTCAGAATTATGAACAGGCAAGATGGAGGTGGGGTTGTATAAAATTAATTTTACATGTGAAATCTATGAACTAATCATGTTTTGGTACTTGTTGTCTAGCAGATACCAGTGAGAATTGAGTGTGAATAATGAAATTTAGTGAGACAGTTAGAATCATATAGGCCTTTCAGCGTGATTTCTTTTTGTGGAAAAAATGTGCTGGACTGGGCGGCGGTCATATTTTGTACCGCTCTGCGGTACATCTAGTTATCACAGAGAATCACAGGCGCAATCCCTGCCTCAGTTATTGCAAGCGCCTCATGCTTAATCACCCCTAAGCACACTATGTGGATACTGTTTTAGACTTGATTTAGATTTAGTGTTATTTAGTATAATTTGTATTTTAGTATATTCTTTATCTTCTACTGTCCTTATTGCTTAGTTGTGTTTTTTATATTATATTGTATAGCTTTTTCTGATGTTAGTGCATGTTGTGTGTGATGTCTGTATGCTACTGAGACCACTGTTGAGCACTGTTGTTGCCTCAGTCAGGCCAAATGTGTGTGTGTGTTTCCTTTTCTCATGCATGGTCTATGGTTGGGAGGTGGGAGACTAATTTAATTATGTTTGAAAACATCATGTATTAGCACTAAATTGATATGGGATAAAATATTAGACTACGTTGTCATGTCTTGATGTTGTATAATGCTAAATTAATGTGTTTTTTGTACACTTCAGATTTCACATATGTTTGTTATTTTGTGTTACCACTCATATAGGCCTATGAAACATTTCCAATTGCGTATTGCATTACTTAGATTGTTGCAGATCATTGATAGATTTAGGATGTAAATTTGCACTTGCCAAGGATTTGCAATAGCCTAATGGACATGGGAGACATTTATTTGCTTCTCAAAGACAGTGACATGATTATATGCACTGGTCATGTTATTGTGCATCTAGATCTGCTGTTATACCTAAACTTAATGATTATTGGTCATTGCAAACCTACAAATGTTTTCGTTATCCAATCACACAATAACTCTCATCTGTTCCAAATGAGCAAGGTGTGGCTTCACACATTGCACACACACAGCAATCTGTTTGTGCCTATGCTGTAGTCAAAACGATACAAAACCGGCTTGATTAGTTTTTATTAGAACTCGTTTCCTCTTAATGCCACACCTTCAACTGACAAGAAAGATCATTAAAACAGCTCTTGTCGATTACTTGTGCGTCCATTTTCAAACAGATAAAGAGCAAGTTCAACATATGGTTGCACAAGTAGGCTAAATTCACCAATGCACGAATTACATGTCATGTCATTTACTGTGCACACACCATGAGAATATATCAAAGGCAACATATGCTCAACTGATTGATCAGAAGTGTCTGTGACTTTGTCTTGCGTGAACGCTGCTGTGTAGCCTATTTTCTGCTTTGACGTCTATGTTTAAATTACGTCTATAAGATGGTCAGTGGTGGACAGTATCAACCAGCAACCAGAATGCATTAATGTAGTAACAGACATCATTGACGTCTGAGATGGGAGAGAGACTGATTTAATGATGTGCAAAAGTGATATGATATGGAGTTTGAACAAGCAGTTTTGAGAATTTAAATTCTGATCAGAGAAATGCGCAAAAGCGACTGAGAAAAACTTCCCTCTAAAGTTCACACTCAGCCTGGGGAAATACAAATACAATACAAATACGTTTTATTTATTTGAGATAAGGCATAGCCTAAATCATGCACGACAAAATGTTACTTACGCATATCAAATGTAATGGCCGACTTGAATGTGGGCGCTGGGCGGGGTTGGCTATCCAACCAAACCAGAGAACACACAACGTCGCAACGGTCGCATCCAGACATAGCTGTTGTCTATTTCCGTATGTTCGTTAGAGATTGGCAGTTGACGGACAAGATCAGACGGCAAGACACTCCATAGGAGGTCCGCAGAATAAGCCTTCCCTTCTGGGCTCCTGCGTCTACATTCAGTTAAACCATGGGATGTGTTTTTAAACTTGTTTTGTTCGGCTGTCTGACCCTTTCTACCGCCAGTAAGTCTTTATTTGTTTATTTTATGGTAGCCTAGGCTATGTTCCATACTTGCCAGACGCTTTTGTCTAAAGCGACATAGGCTACAAAAACTAGGCTACAGCCTATTAGTTACAAAAATAAGTTAAAAATAAGCATAAGAATAACAGTAATAATAACAACAATAGCAATAGTAAGCCTGTCAAAAACAAACTGAAACAAAGTAACCTGATCACATGAGGCACACAGTTTCAGTTTTGATTACTAACCTTTGGTAGCTCGCTCTGCCTCCCATTTAGTGATGCTTACTGTTCTCCTTGAAATATTGGCTACAGGGACGGGCACAGGGCAGGGCTAACTGAGCTGAGCTAGAAAACAGGCATATTGTTATGGCTGCATAATAATATAGTCCATATGTCAGTAACAATCAAGGTGGCAAAACGTCAATGGTGCTATTTCATTTGTTAGACCATCACAAGTAAATATGAAAACCTTTCCAAATGAGCAGCTGTTTCATTATCTTTCAGAAAACCTGTGATAAGTAGTATGTTCACCAGAAAACATACCCACTTATTTACCCACATTAGAAGAAATACATTTTGTGTTAATGTTTTTAATTTATATGTTTAAATATGCGAACGAGGTATTATTTAATCAAATTCAAAATTAATGTTGCCTTTTTGTTAACATAATAGATACAAAAGGTTTCAAATATTATTGGAACTCTTTACATCATTCCATACATCAGAAAATAGGCCCAAGAGAGAGAAAGACTTAAACAAATAGACAACTTATAGACACTTAGTCCAGTCATTTTAAGCCAAAATAGGGGTCAAGGTTGAACAAATTGCAACACAAGCAAACTTAACTGATTTTGAATCCTCAATATGTCCTGAGTAAGGGAAAAAAAGCCCCGAAGAATCCCAATAGGGGAAAGTTTCGAAAAAGACCTAAATATACCCTATTCATGCACCTATACAGTATTTTTCTCACGTGAATAGGGGAAAAAAAATAACCTTCACATATCACCATGAAAATTACTGAGTTGATTATTTACATCAAGACAAACACAAAATGTATTATACGTTTTTTGAAATTGTTTGTTAACATGGGCAAACAGGGCATAATGTAATTACGTATAATTTATAAATATCACAGAGCTAATAGTCCAGGCAAAGGTCTGACCCAAAACTAATTGCAACATAATTTATTTTCACATTTTTATATTTCAATTGGTGATCTTTACACCATAGTAAAAGACCATAAAAAATCCAGTTGGTGGAAATATGTTAAAATGAGGGTTGTTTTATGCATTATTCTTCAGCAAATACTGACAAAACTGTAATTAGAATGTTGTAGAATACACATTCTAAAGAATATCTGACCCCATCTAACTTAACATGGAATTTTAGAATCTTGCATTGTTGAGGAACATTCTTTTATTTTCAAAGAGTGAATTCCTTTGGCTTATTTCAGACTGGTTTGTTGCCAAATTGGTGTCTATTTTTACATTGTGGCCCTTTGAATCAATGGAAATGGTTGTTGGATCTTTAAATAGAGCCAAGTGGGTTTTTTGCATGTAAGTGTTCCACAGTGTGTAATCTGTACAAACACATAGTTAGGCATTATTCAGCCTAGGAAAGTGGTTTTGGTGTTTACGTAATCTGATTTAGAGGTCACTGAAACATACAGTATATCACACTAAAGTATCAGTCCATCATTTTGCAAGTCTTATAGTAATTGACCTCTTGCCCAGGGGTGACTGATATACTGTCTGTCCAATCAGAGGGGCCTGTATGATGCCCCTTTACTTTGCACAATTTTTGTCTAAAACAATAATCGGACAGCACAGTATGTTTATGTTAGTGAATGCAGGAAAATTGTGAAGGCAAAGTTGAAGATGGACATGATCATGTCCTAATTTGACAGAAGGGTGCAGATGGGATAACTGCAGTTAGCCTCCAAGTGACTCTATTGTTGTGACATCTGGCAAAAATGCTATACTAATAAATATAGTTTAAGATTAATAATTAACAATGCATGCCTATGCATGGGTCATGGTTTTACCAAAGTCATAGAACAGTCAAAACTATACATATTCTAAAAGTATATGCACTGTACATGAAATATAGCATCAATCAACTTATGTCCCATCTTCCTCCATACCATGCATAACAGATACTCCTCTATTCTGTATAGGCGAATCAAGTGAACAGCTGATACATTTTGGCCTGCACTATTAAGGGAAACAAATTAAACACCCTAAACTATATATTTTCTATAAGCATATACCCTCCGGAGGAGATATAACACCATTTAAGATATTTTCCATCTTCCTCTATGCCATGCACAATACATTGCCCTCTATTCTGTAAAGGCGAATCTAGTGTAAAGTGGATACATTTTGGCCTATACTGTCCAGACAAAACAAATTAAACACCATAAACTACAAATTTTCTATAAGCATATACCCTCTAGAGGAGATATAACACCATTTAAGACATTTCCCATCTTCCTCTATGCCAGGCACAATACATTGCCCTCTATTCTGTAAAGGCGAATCTAGTGTAAAGTGGATACATTTTGGCCTATACTGTCCAGACAAAACAAATTAAACACCATAAACTATATATTTTCTATAAGCATATACCCTCTAGATGAGATATAATACCAGTTAAGACATGTATTATCTTCCTCCATGCCTTGGACAATTTGTTTGTCAAATGTTGCAATTAGTTTTGGGTCACTATACATTAGCTATACATAATTACATTATGCCCTGTTTGCCCATGTTAGTAAACAATTTCAAAAAACTTATAATACATTTTTTGTTTATCTTGATGTAAGTAATCAACTCAATAATTTTCATGGTGATATGTGAAGGTTAATTTTTTTCCCCTATTCACGTGAGAAAAATACTGTATAGGCGCATGAATAGGGTATATTTAGGTCTTTTTCTAAACTTTCCCCTATTGGGATTCTTCGGGGCTTTTTTTCCCTTACTCAGGACATATTGAGGATACAAAATCAGTTAAGTTTGCTTGTGTTGCAATTTGTTCAACCCTTTCTCCTAAAATGACTGGACTAACTCTATTGCTTTCTTTGTAGGCTATACTCGCACTGTAAGCTTTATTCTTCAAAATGTAACACAATATAGTAGTCAACAAAATTGAGGAAAATGCATTTCATACCTGACATACGGTAACAGAAAGACTTGATACATTTTGAAGTACCTCTGCTGTCCAAATACTGATACTATACTTTTAATTGAGTAGGCCTATGGCCAAGCACAAGAAAATAAAGTGTAGGCTACTTTAGCTTAATTTGTCATATTTTTTATAAGAATTAATGATTGAGCTGGTAAACACATTAAAATGTCATACTTTTAGGTAAAAATCGCAACAGACTATATCTGTTATTTTTTAAATAAAATATTTAAAAAACAACACACTGTAGTCAGTCCATGAGAAATAAACCTATTGTGTCCCCTTGAAGACATTGCACTTCAAAACTTGCACACATAGTTGTATAATGAAAGTCAAGTCAAGTCAAGTCAAGTCAACTTTATTTATATAGCGCATTTCATATACATAGGTCATTCAAACAGGAATATCTGATAAAAGCACAGAAGGGCAATAGTCAAAGAATAGTTTAAAAAGTAAAGAATAAAATAATAATAATAATAATAATAAGAAAACATAAAACACACAAGATAATAGTACATAAAAGCATAAAAGGGCAATAATTTAAAAGTAATAATTACTGTAAAACGTAAAAAAAACAACATAAAATGATTATACTAGAACCCAGTGGACAGCAGCACTCTATGGAGATTCTTGAAGTAGTTCCAAACCGTGCGCGCTCACATATATTTATTTCCTTTCAGGGCCAAAATGGCCGACCACAGGGCTCAATAGTCCCCCTGATGGAGTATTAACACCGAAATAGTTAACACTCAGGGCTGTATTTTGGGCCACCAGCGCATGGCGTAATACTCGTTATTCACCCGCGGAAAGTTGAATTCGGTATTTTGCACGTTTATTTTTTAAGCATTGCGCCCAGGGGTGTGGCAATTAACAACCTAGGGAGGGCCCTGGCGCATTGTCTAAAAATCGCTATCATACACCACCTAAACCTGGTCAGAAGTCAATGGCGAGTTGTTCATATGCTATTTTAAGAGCGCATGTCAACAGTCATATTGGCAGGTGCACGCACCATCCTTCTATCATTCATGAACGCACACCAGCGCACGTCCATGCAAAGCATTACAAATTGCACGATTACAATGGGAAACATAATTAGAATAAAGATATTACGAAATACTGTACATCTCATGATGAGTAGTTATTCACCATCATTTGCAAATTGGTAATGACGGTTAAAAGTGATTAGGGGAGAGGCGAGAGACACGTATGGAGCACAGCTGAAGACGCACTGTCAAGAGATATAAGCAACTCCTCTGCAGGATAAATGTTGTTTTATTCAGTCATTTGAGCAACATTAGGGTAAGTGTTGTTTTTTCCAGCCTATGTTTTCGATGGTAACCCATTGTCAGTCAATAGTGAAAGTAACTGCATATAACTGTCTTGTCGTTGACTGACTCCTTGGTGAAGTTAGTTTCACTTTGCCAATGAGTTCAAATAATAGACGAGTGCAAATGCGTGAAGGCTATGCTAGATTTTAGTAAAGCATGGTTTAAGAATGACTATTCCATACGGTCTTGCAAGCAGCCTCCTTCAAATGCGCCGTTGAATGCCAAAATACCGATGCATTTATTTGACATATCGCGCGTTGCGCCGTTAAAGGGAATGACAGATGTCATTCTCATTGGTTTAAAATGATGTTACGCCCCAAACACACCCATATGACTGATTAAAAGGCCTAGGAACACCTTGTTACGCCATGCGCTCCACTTTTGAGAACGAAACCCCTCCCAATGTGAACTGGACATCCTACTAAATTTGAATAGACTTTTGACGAGTGACGATGCACTTTAGAATGTCATGATAGGGCCCTCAGTTTCAGAGAAACCCAGTAAAGCTATAACTCCCGAACTGTAAAGAACGAGCTGTTACACTCTGACTATGCCCAATCTGTCTATTCTGTTAGAATGCTAGCACAACTACTTCACAGAATCCCCCTTTGCCCAACTAAGGAAAGCAATAGTTCTACAAGGAACAATAGTACTGACCCTAAGAGTGCTCTGTGAACTGAGTAATGAGGATCTTACCACAAACATGACTCAAACATGTTACAAAGATGGTAGTCCTGAACTGTGTGCGCACACATGTTTCCTTTCAGGGCCAAAATGCCCGACCACAGGGCTCGATAGTCGATACTCTGACTATGCCCAATCTGTCTATTCTGTTAGAATGACAGGACACCTACTAGGTAATTTGTATCATCTGAAGCTGTTTGATAGACTTTTTTGGAAGGCCTGTTACTGTAAAAGCCCATTGCAGTGGTCAACCTGGAGATGAATGCATGAATTAAGTTTTTCTAGATCATGTTTTGACATTAGCCCTCTAAGTTTGGCAGTGTTTTTGAGGTGGTAAAAAGCTGATTTAGTTATTGCTTTCATGTGGCTGATCAGATCACTGTCAATTATGATACCAAGATGTTTACAGTAAAGTGATAAATTGTGATCTTAATGTTTGGTGCAGCCAGATCCTGTAGGCCTACATGAGGCTCCATACATTTACATATTATATAGACTGACTATATGACACACAGGCATGTAGAAATTTGTTTTATATTGTTATAGTTTGTAGATTACACATGCATGTAACTATACGTAGCATTTCAAGATGCCACAATGCTGCAAGCACTTGCTTCTAAATTATGTATTGACATCTTACAATTTCTCTCAGACGCTTTGCCACATTTTTCGATTCATCTTTAAAATTTTCACAACAGTTAGGGCATTTCTTAAAACAATTAGTGCAAACTGCACCACATAGTGGATTACCTGCATAAGCATGTATCTTGCTCAATATGCTTAGTTTATGTCTCAAAAGCAAGTATTTATGCCAATGAAACTGTCAGTGCAATCAGTGCAAAAAGTCATGACGCCATTGTTTATGTTAAGATAGTCAAACTGTTTAGTCTTGTAGTCAATATGACAGTTTACTCTGTAGGTATTTTCTAATGAACAATGTGCAAGGCATCACTATTTTCCATGTTGCATGGAAGTTACACAATATTGTGTGTGGAGGGGGTCGATTGCAAGAGAGTGTGTTGCAAAGTGTTTACAGTTGACAGACACTGTGACAGTATAACGAAAACACATTACGTTATTGTGGAAATGAAAAATGACCAATTCAATTAACAGTACAGTAAAACAACCCTTGGTCAGAGCTGTAAACCACTGTACAACTTTCTAAACATCCTGACATTCCTGTCTGTCAGATCACATATATGTATGCTAGACAGACTATGACAATTAATTATGACAGCTAATTCAACACATTTGCATGTAATGACACAAGCGATGGAATAAGGCCAATTTATTTAATGGACTATTCAGCAGGGAACCAGTATGAAGCATTCTGACCAACATGACATTAGCAATTGAAATAAAAAAAAGAAAACAGCAGACATTTGTACAAAATCAGTTGTATGGATGTACTAAAACATTGTTATTTGTTCAAGATGGGGAGAAACTGCTTTAATGATGCACAAGGTATAAGATGATATGGTGTTTTAACATACAATTTTGAGAATTTCAATTCTGATCTGAGAAATGCACAAAGGCAACTGAGAAAAACTGTAATTCACGCAGCCTGTATAGATCACAGCCTGTCAGAGACTGACTGAAACAAAGTGACCTAAACAAAGATAGAACTGAGAAGAAGGGGATAATAACCTACACTCTTTAATGGCATATATGCTCAAATTCAATAATGGATGGATTATCTTTTTCATGACCATGCCCTAAAATAGCTCTATTATCATATAATACCAATTAGCTAATAATTCAGACTCATTAGACAATCCAATTCTACAGCCATGAGAGAGAGAAAGAAACATGCAGTTTTGCAATGTTAGAGGGAGACAACAGAGAGAAGGGCCTTCACAAGGGGTCAAGAAGAGAAGAGAGTTTGGGGTCTTCTCAAGTAAGAGACAATGAAGTTGTGAGCTAGTAGGTCCTTATAAATGCTCTTCAGGTGACCCTGCACATGTATCGATCATTTATCCATGGGTTCTCCTTAATGTCTTCAGCTCTTCTCTCTTTCCCTCTCTCTCTGTCTCTCTCCCTGCCCCTGTTAGACACAAACACACACAAAGACCATACTGATTTTTACTAGATGGTATGGGATACTAAGATCAAAAATATCTACGTACAGTTAAACCATGGTGTTTGTTGTTAAACTTGCACTTTTGTTCATTTGTCTTCCCTTATTTACCACCGGTAAGTCTTTATATTTGTTTATTTTATGGTAGGCTACCTACTCAGCGGACACTTTTGTCCAAAGCGACATACAATATAAAATAACTAGTCTATTAGTTAAAAATAATAGTTAAAAATGAAGTTAATTATTAATTATGTGTGAGGTGAAGAGATGTAATGAGACTCTAAACAGCTTGAAAGTACCAAAACTATCACACAAACGCATAAGGCACACAGTTTCAGTTTTGATTACTAACCTTCGGTAGTTCAGTCTGCCTCCCATTTAGTGATGCTACTGTTCTTGAAATGCTATTGGCTACAGGGGCATGCACAGGGCAGGGCTAACTGTTTTTGTTTTTGTTGATCCAAAAGGTTACATAAGTATTATTGTATATCCCTTTTCATCTCTTTTTTTGTCATTCATTCCATTTATTCTACTATTTCTTAATCTTACTGAATATTATTATTGGTAAATCCTTAATAAGCTCTAGTTGGCCTTGATCTAAGGTTGTTGACATCAGAAAAATGTGCAGTGGTCTCTTAATTTTTTCCAGAGCTTTATATACATTTATGCTTTTTTGACAAGAATATTACAAAAACACTTTAAATTACATTTCTGTGAGAGAAATGAAAGTTAAAATAAACCTTGCACTGAAAGTTAAATTACATTTCCATGAAAGAGAACATGATCCATCATGACCAATGAGATAGAAGAAAAGAGTATGAGTCACTCAAAGTGAGGCAGAGGTTGCCATTTCCTGTTGCTTTCAGTTGCCTGCAGTTTAGGCTACTGCCTGTTTTTGTGTGTCACTGCAATCTGGGTTGTTCACCTACACCTATCTTGCTTTGTTTGTAGGCTATGCTCACACAGTAGGGCCCTACTCTTTTAACAATACAAGTAGCCCACAGAATTGAGGAAAATGCATTTCATAGCTGGTATCCGGTAAAAGAAAGGCTTGGTATGTTTTGAAGTAGGACTTACACCCCCTGCTGTCCACATACTGACACTATGCATTTAATTGAGGTGAGTCGTGCTCAAACACAAGAAAATAAGTGTAGGGGAGACCGGGGCTGGTTGGAACAAGGGCAGGTTGAGACACTGTTAATATCCAGGCTACTAGAGGGAGCTGCAACAAAATTCCAACACTAAACTGACGGCCTTATTGAGTAGAGTAAACTCACGTATGTAACTGGTCTCCAGGTCATTAACCCTTTAGGTGAGAACAACTTTTTGATTTTGTAGTGTCAAAACTTAGAATATGCACCTCCCACTAAATACATCCTAGAAGGGTAATAGTTAGGGATATATAAAAAATATTCATTATAATTGATTGCTAGGGGACTCATCTATAATTTAAAATGAAGTTTAAAAACCTGAGGTGACCGATATTAGCAGGCTAACAGCATTGGTGCAAAAAAGTTTGACCTAATGTGGGCGGGGCAGGTTGGCACACTGATTTTGGGGTTGGTTGGCACATACATTCTCTATGGCTATTTTGTGACAAATCTATAAACTTTGTATTTTACACATAAAAACATCATCAATCTTTATTTTAACATTGTTATTGTAATTACTGAACATAGTTTTACATTTGGAAGCATTTCAGACATTTTTAAACATTTGATGTAAAAAAAAAAAATCTGTAGGGACCTAATTGGTCTTGACGGTGGGCCCTACTGAAGAAAAACACACAGAAAAGAAATCAGCAAAGCCCTACAGGTAGTGATATAGATGAGCACTTCAAACAAAAGCAAAAGGAGTACTGCAAAGGACTACAACATAGGTGTTCCAACCAACCCCGACTACATGTGCCAACCAACCCCGTGCATGGGGCAGGTTGGAACACGTGCACAACACCACTTTAATCATATAACTCAAAACAGGGGATCATTTGTTGACATTGAATGTATACATTTTGTAGCTGAGATCCCAAGCTTTCAGTTAATCACAATTTGACCATTTCAACGCATTGTAAGACGGAGAAATATAACCGAGAGTGAAAAGTGTTCCAACCAGCCCCGGTCTCCCCTACTTTAACCTAATTTGTCATATTAATGTATTGTAAGAATTAATGATAAAGCTGGTAAACACATTAAAATCTTCAAAGGCAACTGAGAACAACTGTAATTCACGCAGCCTGTATTTTAAATCACAGCCTGTCAGAGACTGACTGAAACAAAGTGACCTAAACAAAAATAGAACTGGGAAGAAGGGGATAATAACTAACACTCGAGGATTGCGAACGGTCAAAAGCACGAACTTTTAGAAATACCTTGGCGTCATTTTAGGGACCAGGAGAAGTTTTCCATTGAAGTAGGCTAGCACATTTTAAAAGTAGGCTAGGCTATACACAATCTGTGTACACAGAACTTCCTCTCCCCTTACTTCCCCCGAAATACATTAATTATATTCTATAGTGACACCTTACAGTATGACCATCCCAGGTATTAACTAGGGGGCAGAAAAAGACACATTGCACGGTTGAAACTATGGTTGAAACTGCATAGTCAGTCATCCGCTTCAAAGTCACGCTACCGTAAGGGTAATCATAGCTGTGCCCTCACACTATCGCACGTGACAATTTACTTAAAAAGGTGATTTTCTCCTCTTCTGGCGTATCGTGACAGGAGAACCATGCCAACTTTGGATGCAGTTATCTTAGCGATACTTTTTGCAATACCCTCGATATACATATCGTTGGAAAGCTTATGGTCGTTCGTGTGAGTACTTCATTTTGTAAATTTTACCAAAACGACTGGTTTCGCCTTGCAGGGTCACTTATGGCGTCCCTGATGGTTTAGAGGCTTGCGCGTATGGTCCAGGGCTTTTTCAGTTAAGTCCGTACTGCTGCTCCCAGGTGATGGGCCTATCAGGGTGAACCTAGACGAACCTGTTCACCCAGGTTAGGAGAATATTTACAGATCAGAATATCTAGAGATCATACAGGAACACCATAGACAGCCAGACAAGGACAAGCTGAGGGGCACAAAGCCTACCACGGGTCGGGGAGAATAACACAAATACCATCAACTAGCCCGCGGAGTCTCCAGCACATCATGAAGTTCGCAGCTGTGGTTTTTTTCTGTTACTTTCCCTTCTCTTCCCTTACCTTTTTTGCATTGTTTTGCATTACCGGTATGTTTTAATGACTTTATAGAGGTCTCTTCGGAATGTGCAATACTGACTATCATATATCCTTTTTTTCAGCACATCCTAAGCAATATGATTAAAGTATTGTCATTTAATTTTAACCAACTACGGTCACTGACAAAAGTCTTGTCATCCATTTAGAAATGTTGGTTTTTAAGCAAAATACACACACTTTTGGATTTAAAAAAAAAAACAAAAAAACAATCAAACCAGGACCATTTCAATAGCTCAACACAACTGTCAAATTCAACACAAATTATCACCAAAATGCTGCGAGAAGTGAATACTGTCAAACTGACACGTTCATAGGTCTTGGCACCCTTCACAAAAAGTGTCTTTTGCACTGATAAAAGCACAGTTTTCATTGTTAAAATCCAGTGCTAAGGTTATGGGTAGTCAGACGTCAGCTGTGGTAGCATTCCTGAGAAATATCAGTCCATTTCTAATGGACAATAGACTCCATTTCACTAACCTTACAGTTCAATGGATTTCTATGGAGGGTGTGGAAAACTCCCTGCTGGACAGATGAGCCTACGTCACTCCTTGGACTCACGTATTGTGCACATGCGCAATACTCTTTTTTCCTTTTGTAGTTCGTTGCCAAACACGAGTACAGCTGCTCTTACTGTTGCACGTTAATCATATAAACGTTCTGTTGTGTTGCCGTGTGCGTTATTGAAAACGTAAGTGTACTACCATTTTCCATACTGGTGTTAGATTTATCTTGCTTTGTGTAGTCAACATGACGGTATTTTACTTTAGTAGCCTACAGTTGCAGTATAGCATGCTCATGTCTGTTGTAATGCTAGTAACCTGTTGCACAAATATAACATTCAGTAGTAATAGTAATGCCTTTATTCATGGATGCATGTTCATACAATGTTGTAGTACACTTGTGAATTACGATTCTGCTGAGTATTAGTCCAACTGTTGCACTCGCGATAGTGTTGCCAATTTAGTTGTGGAAGCACATTTCATCGTGATATTCGCGCCACTAGTCGGTCACATGACTATTGGATCTGAAGGCTACTGTTATGCTCCATACGTGGTCTTAGAGTGCCATCTAGTGGCTAATGTTTATAAAGACACGGTGCAACTCCAGATTTCTACTGCATTGGTTTCTGTTGATTCCCATTGTTGTTCAGCATTTTGGTTGTTTGCACAGCAATTATTTATTGCATAGTAATTATGTATATTGCAGAGTGAATATTGTTTAGTGCTCATTAGTCTGTATATTGTGTGCATACATATGTATATTTATGTATATTTATGTATGTTATATTCTTTGTGTACCATTTATATTTATTTATTCTGTATTTCTTTATTTACAGAAAACCACACTCACACACACATACAAACACCCCCCCACTTAAACACACAAAGTACACATACCATTGCAAGCAACAAGCACTTTATTCACCTGCTGGAACTGGATTTCAATAAATCTGTTGAACGAAACCAAAGGTTGCAGCGACTCTCTTACCGGAGTACATAGCCAGTTCGGGTAGCGCCAGCGAATAACGCACACGGACTTCACAGAGGGCATGCTAAACCTAACCCTAATCCTAACCCTAACTTGTTATGACAAAAACCGAATGACACTTAATAATATAAGTGTTATGTCATAAACATTGACTTGTTTTTGACACGTTCATGACAGTGTCATGTCACTCTTATGTCGATACTGTCAAGTGTAACCAGATAAAGCCTATATTACATTGTATAGGGGTCATTCCATATCAGTTCAACACAGCCTTGACACCATGGTCTCAGTTTTTTTCCCATTTGTTGTCCAAACATTTTCACACTTTGTGTGACTATTATACGAAATTTCTGCCTTATATCTTATTTCGTTGCTGAGAAATGCCTCCTCAATTGTGGATAGACAGACACACCCTAGAAAATTGCTGAAAATGCTACTATTTCATGTGTGCCACTTTTAAAAATATTCCTCTCCTCTTTTAACAAAAGCACAAGACTTGGTGATAGGCTACTGTCCAAAACAAATGTTCTTTTAAGCCAAAAGAGCAAAGAACACACCTGCCAGAAAACATGGATAGTGAACCTGGCCACAACTTCAGAGAATACAAATGCTATCTAAGTATACAAAATCATTTATGTACATGTTTCTCTGTTCAGCTTGTGTTTGTTGCAGTTCTCCTCTGTTTTATGAAATTTTTCATTAGAGGGTTACCCACTGTCGCGCCAAAGACGTGCAAATGGGGCAAGTCGGGGCTAATCCTGTCCCCATTATCAATTTGGGGTGTAATTGCACTATTTTGGGGCTCACCTAGCTAGGGCCAACAAGTGCTTACTGGTCCTTGAGGGGGTGTCAAGGCGGTACTGAGTCAGGTAAGGGGATTCATTGCCAAAACAACAGTTCTACTTACTTTATACCACATACTGCATTGCTAGCGATTGTCCCATAAAATGATCAGTACACGGATGCAAGGCTATGCTTAAAATTAGGGCTAAAATTAGGGACTCTGGGAGCATAATCATAAACATGCCCCTAGAGTGTAGCACTGTAGCTGCCTGGCTACTCTAGCTGTTGGCTGTTTGTACCGACAGTACTTGATGACCTCGAGAAACAGAGATCTATGTGAAAAATGGCTAGAATTCTCCTTTAAGACCCTGGAGATGATGTTATTACTGTGTAAAATTGAAATTCAAAGTAGGCTATAAATATGCTTTAAATGCCTTAAATGCCACACATTAACCACGATTTGCATAGCACACATCATGAGGCCACTGTTAAGTGGGTTGGTGAATTAACTTCCCCATGGTAACATTATAGGAATATAAAGTCTATGTCTACCTTATGAAAGATGCTTTATTTGCGTGTCAGCATAACTCATGTGTTAGCCTGCCACTAAAAATAGTCTTATCCACTCCACAGTACACCCGAAGCATCGATTGTCTGGCGTTATAATTTATTTGCCTCGGGTGTACTTTGGAGTGGGTAAGACTGTTTTTAGTGGCAGGCTAACACATACTGATGACTTGCGCTAGCCTAGCACCTGCGAACTCTGCAACTAGAAGGACTGGATGAAACGTGTTGAAAACGATCTCCACTGATAAATATCACACTTGCTAACTTGGAAATGAGGTCCTATGTCCAAAATCCTGAACCACCCCTTTAAAACGTCTGTTAAACAACGAACGAATGAGTGAGACGGTTCAAACATGGCCAGGCCCAGGCAGACTAGCCGTAAAAGCTTTTTTCAGAGGCCAGCAGAGGCGGACAGAGTACACAGCTTCATTACTTGAGTAAAAGTACAGATACCCTTTGCTAAATTTTACTCAAGTACAAGTAAAAGTACAACAGTCAGATGTCTACTTAAGTAAAAGTACTGAAGTACTTGTTTTTAAAAGTAAGTATCAAGAGTACAAGAGTAGCCTACATTTTCTAAATATTGCATTACTACTGCCACAGTGCTTACATTTATGTACAGAAACGTCCTACATGCAGTTATGAAAAATGTTAATGTTAATACCTTGGAGAATGTAAAAGGAATTGGAAGTAAAATCAAGTCATTTTCATCTTTTTACCATGTTGCCAGGGATGGGCAGTATTTCTAATACATGTATTTAAAATACGTATTTCAAATACAAAATACTATTTTGTAATTGAATCACTTGAAGCGAAAACTATCATTAACTTGTTCAGAAAATTGAAATAGTCTGGCTAGGTGGGGTCACAGGTTGGCACATTCCCGGCATGGACCTGCTGCGTCTTCATCCATTGTTTCGTCCATGGTTTTGTCTCTTATCTAAATCTGACCATGGAGTTGACTTTGGTGGAAAGCTGAAGGTGATTAGGCTGTCCCAATCGGTGGCGCCTGCACAACCCAATCACGTTTAAGAGTGAAACAACAAATTGAGGGTTTCTGGGATTTTTCTATTTTCCTTTTTTTTTAGAAGTAGTAACAGGTACTCACGGTTATGGATAGAAATGTAGTGGAGTAAAGAGTACAATATTTGCCTCTCAAATGTACTTGAGTAAAGTCATGAGTACACCCCAAAAATGATACTCGAGTAAAGTACAGATCCCTCAAAATTGTACTCAAGTACTCAAGTAAATGTACTCCATTACTGTCCGGCTCTGGAGGCCAGACTCGATCGATGATGGTAAATCGGTAACACCTGAAGCCTTAGATGTTTGGTCAGCTCCACCACCACCAGAGAAAAAGCCGAAGTGTCAGACGTATCTGTGGGAATCAGTGACGTTGGAAGTGGAGGTGAGAGGGGTGTGGCCGCACCAAGACACTTGTCATTTTCCATGTAGACAGACCAATGGCTACACTGGACATGCAACTGTATTCTGTTCCCAGAGCATGCTTTCTCTGTCTATGATCTGTAGGGTTAGGGCGTCCTCGACGAGGAGATTGCTGGTCAGCGGATAATTTGCGGCACAATTGAATGGCATCATTGAACCGCGGACCGGAAGAAAAAGAAACGAAATATTTTCCAGAATAGGAAATATTTCTTAATTTAGTGTTATCAAATAAAGAGGCATAGCATTAGGGAGTAGTGGTGTGAACACTCATTCAATGTGTGTGCACATCTGCGCAAGTGAAACTGTTGAAGCACTGGAGATAACGTGGGTAGCAGCAACAAACAACGTAGCCTATTTAAAACAACGAACGAAGCAGATTCTTGCTGTCCATTAAAACAGAGACTGACTAGATCTAGTTAATGTTTAAGTTAGGCTAATGGACATGTTGCATTCTATATGCCCTGATTATGTCATTCTTTAAACTACATAGCCTGTCTCCAGTTTTCTACAACTTGACTAATTGAGAAGCGATAATAGGATATTTGACCGGCATATCATCAAAATGTCCAGAAAACGAGTGACCGGCACCATTTTTTTCAAGCAGAAACTGGTATTGAGTCAATTTAGTTTTTAATAATACAATAAATAATAATATTCTAGCCCTTGTGAGGTGTCATTAGAACAAATCCAGCCAGTTACCTAATGACTCCCCCCTCAAAATTAACCTGAACGTCATGCATGATGCATAAAACATGCTATAAAATTGAAACAACTACATCAACGAGCTGTAGCAATATGTAAAGAGACAAACACTCTCATTCACACATTCTGCAGCAGAGGCTCAGACATTCCCTGTCCAGACCCTGTCCATCATCTTGAAGTTTCACCTGATTTACAGTGTTTTGTTTCATTCATCTGTGTTTTTCAGAAAATCATATCCTGGAGTACTTCCACACAGCTACATCAGGAATCCCAAACTTTCCAGAGTTTATTAGTGTTGGGAAGGTGGATGGTGTAGCCATTAATTACTATGACAGCATCATACGGAGGAGCGTTCCCAAGCAGACATGGATGGAGCAACTGGATCAGGAGTACTGGGATTCAGAGACGACAGAGGCTATATCGTATGAGCAGACCTTCAAAGTCGACATTATGACTGTACAGAAACCCTTTAATCAGACTCGAGGTAGGTTCAGTCACTCTTTCTAAGTAAAACAGTGTGTAATAAGAGCTTTACCTACTAACACAAATCACTCAGTAACATACTTTTGTTATTGCATGGGAGAATTGGGTTGAAAAAGTAACAGGTAATTGGCAAATTCCTCTAGTGCATGGATGCAACAACTTAAGAAACCGGTTGGTTCGTTTTGTTTTGTTTTGTCAAGTCTCTTTGTTTGCACTGTTATCGCACTGTAAATAAATTTGCACTCTCCACCAAAATCCACGTTTGCTTGCTGTGTCTTCACCCCATCATCACTTCACCTCAGTGAGTCCTAGCCGCTCATCCTGTATGTGAGTATGGACTGCAAGGGCTGTATTTTCACACCCGCCTATATCAGATACGCCGATGTGATTGGTGTGAATCGCTGAGCAAATTCAAATTGTGCTCTCACAAGAACCCTGGAGTTGAACCTGACACTTTCAGGGTTTTTAGTCAATGCAAAGGCTCACTTAATGAAACTGAAACCCATTTGATTCTATTTACCACCTTATACAGAGGGTGAAACACAGTTGATTAAAATTACAATTGTGATTACAAAGGCAATTCAAATAGCATAATTATGCACCTGTGAAAAAAACATGCACAGTGATACCCTAATTTTATCCAAAAAAGTGTTTGAGACTAACAGTGTCAGCATTTTACCATTTTAGAAGTAACATTAATTATCTGTGTGTTTAGACAAAGAAACCACTCCAACTCAAATGTTTGACAGTCCATTAGACACAGCTCAATCAAGATATAACCATTTTTTTTACAGAACTAACAACATCAGAAGCTTTCAAATGAGACAAGTAAAAGTGGTCTGGCTATTCAGTGAAAAACAAATTACACAAGATTATTTAAAAGCAATGGGTGTATTTACCACAAAAAAATGAATTATGCATATTTTACGCCATATTCACGTAAAAATACTAATATTTATTGCAGGACAGACTGTGTACTACCCATAAGTTGGATTTAAAATGCTTCAGATGGGATATGTACTCATGTAAACAGACAATCTAATACTTTGATTTTTCATACGTTTTTATCATCCCTTCTTGAGTGTTTTTTTAAAGTTATCCATGCGCCTATGCCTTGAAACAACTTTTTTATCCTTCTATATCCATCCACGCTCTCTCAAACATAACCTGCCTTACAGCCAACTGTTGAGAGTGCGCCACATCTGTGATAACAATGAGGTATTTGAGCGACAAGCGGGGGAACTATGTCAAAGATTCCTTGACAGGGGCTATGCATACAACTTGGTGCGTGACTGTCTAGAACGCGTGCGCAGTATCCAACGTGCTGACTTGATGACCAACCGTGCTAATCAGAATAGCTCTAACAACACTACAGTTACCTTTGTATCCACTTATGGTCAGATTTCAAATAGCTTAAAGAATATTGTGCATCACCACTGGCACATCTTAAGCAGTTACCCGAACATTGGCCGCGCACACATCCAAAAACAGGCAGGATATACGTTAGTAAAGGGCAGAACTACCTGTTTATCCAGTTTCATTGTGTATTTACTGACGTGCCCTTGTGGGCTGCTTTATGTGGGCAAAACTAAGCGACAACTTAAAAACAGAATCTTTGAGCACAAATGCGCAATCAGAAAGAATGATGACAAATCATCAGTCGCATGGCATTTTAACTTTGCAGGCCATGATGCCAGTATGCTTAAATTCATGGGCTTAGAGCTGGTCAATCGGTCTCCAAAAGGGGGAGACCGTGAAAACCGCCTCCTACAGCGAGAGGCTTGGTATATGTTTTTAATTTAAACACCTGTATCCTGAATGGGATGAATGAAGATTTGTCACTAAGTTGTTTATTATAAATGGAACATTAATATGCATATACTGTATGTTTAATGTATATAACAATCTTTGTTTCTCATCAATTGACTGTTTGAAACATTAGTGACATAATTGGGCTGGATATCACTTAAATACTATTTGCTGTTGTCAATATGGGTGTGTTAACACATTGAGGGCCAGATGTACGTACATTTGCAAACATAGTGTTATCAGCGTCATGGACAAACCGCAGATTGCGAACGCTGTCAGACCCAAGTTTCCGTCGTATTTATCAAAATAGTGTAAACTGTGCCTTTCTCTGCCTTTCTCCGCCCATAAACGCAATTTACGAACGTCCACAACTGAACGGCAGAGCCTACATACAAGCGCAGTTGAATGAAGTTAACTGATGACAACGTTAAAAAGAATCAAACGTATAGCGATCATGAAATAATACTGACATGATAAGATGTCAACAAGCTGGGAGATAATGAAGATCAGTAGTTCTACTCAAACTACTTGTGCACGTAGGCTATTGAAAATTGGTCAAATCTAGCAAGTAGGAAAGTTTAAGTGAATGACGTGAAAGTGAAAGTAAGACATTCAAAAGGCCAACAAAAAGTTAAGGTTGCTTTTGATAGTACAAATACTTACAAAACTGGTGCTCTAAATTGCGATTCTGTTGTCTTTGAAAGGTTCTCTTACTGACGCATTGAACTGCAATTTGGATTAACACCTGCTTTTACAAGGCGGAATACATAATTAGGCACTCTTTACGCTTCCCCTCCCTTCTTTTTACGCTAAACTCCCACTTTCCCCTGGATCCTCCCATGAATGCTTTTACATCATTGCGGCCTGTTTGTACATACCTCGTAATGATTTTACACGCACGTTGCGGAACAAATATACCTGAAGTGGGTGCAAAAGCGTTAGTACATCTGGCCCTGAGTGCCAAAAACGCAATATTCAGTGGCGATTCTAGACATTTTTAACAAGGGTGGCACTGGTGAGGCACTGATTAATTCAAGGTTGGCATGAGGCAAAACATCCAGATAAACAGAAACAGGCTCAAGATGTGAAATTAGCACAAATACATTAGGGAAACCAGACACAAACACCATACTCATAAATTGAAAGAAAAAAAAAACACAAATACCTTACTCTCACATATGATTTCTTTGTATTTGAATAAAATAATACAAACATATTAAAGTTAATTATCTAAGTTGTCTGTCCCTGGGCTATGCTGTGCTAAAACAAATTCCATCATGGGGACATTAAAACATAATCCATTTTATTATATTCTATATATACAAAGATATACAAATATACTCATCCAAGACATTTTCCCCCACAATAACTTATATCTATGCGGATCTATTTTTGTAGCTGTTAAAATAATTTGACCTGCTTTTTTGTCTATTTTTTTATTTTCTTTAAAGTTCTCAAGAAACTTGAGGGTGGTATGAAGGAGTGTATTGTGTATATGTGAGCAATTTCATCTTCCTAAATCTCAATATTATGATCACAACAAGTGTGGGCAAATTACTAATTAAATTTTCACGTGGGGTAACTTGTTGCAGGGCAACCACATAACCGGTTCCATGTCTTCCGATTGGATGATTAATGATCAGTTTCTTGAGAACTTTAAAGTTCTCAAGAAACTTGAGGTTGGTATGAAGGAGTGTATTGTGTATGTGATGTGAGCAAACATTGTTCACGTTGCACATGGGGCAACTTGTTGCAGGGCAACCACATAACCGGTTCATGTGTTCGAATTGGATGACTAAAGTTCTCAAGAAACTTGAGGTTGGTATGAGGGAGTATATTGTGTGTGTGAGCAACCATGTACATGTTACTTATCTGCCTGAATCTCAATATTCTGATCACAACAACTCTGGGCAAATTACAAGTCAGCACCAGTGCTGCATTCATTGTTTTGCACTTTTATAATCACATCACCAAAAGTAGGTTATTGGTTTTACAAAAAGTATTTGGCAGTATTTTTAAACTACAAACCTATAAAGTATTTTGATACAAAATAGGATGCCATTTTTTTCCAACTAAATAAAATACAAATGACAACATACTATTTTGTATTTTAAATACATGTATCAGACATGCCTATCCCTGGCTGTTGGCTGCAGCAACTCAAGCTAGGTAGTACTGATAGTTTTGTGTTTTTTTTGTGTTTATGTTAGTTTTGATCCAATTTGACAGCTTTGCTATGTTGCCCACCCAAAATTTCTACCAGCCCAAATATAGTAGCCTAGCCTAGGTTAGAACCAGCCCTGCCCTTCATGGAGACATATTTTACGATAATAATGGAGAAAATGTTAGCAAAACTTTAGGTTTTTGTTAACAGAATCTCCCTCCCTCATTCATCTATTTGCGCAACAGCCCACATTCTGCGTTCAATCCAGCGAGACAAGTGAAATAAATGTTTTTTTGTTTTGTTTTTATAAGCGGACATTGCCATAGGCACGATATTTAGGCTACCTCTGTTAGGCCTACAAAAAGTTACGAATTGAGGAGTATTTCCTGATCGGGGAAACCTTTCGGTCCGCGGTTCTATAATATCATTAAATTGTGCCGCAAATGAACAGACAGAAGTGGGCCGTAATTTAAATTCATGGCTCCGTAGACCAGCAATCTACTCATCGAGGAGGCTCATAATTTGAGAAACGCTGCAGATCATAGACAGAGACAGAGCTTTCTGGGAACAGAACACAGGCATATGATTTTGTTGTCATGCGCTACTATGGAAAATGAACTTTATAAAGACCGGCTCGGCCAAAAAAGAAAAAAAGTATGCCAGATGGCCAGTCCAGCCCTGCGTTCAGGAATTATTTAAGCAAAGTGGAACATGCGCAATGTTTCATTTATCCCTCCTGATTGGGACGAATAAAACAGGCATGGGGGACAAAAGAAACATACAGTTTAGCCTAAGCTGTAAACTTCCCATAATTTCAATATTTTACAACAAATGCTTGACTGGTTGAATGGTCATACATGTCATCAGAATATTGCTACCTGTAGCCTAGATGCGACGAGTGTTTAGTGAGTAGGCCTAAGCTTGATGAACTATAAATGAAAAGTTTTCTTAACATTACATTAGGACGTTATTGCCATTAAACACTTTTACAAAAGTATAGGCCTAGCCTACAGTTAACACTTAGGGCCCTATCATGACATTCTAAAGTGCATCGTCACTCGTCAAAAGTCTATTCAAATTTAGTAGGATGTCCAGTTCACATTGGGAGGGGTTTCGTTCTCAAAAGTGGAGCGCATGGCGTAACAAGGTGTTCCTAAGTCTTTTAATCAGTCATATGGGTGTGTTTGGGGCGTAACATCATTTTAAACCAATGAGAATGACATCTGTCATTCCCTTTAACGGCGCAACGCGCGATATGTCAAATAAATGCATCGGCATTTTGGCATTCAACGGCGCATTTGAAGGAGGCTGCTTGCGAGACCGTATGGAATAGTCATTCTTAAACCATGCTTTACTAAAACCTAGCATAGCCTTCACACATTTGCACTCGTCTATTATTTGAACTCATTGGCAAAGTGAAACTAACTTCACCAAGGAGTCAGTCAACGACAAGACAGTTATATGCAGTTACTTTCACTATTGACTGACAATGGGTTACCATCGAAAACATAGGCTGGAAAAAGCAACACTTACCCTAATGTTGCTCAAATGACTGAATAAAACAACATTAATCCTGCAGAGGGGTTGCTTATATCTCGTGACAGTGCGTCTTCAGCTGTGCTCCATACGTGTCTCTCGCTTCTCCCCTAATCACTTTTAACCGTCATTACCAATTTGCAAATGATTGTGAATAACTACTCATCATGAGATGTACAGTATTTCGTAATATCTTTATTCTAATTATGTTTCCCATTGTAATCGTGCAATGCTTTGCATGGACGTGCGCTGGTGTGCGTTCATGAATGATAGAAGGATGGTGCGTGCACCTGCCAATATGACTGTTGACATGCGCTCTTAAAATAGCATATGAACAACTCGCCATTGACTTCCCAGCTAGCAAGTAGGAGCGGGCCGCTTCCGTAAAACCTGCGGCGCTGTCGGCTGCGTCGCGGCATCGGCTGAGTCGTGGTAAACGCAATTGGGCCAGGTCATTTTGCCACCTGCAGGCAGCCATGCTACCGCACCTACAACTTTTTTTTTTTTTACTTTTGGCTCATCTACCAATGGGTGATAGAAACAAAATGCCAGCCAAAATATATATTTTCTTGAATTTCCTTCGGGATGAATAAAGTAGGCTACTATCTTATCTTATCCTATCTAATAGCCTATCTTATATAGTTTTTACCGGCCCATATATTTTTTAACATGCAGACTAATCCTGTACTTGGGATGGGGTGGGTAGCCTACATGTACAACGTTTTGTTAGCAACTGAGTGTGCAACTCATTTTACTGGCCAATTCAATTTTTTACCAGCATTGACCGGTGATTGCTGTTAAACTCTGGGCGCTCGGCTCAGACCGTTTTTACCAGTATTCAGCCGATTTCAACTGCAGCAAGCGTCAAGAAGCACGTCACTGGAGTGACGTTTACAACTTTGGATGAGAGAAGACTAGAAAACTTTGGATGGGAGCAGACTGCGAAAACGGTGAACTTGAGGTAAGTCGTCTAACATTTCCTTAAAAAGCATTAACAATTGAGTTTCCTTAACATTTTACATTAACTCTACATATTTCGAATTATTGCTGATTAAATATTGATTATTATCGATCCGTTTAAACTTTGTTCATGAGGTTCCTTCGTCTATCCTCCAGATGAAACGAGAAGAAAGAATTCAGAAATGCAATGCAATTAATAATTATTAATTAGGACAACAACCGAAAATTCTTTATCATGCCTGAGTAAAGTAGTGCAAGTTGGGGAAAATATATATGAAAGTGTCTCCGGCTTTTAAGGCGCGAACGTAGCTAGCTGTTTAGCTCAGAGTACGTTAACTAACATTGACTAGCTGGGGTGTTGTTAGCTCATGGGTTCTTCGCAGCTTGGATGCAATTTTCGTGTTTTTTACGAGCACAGTCTTTGACCTGTGGAAGAAAATAAAGTGGAACAAAAAGTTAGCTGGCTTAGTTGTACTTTTATGGAGCGAACGAATCCAGCTAACAACACCATTTAGCTCAAGGTAGCTAACATTGACTAGCTGGGCTGTTACCGCAGCCTACCCCAACGTCCCTGAGAAGGGATTCCCTTGGCATTGATAGACCAGACATATCTGAAGTTAATTGCAAACAATGAGCAAGTCTGTCTAGCCTTCTGCATAGATCTTGTATTTGCATAGGCTATTGTTTGCAATTAAATTCAGACGTGTTTGACTTATCAATGCCAGGGGGATAGCTTTTTAGATGTGTTCACGTATATATTGACATTCAAGAGCCATGAACACCTCGCTGGCGAGACTCATTAATTGGAGTGGGGCCAACCAAAAGCCTGCATTCAAAAGGCTCATTTTGAAAAGTGTGGTCAGTACTGGATAACTGCAATGTGGTGATTGCAGTGACACAAGTGATAACTGCAAGGTGGTGCGGTTGCAGTGACATAAGTGCTACACTGATACATCACATGATCATGCTGCCCTCTTCTTGTGTTTTTCTCAGATGCAGTCCGCCGGAATGCCCTAACCAAAGATTCCTCCGAAAAGGAGATAGAGCTCCTCATCACCAGATGGCTGCAGCTGGCCTGTGACAAGGATGGTGGCCGAAGCCAGAGGCCAAACCGGCAGACATCATAGGGTGTCACACTTAAGTGTGCTCCAATAATAATAAAAACAATGTTTTAAACATGAAAACTGTCTACTTGTATTTGTATTTTCAGTTTATCTTGTAGCCTATAAAGAACGGCTGTTTAGCGATTCTGGTATTAACTTGACACGAATGGAAATCAATAAAATTAAAATAAACCCAAGTAACTGGATTGGGGGCGGGGGCTTTACGTCCTCTCACTCGGCGTTCCACAATAGGGCCGCGTCACAGCCGAGTGCTCGCAGAGCAATCGGACCTAGATTCATGCCGAGGATCGGCCGAGTGTTTTCGCCTTAATCGGGCCGCTTTCGGCCCGCACAATTTTTGCTACCTGGGTTCTGACCGGGTTTAGGTGGTGTATGATAGCGATTTTTAGACTACGCGCTAGGCCCCTCCCTAGGTTGTTAATTGCCACACCCCTGGGCGCAATGCTTAAAAAATAAACGTGCAAAATACCGAATTCAACTTTCCGCGGGTGAATACCGAGTATTACGCCATGCGCTGGTGGCCCAAAATACAGCCCTTAATGACCTAGCAAATGTCTGCGACTTAAGTGTGTGATTAGATAAATAGGCACTTGCAGATGCAATAGGTAAATAGATATCTTTGCGTGTTAGCACAAGCAGTAGCCTGTAGGCCAATAAAGGCAAGCGTGTTTGCCACTTACATTTCTGACGTCTGATACTTCAAACTGCTGCAAGTGCATCAAGAAAGGTCCTGCCTTAGACCATGTTAATGGCCAATCGTAGACTAAGATTTGGGGGTGGCACCTAGGGTGGCCAATCGAATCTCAAGGGTGGCCTGTGCCACCTGGAGCCACCCCTCTGGCTCCGCCCCTGGCAATATTGCGTTTTTTGTTCCCATGCGTTGAGTGCCAAAAACGCAATATTGCAACATGATTGGGTATGATACTGTAAAGAGCTTCCCAGAAATGCAGAGTAAAGATGTAGAGGTATGCATCACTCTCTGTAAACCTGTGTGGAAAATGATGAAACAATATAATTATAATGCTTCTTAGCATGACATTGCAAAGTATTTGGGTAGGTTATCATCTACATTTCATATAAAAATATTCAGAAAATCCAGATAAATCTTTGCATACAAGGGACAGAGCTGAAAAACAATATTGCATGGCCGTGGTCTTTTGGACCTCAGATGGCACTACATTAAAACCAGACCTGTTTCTGTAATGAAAATCATTGCATTGGCTCAGGTAAACCTCTGATAAGCATTGTTTATGAACACAGTTTGGTCTCAATTCACAAATGGCAGTGTAAACTTCAACCTGCAAAAAAAAAATTGTATTTAGATGTGATACAGAAATATCATCGTCTTATCTGGGCCAGAGCTTGTTTAAAATGGACCGGGGTAAAGTGGAAAAAGGTCCTGTTGTGAGATCAATCATCATTTGCCATTATTTTTGGAAATCATGGACTCCTCTGGGCTAAAGAGGAGAGGGCCTATCTAACTTATTATAATGCTCAGTTCAAACCCAGCATCTATGATGGCTTGGAGGTGCATTAGTGCCTACAACATAGGCATCTTGCACATCTGGCAAAGCACAATTCATTCTGAATGATTTGTACAGATCTTGAGCAACATATAAGACCTTGCATATTTTTTAACATGTTGCTGGCATCAAATTCAAAATGAACATATATTTTCCATGAAATACTCAAAATAATATGTTGTCTAGGTCCTTTTTGCAGCTAAATATGGGTTTACGTGATGAGATCACATTCTGTTTTTATTTGCCGTTTATTCAACGTCCCAACTTTTTCTGATTTGTGGTTGTAAGAAATTTTCACATGGAAACATGCTGACTGTCATTTATAGAAATGTTGCACAACGGATGGCCTACAACAGAGGTCATACAAATAAGATGGCCACACCAATATATAGAATAACACACGCACACACCTTGCTTTATTGACATTACAATTAGTAAATTTGTATTGCAAAAGCAATAATGTAGAGGAATGCATTGAACAAGATATCTTAATGTCAGTAAGCTTACATAGATTTAAATGTACATGAAATAACCATCAACAACCCTCCACATTAATGGCACCCCTGGTAATGTTGAAAGTTATATTATACTCCACATATATCTAGACAAAAATGCATTGTTTATATTTACATGTAGACAAGCCCATTTGCATTTACATATAAAGAAACATTTAACTTATTTATTTCTCTCAGGAGTTCATACATACCAGAGAATTTGTGGCTGTCAGTGGGATGATGAAACTGGAACCACAGACAGTTTTGACCAGTATGGATATTATGGAGAGGATTTTCTCACACTGGACGTGAAGCAGATGACATGGAATGCTCCTGTGGCAGAGGCAGTGCCAACCATGAATAAGTGGAACATGAACAGAGCTGACCTTGAGTGGCTCAAACACTTCCTAACGCAGGAATGCCCCGACAGGCTAAAGGAGTGTGTTCAGTATGGGAACAGCACTCTGCAGAGGAAAGGTACAGCAGCACACTTAACACTCATAACAGCAGAAACCCTACAGCAGGCAGCATTACCCTGATCATTTAGGGACTCATACACTATCCAAAACACTTTTAGGCTGTTGCAATAATTAGTTAGCGTTTTTATCAGTCTGGCTTTTAGTGGTGCACAGCTCTGACCAAGGGATGTGATGCTGTATTTTCATAATTTGTCCTTTGTACAATGCTGTTAAATCCTTTGCTTTTTACTGTCACAATGTCTGTTAACAGTAAAAACTTTTTTACTTTTGTTCCACGAACAATAATGTGTAATTTTGTTGTTTTTAAATAGCTATGCCACACAAAAAATATTGCTTTCTTGCACATTATTCATTAGAAAATACTTACAGAGTAAACTGTAATATTTACATCAAGACAAAGCAGTTTGACTATCTTGTTCATAAACAATGGCGTATGGACATGTCATTTTACTTGCACTGACCATACCGTTGCATTTTGCACTAATTGTTTTGAGAACTGTTGTGCAAATGTTAATGATGATTTCAGAAATGCACCTGTGTGACTGAGAAAAACTGTAATTTATTAGCTAATCAAATATATAGTTAGTTAATGTTACTTAAATAATTTCAGATGATACCTTTTTATGTGTTTATTTTGATTGCAATTTTTTACATGTTTTCCATTGCCTTTAACATCATCAAAATGTCTCTTTGCCAATATTTAGGAATTGTATCTCTTGACATCAACGTCTTTCTAACCATTTTCATTAAAACATATTTTATTTCTCTCTCTGAATCTTCCCTATCTCCCCCCCACCCCCCCCTCATAGTCCCCCCAAAAGTCTCTCTTTTACAGAAGGAACACTCCTCTTCAGTGGTGTGCCATGCTACAGGTTTTTACCCTGACAGTGTGATGATCACCTGGAAGAAAGATGGAGTGGAGATGGATGAGGATGTGGATGTGAGGGACACGGTGCTCAATCAAGATGGAACCTTCCAGAAGAGAGCTGTGATTACCGTGTCACCTGAGGAGAGGAAGAAGGGCCAGTACACCTGTGAGGTGAAACACGAGAGTGAAGCGCTAAGCATCATGACCCTGAAGGAAGAAGGTATGACTTCAGACGCCAAACACAACTCATTAACTATTGATAGAGAACTGTTAACTTGTTGCAAATGATGTGACAGCGGTGATAGCCTTCCATGTAGGTAGGTAGGTAGATAGATAGATAGATAGATAGATAGATAGACTGATAGATAGTTATTTAAGTCATTCCGAAGGACATTTAAGAGACATTAATTTGAAAATCACTCACATAACTCTTATAGTGTATTATTGTAACATACTGGGCCCTATCTTGGTGATCTGAAACGTCTGGTCTGGCGTATAAAGACATTTAAGGTGTGTCCAGTACACATTTGCTAAATTAAGGGTGTGACATCGCGACCCACAAAATGTAATACAGAAATGTCACTTTCCAATGTTTTGGGATCACTCTCACTGAATCACGAGGTTATAAATGCATGGCGATATTTTTGCAATGTAACATTACCTCACTATAGAAAATGCAGATCTTCTGTCAGATAAGCTCTCCTCTCCCATGCTGCTGCTGGGGCATTTGGGTTAAATGGCATCGGCATGCAGTTCAACATCCCGTCCTCTAATATTTCCTAATGTATGTCATCAACACATCTGTGATTCGTGGAAATGTGTACGCTATATTTATACCTATTTTTTCACATCGGACACCACACTGATTTCCTTTGTGTAGCAATATTTGTCCTTGTAATTATGTATGGTTTGGAGAAATGGGAACTGCGTCGCATAGATGAGAGGAGCAAAGTGCATTGCACAACACAGGCGCCCAAGCAAGCACTCCTGCAGGTGTAAGCTACGGCTGTACCTTACCATCAGGCAACTCAACAACAAGAAACAGTTTCCAAGTTGACCTAACTTTCCAACTCTGCACAGTATCCCATTAACTGCATGACAGTAGGCTATTTACAATATTTTATGTAAAGTAGAGTTTGTAAACACGTTATCATCAACTTAATGCACGCACAACTTTTGTTTGAGCAGGAGAGAGAATAAAAATAAATGGACGCAGCAACTACAGAAATTGTAGCCAAGGCTACTTGCTGCTTTCTTTTACTATCTATGGTTGCTGGTTAACAGCACATAATAAGCTGATTTAAGCTAATTCACAAACTCAAGACTTCAAGGCCATCATGGATATAAAACGTTTTTTAAAAACAACGAAAGGATGGAGGGAACATAGCAAAGCTTGGAGTTATTTCAGATGGGCTACAACAAGGTAGGCAAAATTGTGGTGCTTATCAAAACCTTAGCGCAGCTGGAATAATGCTTATAGGCTGATGTTATAGCGCACACGATGTTTAAAGCCATACACAACGGTAAATTGGAACAAAACTAAAGGTAACTTTAGCCTTTATAGGGCTGTATAAAGTTGTCCAAATTAATCGTAATTAGGCGTTGTTGTTGTAAAGATATTGCATGTAGATGTACTATATAGGCTACTAAATTTTTAGTTGACCAATGCACGAACAAAACCAGGAAACGGACAAATATTATCAAAGCTTTGAATGTTTCCATTGGTGCACAGGGTGTCTGTAGATCGGTGTGCATAGCATTCATTCCTGCAGGCCTGTGGCCATGCATGCGCCCTTAAAATAGCATCTGAATTTGCGCCACTGACTTTAGACCAGGAGGTTCCTGGTCTGTGGCAGAATTGTTTTCTGAAACTGCAAAATATCAACAGGGACCGTTTGCGCCGGAACACGCCCCCTCTTTTCGCTGAAACGCCCCCGTGGGCGCACATGTACCTGTGGAGGGAAAATTCCAATATGCACTGACTGCAAAATAGGAAAGACAAAAGCGCGAGTATACAAAGTCAATTGCGCTGGAGTGCAAGATAGAGCCCGTAATGTTTTAATGTGCATCCGAGACTTTGAAGATATTCTTGCATGCTACGCAGTTGTCACCATAGACATATGGTTGAACTGTTCAGCATAGTAAACTGTTCCTGTTAGGGGTCGACCAATTATCGGCCGGGCCGATTATTAGGGCCGATATTTAGCATTTTTATAATAATTGGTATCGGCCATTTTTTCCACCGATAAGCCGATATTGAAATTGATAAAGAATGAAACGCGCTACTTTGTCTGTAAAGTGTCTCTCACTCCCTGCATTTGCTACTCTGTGGTCGAGAGCATTGTCCCGCCCACTACACCGTCTGATTTGTTAGTTAGCACGAATGCAGCCAATCAGGATCGAAGACTGAACACAGAGAAAGTTTAGGATTCTCACTGAGGCAGACTGTAGACTGGGCTTCAGCTGTACGGAGCTATTTTTCGAAGGTAAGGAAGGTAGCCTTAGCCTGACGAGCCAGACCCACATTAAAATGTAGGGTCTGGGCACTCACCGTTCGCAGTGCTTGGTCTGAGGGACAGGATAATCGGTTGTCTTTCAAATTTCCTCTGCACGCAATAGGACAGCGCTATGAGTCCCATGGTTTCCCACCAGCGGAGCTAGTTGGCTAGTTCAAACTTTTGCCAACTTAATAAAAGCTTAACTCGTGTCACACTGTTCGCCAACAGCAACATTATCTTATTTGTTTTCAAGTAGCAGGGAATTCAAGCCAAACCGTTGTAATGTAATGTAATTTGCTGCCGCTAGGGTGCGTCTAGATTTCTAGGCTAAAGTAGCCTACCTTACATTGCTGAAGTTGCAATGAATCACAATAATCACAAAAAGCACCCACTTCCTTCATTTAGCGAACTCCCGATTGATGCACGTTACTGATATGCTGTTTACTAGTTAGCCTTCAAACTCGGGTGTGTATCAAAAGAAGAAGAAAAAAGTTTGCATAATTAAATGCTTTTGAATAAAAATTTTGCAGCATATTGCCTTTACTATCTACCCCCCTTTTTGACAAAGTTGACATATCGGTTTTGCATATCGGTAATCGGCCTCCTGTTTTGGTAATAATTAGGGCCCGAGCACCGAAGGGCGCAAGGCCCTATTGTTTTTGTAAGGATTATTATTATTATTATTATATTAACTTTGTCTCAGAGCGTTTTCCTTTTTTGAGGTGGTTAACATGGTCGAAAACGCTTGAAATTTGGCACACATATCAGGTGTCACGCAAAGCAGTTAGGTACAAGAGCTTGGCCCTGGGCGTGGCCCAGGGACTCAGTAGCGCCCCCTTAGGTGATTGAGGCAGTGGTTGGCACATACTTTCAGCTAGACGCATCAAATTCGGTAGGTTTGTGTATCTCCCCAAGATGAACAACTTTCGTATGTACAATGCATTAGCCACGCCCAACAGGAAGTGAGGTATTTGGGATTTTGTGCGGACTAAAATGTGATGAATTGTGATGCCAGAAGACGTTCTTCCCATCGGTGAAAACGCATGAAATTTGGCACACACGTCAAGAGGTACCATGAATACACAGGGGAAAAGCCTTGGCACTGGGCTTGGCCCAGGAACTCCATAGTGCCCCCTTATGTCACTGTGACTTGTGGTTGGAATATAGTTTTAGATACACACACCAAATTTGGTGGGTGTGTGTAACTCCCAAAAACAATCAACTTTTGTATTAACATGCCATTAGCCACGCCCACAGGAAGTGAGGTAATTGGGATTTTGTGCATTGTGGACATGATCAATTTTAATGTACTCCTCCTAGACGATTGATCCGATTCATGTGAAAGTTGGTATACATGATGCCAATATGCTTCTGATTCTAAATTGTGAAGCTTTTTTTGATATGTTGTAATTTGATGAAATGGCGAAACTATGAATTTTAATACCCTTCCACGTTAACAATAAATGTGTCTTAATTCACCATGCATGGCTTGAAATGTTTTAAATTTCACAGGTCTTTGAATACCATGGTAGTGATGATATTCACATGCCCATAATGTATATTTGGCATAGCGCCACCACCTGGCAACAGAAAGAATGGCAATTACATTGATGTTACATGATCAATTTTAACATACTCCTCCTAGACGGTTTGCCGGATTCATGTGAAATTTGGCTAACATTATGCCAAGATGTTGCTGATGTTAAATTGCGAAGGGATTTTTGATATGTTGTAATATGTCATGATTTTAATATCTCACCATATAAACTGGAAATGTGTCATATAATCACAGTGCATTGAATGAATGGTCTGAAACTTCTCAGGTTAATAGATATTATGATTATGATGATATCCAGACACCCAATGGGCCTGCCTGACATAGCGCCACCCCCTGGCCAAGTAGGAAATGTGCCAGAAATGGACAATGCCTTAAGTGATTGATCTGAAACTTTATAAAATATTGGATATCATTATTGTGATGATATTCACACATATAATTCACATGCCTAGCATACACATATAATTCACATGCCTAGCATAGCGCCACCATCTGGCCAAACAGGAAATATGCCAGAAATGCTCTATGCTTTGAATGAATGGTCTGAAACTTCTCAGGTTAATAGATATTATAATTATGATGATATCCAGACACCCTATGGGCCTGTCTGGCATAGCGCCACCACCTGGCCAAGCAGGAAAATGTGCCAGAAATTGGTAATGCCTTTATTGGTTGATCTGAAACTTTACAAAATATTGGATATCATTATTGTGATGATATTCACATGTGTAATTCACATGCCTAATATAGCGCCACCATCTGGCCAAAAAGTGTATCAAAAATGTTCTTTGCTTAAAATTAATAATCTGAAATTTCTCAGGTTAATATATATTATGATTATGATGACACACAATGGGCCTGCCTTGCATATTGCCCCACCTGGCCAAGCAAGTAAATGTGCCAGAAAATAACATGCAAAAACAAATAACACACATATCAAATATGTACATTTTACAAATGCACCACGTCGGTGCTTTGTTGGATTCTGAAATGTCATGGGTTGCGGCCCGCAGGTGCTCGGGCCCGCCATTGCCGCTTGCGGCTATATTTGATATCGGTATCGGCCCTGAAAAAAACATATCGGTCGATCCCTAGTTCCTGTATTTCTAAAGAGAGATGTTGTAGGTTACGTTGCGTTGCAGACAAATGGATCCATAACACCGTCAATTCCGATGTGAACATAGCAAATAACTCAAGTCGTTATTGTAGCCTGTTTGTGGAGGTTTCTTTATTTGTGTATTGATGTTGTGACAGGCTATGTTGTAAGAATGGAACTTTGCGCAATAGCCAAAAGATAATGCGCCTTTTCTGTAGCCTAGTAGAGTTTGTGAGGTGGATGAGAGGAAATAATAGCGTTTAAAATGTCCATTTAAATTGTAGCCTTATATAATGCAGCGTTTTAAATCCAAAATAATAAGGAATGTGAGGAGGTTGCTATTAACTTTGTGCATCTACGAAACTATCTACAGCCTATATTAGAGGCTGACAATTTTTCGGGACTCCCGCAGGTCACGGTATTCCCGCGGGTTTCCCGCAGTATGGGAGTACATTTCACTGTTGGTAACGTGATTGGGACGGGACAGGAAATAATAAACGGGAGCTGGCGGGAAGCCAGAGATTATTAACTTAAAAAATGACGCTGCAATGCAGTGAGTGCGCCAAAGACATGAGTCATTTCATTTTAGAAAAGAGAACCAATTACAACCCACAATACTGTAGCGTCGGCGCATAAAGACTGTGTTAGCGTTCTCCAGCGAAAGGCATGCTGGGACACGAGGGTGAACAATCGGGGGGTTTATGTCGTTATTCTCCTAAGTTAGAAGTGTAAAGTTAGCGTCTTTATTGTAACATGTTCCCCTTTTAGTTCTCCCTCGTGTGTGATCCTTTTTGTGTGGGGGGCTGCGTCCTCCCCTGTATGTGTGGTGTGTGTGCGTGCTTGACCTGCCCTGTTTGCATTGTGTTCTATGTCTTAGTCTTGGTCTGTCTGAGTCCCTGCCCTCGTTCGTGAGCCAAGAAAGCTGCCATTGAACAACGTTGGTGTCGTGTACAGTAAACGTTACATTGGTGTCAGAAGCGACTTTCGAACATGGCCTCCGCCCAGCGAGAGAAGCGGGGAGCGGAAGACCATACCACTGGGTGGAGGCCCACGCAAGAGGATCCAGGGAGAGCCCTTGTAAGGGCTACTAAAGAGCTTGAGGCCTTCTATTGTTACTGCCGCCGGAGGAGAGGAGCTGTCGCCGGGACCTGCCTGCTGCCATGGGAGGAGATCTGGCCGGAAGAAGCGGTCGCGGAGAAGACGACGCTGGCCTGGGCGCTGACTCCACGGCGAGCCGCGACGCGTGAGCAGAGCCGAGGGAGTGCGGCGAGGAAGAGGTTCCTAGACGATGGACGGTTGGCGGAGCCGCTGAGGGCAGCGAACTCACGACGGTGGGGCAGCTTCGATGGAAAGGCCCTCTAGTGTGTGACTGTTTTTGTGTGTTTTAACTTTTGGGTGCGTGTGAGGGGCACCGTGCAGTGCTAGGCGCTAGTTCTAGTTGGCCTGTTGGCCGGCGCCTTTTGAAAAAAGTTCGTTGTGTGGAGTTCGATAGCACGACCATCTCGGGGGTCGTGCCTTCGCCGAGGCCGCGAAGGAGTGGAACGGGCCGGGAACAGAGCAGTACGGCTCTGCGAGATGGCAACACGAGGAGGGACGCCGAAGACGGTAGCTGCAGCGGGAGAGCTCAGCGCGGTCCGGTTGCTGTGGAGTCGGTGCCTGTCTGTCCCGGTCGGCGACTCGACGGAGCGGAGTGGCGTTGGCGCAGCTTCACCTGGCCCCCCTCGAACCCCGGTGCTTGGTACAGTGTCGACGGTTGTAAGGCCACCTAGGGCCCCGTCTGGAGAGGAGGAGTGCCGTGGTGACACGCCGCGGAAAGTGCAGCCTGAGGGCGGCTGCTGAGAGGGAGCTGGTGACGAGCGGGTCGGCCACGTGGCTGCTAGCACGCCCGAACTGGATTGCTAGCAGCGTGGCGCCCCGTTGAGTGAGCTCCTGCGGCGCGTGCACCCCACGTGAGTTGGCGGTACTGTCGCACTGGACTGAGTGGCGGGCGACGCGCGCCGACGCTAGCATGTGGCTACCTCGTGGTCGTTGCCGAGGACGGCAACGGCTTGTTGGGGGAGCTATGTAGCGTCGGCGCATAAAGACTGTGTTAGCGTTCTCCAGCGAAAGGCATGCTGGGACACGAGGGTGAACAATCGGGGGGTTTATGTCGTTATTCTCCAAAGTTAGAAGTGTAAAGTTAGCGTCTTTATTGTAACATGTTCCCCTTTTAGTTCTCCCTCGTGTGTGATCCTTTTTGTGTGGGGGGCTGTGTCCTCCCCTGTATGTGTGGTGTGTGTGCGTGCTTGACCTGCCCTGTTTGCATTGTGTTCTATGTCTTGGTCTTGGTCTTGGTCTGTGTCCCTGCCCTCGTTCTTGAGCCAATAAAGCTTGCCATTGAACAACGTTGGTGTCGTGTGCATTAAACGTTACAATACGTTTGTTGTTGATTGGTAGCCTATCAGAGCAAGACAAGCAGCTGCCCTGTTCACAATCAATCAGCTTCAGCGATAAGCCCTAAGGCAAAATGGATGCAAAGAAACAGTTACAGGCGAAAGTATCAGCAAAGGACAACTCTATTCAATTGCACGAGCTGTCCGGGAAAGCGATTCTCGTTGGGTTTAATGTGTCATGCAATGTTGGGGCATGGCACCTCGACGATCGCATTCCTCAATATATTTATCGCATAACCCTGGCGGAACACAAAAAATAGTTTTGTTTACTCATAGCAACGTTGCTATGCTTCACTGGTTTAACGTGATGAGAACGGTGCAAACTTAACTGATGGGATGAGATCTAACTATGAAATGATTTAAGCATAGCCTACAGCAAAGTACTGTAAAATATGTAATTTTAATGTAGCCCAAAATGATCGGCTATTAAAGAAAAGTTAGACAAGGCTTTCTAAATGTATGGTCACCGCACGCTACTGTAGCCTAACAGTCGGATAACTTTAGACATCAACTTAGGGAGCGGGACGGGATTCGGGAGTCTTTCTCTCGGGATTTTGCGGGACAGAATTTTTTTGGGGGGGCTGTCACGTGATCGGGATATGACGGGAGTATTTGTGCGGGCTCGGGATGGGACGGGAGTGAAAATTGCTTCCCGTGTCACCCTCTACAGCCTATGACGCAAATTGAATAGCCATGTCCGGTGAAGCACCCGATTTGGTTCCCCCGGAATTCCTGTTTCCTTTACGCCACTAGGCTTGTTTGACTTCGGCTGAGTCTGACTTGGTCTGGCTTACTACGTAAACGTGATCTTCAGAGCATAGCCGGGAGGAGCTACAACAGAGGGCAGCTCATCCCGGACAGAAAGGCTACAGTCTGCCTGACGTGACTCGCGGGAGACATCGCGGGAGATATCGCGGAATGTTGTTTGCAATAAACACAGCAGAACTTTCATTCTTACTCATTAAAATGAGCATGATGACTGACGAAATAAATTATTATGATGTAGTTTAAATAAACCACTGTTGTCATACAGTTAACAGGCCTGCATTGTAGCACATAAATTCAATATCAAGTGTTTCCCCTATATGTGTGTCTATCTATTTAGCCAACAGCAGAAAATAACAGAATATCCAAACGTTTTCAGTAGGCTAGCCTACCATTGTTGCAGAAATCACGTATAAGAAGGTATCCCTTCGATTTCTGTTTATTTTCGCATATTCCAACATAAGGAAGCAGCATGAGCCTCTAGTCATAATCGTCATGAGGACATTCCTCCCAAATCGCCCTATCACGTCTTTGAACTGACGTCATGAGGGCCTGTTTCAGCCATAGACAGTAAAAGAAATGGACGAACAGACTCCGTCGTTCTCAATGGGAGGGCACGGAGTCATTTTTCAGTTGGTCCCCCCAGTACTGCGCAGACTCGCACTTAACTTCGTGACGTTAGCCATCGAACTGAATCTTGTAACTCATATGATAGATACACAGAAATTCTTCTCACACTTCCTTCGCCTTCAAAGTCATCAAAGTTAAACATTTATTTATGTATTATTATTAATATCATCCTCACAAGTGATATCAAGTCGTGTTAATGTTGAAACTACCTCACATGATCATCTTCAAAAACAGTCATGGTAAAACAAAACAAAAAAGTTATAGCTTCTAGTCTTGAAGCTAATCTTCTTTCCACTTTTCTGACCTACGGTCAATCCATCGAAAACCTCTGAAATGATTATCGTTAGACTACCTAACGGTAAAACTACTGTTTTTCATTAGGTTTACTTGCCTCTATGCTTTACCTTAACATAGGCTACAATGCTATTGTAGGCTACATAGCTTTGTTCACGAGTTTCCGTGCTGGCTGGACTACGCTTCTTATCCAAACAATACGGTTATCTCCCTTCAGTGCGTTAGCTTCCCTTCAACCGGACATGCTAAACATTCTTCTTACGGGAACCTAACGTTACGTACGAGGTAGTCGAGTCTTGTTTTGCCTTTTATTGTTTATGTAGATAACACAGAAGCTAAAATATCGGCACATGATATATGTTATTTGAAGTTATGGGAGTTCAAAAAAATCCTAAATGAAAGGGCGTTCTATGGGGTTAGCAGAGAGTTGATAACCACCGCTACATCGATGCTTCTACTTCCGGGAATTCGCCTGCCCCCTTGGTTTCAGCTCGTGCAGCTCGTGGAAGGCAACTGCAAGATCTGTCTGCAGGCTAAGACTCCCGCGATATTTTAAGGCCATGTGACATGGTGTCACGGTGGTATGTCCCTCCCCGGCTGACAGAAGTCGGACAGAATTTCTAACCAGTATGCATTGCGTCCATCCCAGTATGCATTGTGTTCAACCCAGCATGCATCACATCAAGTCAGATCTGCACAGATCTGCCTCAAGACGAACTCCCCTACTGTTTTGAAGTTCTTGCGTTGTTGCTAGGTTACCGTGCGTATTCACAGTGCTGTATTGCGTTTTCCGTGTTTTCAGCTACGGTAACCGACTAGAGCTTCCGTGTAAAGACCTAGAGAGGAAACATGAATTGCATGGGGAACCAAATCGGGTGCTTCACCGGTATATGGATGTCTGCTTCAGTTGACAGCACGGTAACTAGATTTTAATGGGTCAAGTTGAAGAGCTGGTGTCCATTAATGTTGTGTGCAAAAAGGCTGTTTCATGTCTCTTACATTTTGCAACTGCGAGGTCCAAGGCAGGCGCCCCACAGAAATGTTTCATTGTGCGAGTGAGATGTCCACGCTGTCCCCTCTGCGATGCGTTCGGCCCCCAGTTTCAGAGGTATTGTAAATGCAAAATTGCACAGAGGGTGGTGACTGTGGTAGTTAACAAACTAGACTCTAATAGAAAAAACTGTTAGCTTTCCTAGCTAAATGGTATAAGTTAGGCCTATGACACAACAAAAAAATTGTGCTGGCGACCCAAATAAAATCTCCAAGTCTCTGGGAACCCACCGGTATTTTGACAGTCAACGCATCTGAAGGAATATGCCTTGCGCAATTAACACTAGTAGGGTCTTTGCTTTACGGGAGTAAAACTGCAAAGACTGCGATTACACTCTGATGACGCAATATGCAACGTCACCACTAGCGCAACTATTTGCCTTCTTTAAAGTGCAGTAGAGAGAGCTACTTTGGTTTAAAAAAAAAAACTCGTCATTACCTTTTGCTGCATTATTGCCATGTCCCTGGTTCCTAGTTCCTTTTTCTTACTCCCCTGTGCTGCAACTCTTGCTGGTGGTAACTTCGTTAACTTCTCAAGCTGACTTTTAAAACTTCACGACTGTTTAGGCTAAACGGCCATTCGCTGCTACTCTCTCTGGTAATTATGTTTATCCAACTGACTATTGGCTGTAGAGTAAAGTGATAAGAGGGTGCATTTGAGATATCCAAGAGGTGTGGTCATGCAAACATTTCATGTTAAAATGCGAGTGACAAATAGCAGCTAACCACAACAATTCAGCTGTGTTCTGACATTAGCTTAACGTTACCAGCTAAGATTCTTAGCCTATGTATGCTGCTAACTGCTGATAGGCCTGTCACGATAACAAATTTTGCTGGACAATAAATTGTCTCAGAAATTATTGCGATAAGCGATAATATTGTCGTTCTGAGAATTTTCCTCGGGAAGAGGAAGACGGCCCACTTGTGTTTTTTTTTCCCCAACTGGGAAAACTGCAGCGGATGATTGTGTTTTAGATGCATATGCATGTTTGTTGTGTTGCCGCTTTTAATTGCGACTGTTTTCCAACAAATGCGACACACCGACTCGCACGCGTTCAGTGGTTCACCACGGGCATTCGGTTTAAATCCGAAATGCTCCCACACTGCAGCTGTCGCGTTTGGCTTAGAAACAATTCAATTTTTTTTGTCTTTATTAGGCGTAGCCTACTGGAACTCGCAACTAGCTTTCTCTCTGCCTAGTGCCGGTATACTTCTCACGCGGCTTTTTAGCTGCACTCTGTGGTAGGATACGCCAGTAGTCCCGCCTCCCCACACACCATGCGACTGACAAGTGACTGACATGAGGGTTCACTCATCGTTACTCTAAGGACCCGAGAGGGAGAGAGAGAGACGAGGAAAACAAACAAGCAAATGGCATTTATCGCAGCCAGAAAAATTATCGAGCTAATTTTAATTATCATGCGATTCATTGATTTATTGAATATCGCGACAGGCCTAACTTCACGATAACTTTTTGTTTATCTTCACGATTGATTTCATGTTGTGATAAGAACAAAGTTGTTAATTTGCATGCATGAGTATTTAACTTGATTTGCACTGTGGTGCCGTGTTGCAAGATTGTTCTGACTCATGATGTGCACTGAGGGGAGGGGCGGGTCTGGTGTGTATGTGTGTGTGTCAGTGTGCCACTGCATGTAACGAAAGAAGACCATATGAAATAGTAATAAAATAAAAGCCTAATGTGGCAGTCACACTAAGGGGGCACAGATTTTATTTGAGGGAACACTTGTTTTCAAAGCTGAAAGTTCAACACATATTATAGAATATATATATATAGCTGGACTTGGCTGCTCACACCCGATCCCCCTCCAACATGACAGAGCTTGGGCAGTTTTGCAAAGAAAAACGGAGTAAATTTGCAGTATCCAGATGTGGATGCCTAATTGAGACCTATCCACGCAGACTCTACTGTATGCTTTAATTGTGGCCAAAGGCTGAAATTAATTAACATTTGTACAAATGTGCGTTCTCTTTGACATTAAAGAGGGTTTTTTGTACATTATTGTAAAAAGGCCAAATTAAAGGGAATATTTTAAACTATTCCATTTATAAAAGCAATAAAAGGGGAAATATCCAAGGGGGGTGAATACTTTTTATAGGTAATGTATGGTTATGGTTATGGTTATGGATTTAGCAGACGCCTTTGTCCAAAGCGACATATAAATACAAAACAACATAATAATATTTAAAAATGAACAGGGAACAGATTAAAATCTAGGTCAAATATAGTAAGGAGAATAGTTGTAGTACACAATAATATCAATTCAATCAATAGCCTAATAAAAAAGCAATGTAAAAAAGGGGAAAGGCAATAATAAAACAATAATGTCAATTCAATCAATAATATAAAAACAATAACATGCTAAGACTACATTAAGGAGAATATCAATAATAAACAATAATGTCAAATTAATTAACAGCCCAATTAAAATAAAACAACATTATATAAACCATAACACATAAGCGCTTAAACAACTAAGCATATGTTGAATAGGAATGTCTTTAGACCCCTCTTAAACGACCCAAAACTACCACAGGAACGGAGAGCACTGGGCAGTTCATTCCACCAACATGGAACCACTGAAGAAAAGAGTCTGGAATTAGACCCAGTTTTTATGACTGGTCAACACAACATACGCTCACCAGAAGACCGCAGTGGGCGGTTGGGGATGTAAGGCTTGATTATTGAATTTAAATAACTAGGAGCAGATCTAGTTAGTGTCCTATAGGCCAAAGTGAGAGATTTAAATTTAATTCTGGCTACTATAGGGAGCCAATGGAGAGTAACTAGGAGAGGAGTTACATGTGTCCTCTTTGGCTGATTGAAGACCAGGCGTGCTCCAGCATTTTGAATCAGCTGTAATGATCTTGTTACACAAGCGGGTAAGCCAGCTAATAGTGAATTACAATAGTCCAGCTTAGAGATGACCATGGTCTGAACAAGAAGTTGTGTGGAATCTTGTGTCAGATAAGGTCTGATCTTCCTAATGTTGTAAAGCATAAACCGGCATGATTTTGCAATAGAAGCTATATGCTCAGAGAAGTTAAGTCGGTCATCAATTACAACGCCCAAGTTTCGTGCCGATCTAGTTGGGGTCAGTGAAGTTGAGTCAAGCTGGATGTTAATCTGTTGGGGAATAGCTGTTTTAGCTGGAAACACCAAAAACTCTGTTTTTGAGAGATTAAGCTGAAGGTGCCGATCTTTCATCCAGGCTGAAATATCCTTAAGGCATGCAGAAATCCGGTGGGAAACACTGGAGTCATCAGGTGGGAAAGACAGGTAAAGTTGAGTGTTGTCTGCATAACAGTGATAGTCAAATCCATGGGAGCGAATGGTATCACCTAAAGAAGTGGTGTAAATAGAGAAAAGCAAGGGTCCTAATACTGATCCCTGAGGCACACCTGTGGTGAGGGCATGAGACTTAGATACCTGTCCCTGCCAAGACACGTTGAAAGAACGCCCTTTAAGGTAAGATTCAAACCAGTCAAGAGCTTTTCCAGAAATTCCCAGTTCAGATAGTATAGATAGGAGAATGTCATGGTTAACAGTATCAAAGGCTGCAGATAAATCTAGTAGAATTAATACTGATGACTGAGCAGAGGACTTAGCTACTCTCAATGCTTCAGTCACAGACAGAAGAGCAGTTTCAGTAGAATGACCACTCTTGAAACCAGACTGCATAGGGTCTAGTAGATTATTCTGATGGAGAAAGTCACAAACTTGCTTGAAGACCACTTTCTCCAAAACCTTTGACAAGAAAGGAAGAAGGGAGACAGGTCTGTAGTTCTTCACCTCAGTTGGATTAAGTGTACTTTTCTTTAGCAGAGGTGTAACCCTAGCCTGTTTAAAAGAATAAGGAACTATTCCAGAACTGAGAGAAGCATTAAATACATGTGTGACTGCTGGTAGAACAGCGGGTGAGATAGACTGTAGAAGAGTGGACGGGACAGGATCTAATGGGCATGTTGTTGGACGACATCGCTGAAGCAATTGAGAGACTGCTTCCTCATCAAGAGGAGAGAAAGAGTCAAATGATGGGGTCATACTAACACAAGGCAAAGCTCTCCTTATAGGAGCATCAAACTGAGCACTTATTTTAGCAACTTTTTCAGTGAAAAATGTTGCAAAGTCATTTGCTGACAGTGAAGTAGTTGATGGTGGTGGTGGAGGATTGAGGAGAGATTTGAAAGTAGAAAAAAGTTGTCTACTGTCAGTGGCGCTCTCAATCTTGCTTTGATAGAATGCCTTTTTTGCAAGTGTAACAGTGGATGAAAAGGATGACAGCAAAGACTGGTAGTTACTAAGATCATTTCCATCTCTGGATTTACGCCATTTCCTCTCAGCAGCTCTAAGTTCCTTTCGTACTGAGACTATACTGTTCGTCAGCCATGGATGGCGAGGTTTAGAACGAGTAGGTCTTGAGGAAAGAGGACATGCTGCATTCAGACAAGATGCCAGTGTAGAGCAGAGAGTCTCTGTAGCGTCATTAACCTCAAGTGTCAAGAATGAGCTAGGAGTAGGTAAAGCAGATGTTACTAATGTTGCAAAATGGTCACTTGAGAGGCTTCTGAGATTACGCCGGAACGAAATTATCGGAGGAGGAGCTGCTGGGTTATCCAGGAGACGCACAGAGAATCTGATAAAGTGATGATCCGATACATGTAATGGATTAACCAAAACGTTGTCTGTATTACAGTTACGTACCAGAATTAAATCAAGATCTTTACCAGCCTTGTGAGTAGGAGGACTGTGGACACGTGTGATATTAAATGAGGAGAGTAAGGACAGGAAGTCAATTGCAGACGAGTTATCCAAATGAATATTAAAATCGCCAAGGATTAATAATGGGCATGCATCCATTGGAATAGCAGACAGTAGAATGTCCAACTCGTTCACAAAGTTCCCAAGTTGTCCTGGAGGGCGATAAATAATCACCAAGTATAATTTGTATGGTTCAGTTATCATGATGGCATGATATTCAAACGAGTTGTGGACCTGAGCAGGCAGCAACTGTGTAAACCTCCAATCATCAGAGACGAGAAAGCCTGTCCCGCCTCCTCTACCAGACGAACGACTGGTATGCGAAAAAGCATAACTGGTCGACAACGCTGCAGGCGTGGCAGTATTCTCTGGCCTAATCCACGTCTCTGTAAGCGCAAGCAATTGAAGCGATAACTGTGAGGCCAGAGCAGGAATGAAGTCCGCTTTATTCACTGCAGATTGGCAATTCCACAACCCTACAGAAAAAGTAGGACAAGCCTGCTGAACTGATTGTTGCCTTTCAACACCAGTACGCTTATTAACCTGACCGGATACAGGGATATGTTGAAGGCACATTATTAGAAGGATTGTCAGCTAACAAGACAAGGTGAGACAAGAGTGAAACTTATCTGAGAGGTGCCTTGCTTGTGTCCTTGCTCGGTGGACTCGTCGCAGGTAGACTCGATTCGTCTTGACACGAGGACGGCTGCACACGAGGACGGCTGCACACGAGCGCTGACGCCTCCGCTGACGCTCCAGCACAATAACCACTTTAAATGCTAGTCCTAATTGATCACGCGGAAAACCACCCCCTCTAAAAACTCACGACACCAAGGCCAGTCTAAGCGCAATTAAACAGACAGCCGTAATGAAAACAATATCAACTACCACTACCCACTACGGCTAATAACTAGTTTACCAACTTGTAACTATGACAACTACATAAACAAATCCCTTAACAACACGAGACTCCCATACAATTAAAACTTACAGCAAGTGCGGACGCAGCTCCAGAAAAAAACGAGTTGAGTTCAGTAAAGCTAACGTTAACAATCTACTTAGTCCAGCTACACTTAAAAACACCACCCCCTCTAAAAACTCACGACACCAAGGCCAGTCTAAGCGCAATTAAACAGACAGCCGTAATGAAAACAATATCAACTACCACTACCCACTACGGCTAATAACTAGTTTACCAACTTGTAACTAATACATAGATAACTGTAATGTAGATAGGTAAGTAGGTACGTAGATAGATAGGTAGGTTGGTAGATACTTAATTCTGAGGGGATTTTGCATCCAGTAGCTTAACAGGAGGACACACATTCACACACACACACACACACACACATTCACACAACATAACAAGGAAAACACTCAAAGTGTTCAAATAACAACTGTAAAAAAGCTAAATTCTAACTGTATTTTTCCAGGGTATTTTATTCCAGCCACAGAAATTGTAGTCGTCTGCCTCTCCCTATGCTGTGTTGGTCTAGTTGTGTATTTAAGAGGTGAGGTAACTTTTTGTTTAATCATTTATGATTCATATTGATGTAGTACTGTATGTGAGAACTGCTCTTTGTATTTGGTTTAGGTGTGTTTTATATATTCTGTTTCTATTTACTTTTTGCAGCTTGCAGGCCCAATCATCGTGGAAACTTCCAGAAGAGAGCTATGCCCACAGTGTCACCTGAGGAGAGGAAGAAGAGCAAGTACACATGGGAGGAGGAAAAAGATTTCCAATGTAAAGCGCGGAACAAACGGAGTTCAGGTAAATTCACAAACTTTTTAAATGAAAATACAAAAGATTTAAATGGGATACAAACCGGAACCCCCTAAGCAAATTATCATGATACCTCCAGAGCATATCAAGATTTCTAGAACCACAAGCATAATCTATAAGATATATTTTTAATTAGTATATTTTTCATACATTTTGCAGAACCAAAATACATATGTATGCTTGGTGACACTGTCTGAAAAAGATCTCAACTTTTATTTTTGAACTCGGACATAAGATGATGGGAACATGAAAGACAGATTGACCTAGCCGTCTTTTGGGACTGATGGAATTTTTTGCCAAACCAGTTAAGGGTACTCTATGCAAGATGTTTACCTTTATATCACCTTAACCAGTCCTTCCAGGATTTCGTGAGGATTTTTTGAGATTGTTGCGACCTGAAATACTTGATTTTGTGACAACTTTTTAAAAAAAAAATGCGATGGAAGTTGCAGTGTTTTTAGCCGTTTGCAGACCTGCTAACCTGTACTTTGCTGGCGGCATAAACAAATTGCTCACCGGATTTGTCCATTAGTTGTACCTGTGCACCTAAAACAGGTGATTTCACTAATTAGCTTATCTACCTGGCTGAAGAGTTGTGATTTATTGGAACAAATATGTGATCGGTCTTCTACTTTCTCAAGCCGGGTTTCACATCTCTGCTGGTAGTGATATCAACGATCTGTTTCAGTGGCTGCTTGGGACTTTCATGTTGTGTCTTGGCCAGTGATTGGTTAAAGGCCAGTAGTGTCAAAATTAAACCTATTGTCTATGCCAGGGGTATTCAATTAACTCATTGAGTGCCAAAAACGTAATATTACGTTTTTAGCTTTTTTTTTTTAAATTACGAAACTAGACACTCTAACACACCTTATATGTGATTTTGGGAACTCTGTGAATGGAAATGAAATATATGACGATCGAAAACTCATGAAAACGCACAATCTGGACATTTTATCATAACTCGGTTGCCGCTTTGGGTCGAATCAGTGACGCATGCACGTCAGCTCAAAACCAGGCCATTTTCGTGGGTCTATCACTAGGTGGCAGTCTCGCCAGGTCTCGCTAGGTCACTTCCCGGAATCTTTACAGGCAACACTTCATATTTCATGAAAGACGTTATATCTCCATTTCTAGAAAAAAAACAGTGATTTTGATGAAAACTAGCCACTGTTTAGCTTGGGATTTCAGAAACAGAGGCGTGTAGAAATACACGGTTTGCACCCACTGAGAGCTTAAAGTCTCACCTTTCAAATGAGCCATTGTATGTGTTCATAGCTACAACACAGAATATTCTGTGGCTGTACAAAAATCATCAACAATGGTCTAGATTGCTGGCACTCTAGGACAAAGCTTCCGAAAACAGCTTGGCATTCAATGAGTTAATCAGCAAGTTTAATTTTATTTTTTTAGTTTTTTTTATGTTGACCCAAAATCCTGGAAACCCAGGAACATCACGTTGTTGGGCAGTGAATGTAGGCTTAACTAGATTGTGGTGGATCATAATCAAATCATATTGCCTTCTTAAATCGTAAAGTGGTCTCAATTCACTGTTGAATGGGCCTAGCCTACCCTATGCTTGCTCAAAATATATACTCTGTCTAGTAAAGGTGCTTCAAATTGGTGCTTTTAAAAATCGCCTGTCTCAGAATATGTAGAAGAGGTCCAGGGCAATTCCGCGCAAAACTGTCACATCCATATTTAGTTGGCGTTACGGACGTGCCAGTTTTGTGTGGTATTGCCCCCGTATCGTTACATAAAGCTCTGTTCTCGCTGTCTAGCTTTCTCCTCTTTGAGCAATCGATGATTTGAAAATAACTTACTTATCGTTAACTTAGATATCCATCTGATTGTTTCTCGTCCCGTCTCTCTCCTCGCTCGTTTTAGGCTATCAGTGAGTCTCTTCCCCATAGTAGGCTACTTTACTCACTGACTCGACTTTATCAGAATTCACAGATTTCACTGGCTGAGTAGCAGCAAGCGAAATGATGGTTCCTGAAGCTCCTGAAGTAAATGCTGTTATCCTAACCAACAAAACATTTAGCGCAGCTTTGAAATCTTACATGAAAATCTAAATTAGGCTATTATGGTCTGGGTCCGGATAGGATCACGTTAGGGTCTGGACTCGGACCGCGGTCCGCCATTTGGTGACCCCTGGTCTATGCCGATTAGGGTGCACAGACAGGGAATAAATCCCAACCTGAAAAAAATGTTTTGAATCTCATAATGCAGATGATTATGTCCAGACAGATTCATTTCTGAATTCTCTTCTCAATGTACAATGTCCTTGACGGAATATAGTCAAACCTAGTATATTAAAAAGCCCATTTGTATTTGTTTAATCCAGATGTGATGTCCAGAACCTCTTCTGAATCATCTTCAGAAAGCACATCTTCGATGGAATCTGCTTCCTCTGATAAACCTTTGTTGTAAGTTACTATTAGTAGCACCTGGCCCACCTTTTCCAGGAATGGCAAACACAATTTTCGGTTACACTTTACTTGACAGTAGAGAGTGGCATGACACTGTCATGAACGTGTCATAAACGAGTCATAAACGTTTATGACATAACGCTTCTGTTATTAAGTGACATTCGGTTTTTGTCATAACAAGTTAGGGTTAGGTTTGGGGTTAGGATTAGGTTTAGAGTTATGGTTAGGGTTAAGGTTGGGTTAGGATTAGGGTTAGAGGTTAGGATTAGGGTTCATGTGGCATGACAGTGTCATGTGTTCATGACAGTGTCATGTCACTCTTATGTCGATACTGTCAAGTAAAGTGTTACCCAATTTTCATTTACTTTATCTTTGAATGTTATGTGATCTGTACCTCATCATCTGACTTGGTTAGCCTGACATCTTGGTTTTGATTCAAGGGATTAAAGGGTGAAAAAAGTGCTCCAGCTTTGATGTGGATACCTGATTTTCTTATGCTCTGACCCCCTGAATATGTTACTTTTGTTGAAAAAAACATTATTTGCAAAGTTTTATGAGTTTTGGATAATATTTAGAGGTTTTCTTTCTTCTGCTGTGTTTCTGACCTTCTGTTGTGTAAAATGATGTTAGTAATGAAAAATGTGTAAAGCTTCTTCTGCTGAAATATGTATTGTATGCATAATCGGCAAATGAATGTGGTGTGTTGTTTTGCTAGACTTGGGACGGAATATTCTCAAAGTTCTCAATTGAGGGTTGCACTACAAATTTGTCGTGCAACCAGTTGTCTTTTCTCTGTATGATAATTTCTGCGTACCAGGGCTCGAATTATCTTTTTGTCTTTAAGGGGGTCTCTGTATCAGATAGAGTCTATCTCATAAAAAGTTGGCACATCCCGCGCATAGCCTAAAGGCGATACAATTAAAAATGCACACAGTAGGCCTAGGCTATAACTTGACACACACACACAACAGACAGAGATTTTTCATAGAAATTGATTCATTTTAATTCATTTTAACATATCATTGATTGCAATAGTCCATATTTCATTTGACAATTTTTTCACAATACAAAGAAATAGACTAAACGATTTAGTCGGAGTGCCATTCTCAATTTCACGTAGCCTAACTCATTTGAACCAGACCACCGTCTCAGATAGGCTATCCTCAGTGTCACACACAATAATGCATGTAGTCTTTAACTTATACACAGGGAAAATGCACTAACTGGCAGAAATTAATAAAGCCATTGCAGCCAAACTATGTTCTAGTATTATAGGCTAATGTACACATTACTGTACACACCTGGGTGGCAGTCGTCTCGTGTGTTGAACCGTGGAAATAAATAGACAAACAATTTTGGAATTTGCATTGAGATGTTGTCGGCTAGCCATTGAATATTCTAACAGGTGTTTCAAAATATCTGGAAAC